>NW_012108808.1:5629811-5703169 GCF_000951045.1 Mandrillus leucophaeus | reverse complement strand
TGTCTCTGCACATCAATGGCTCTCCTGAATACAGCAAACTGATGGGTCTTGACTCTTTATCCAATTTGCCAGTCTGTGTCTTTTAATTGGACCATTTAGCCCATTTAGCCCATTAAACCTTACATTTAAGGTTAATATTGTTATGTGTGAACTTGATCCTGTCATTATGATGTTAGCTGGTTATTTTGCTCATTAGTCGATGCAGTTTCTTCCTAGCATCAATAGTCTTTACATTTTGGCATGTTTTTGCAATGGATGGTACCTGTTGTTCCCTTCCATGTTTAGGGCTTCCTTCAGGAACTATTGTAGGGCAGGCCTGGTGGTGACAAAATCTCTAAGCATTTGCTTGTCTGTAAGGATTTTATTTCTCCTTCACTTATGAAACTTAGTTTGGCTGGATATGAAATTCTGGTCTGAAAATTCTTTTCTTTAACATGTTGAATATTGGCCCCCACTTTCTTTTGGCTTGTAGACTTTCTGCTGAGAGATCTGCTATTAGCCTGATGGGCTTCCCTTTGTGGGTAACCCGACGTTTCTCTCTGGCTGCCCTTAACATTTTTTCCTTCATTTCAACTTTGGTAAATCTGACAATTATGTGTCTTGGTGTTGCTCTTCTCAAGGAGTATCTTTGTGGCATTCTCAGTATTTCCTGAATTTGAATGTTGGCCTGCCTTGCTAGGTTGGGGAAGTTCTCCTGGATAATATCCTGCAGAATGTTTTCCAGCTTTGTTCCATTCTCCCCATCAATTTCAGGTACAAAAATCAGACATAGATTTGGTCTTTTCACATAATCCCATATTTCTTGGAGACTTTGTTCATTTATTTTTACTTTTTTCTCTAAACTTCTCTTCTCGTTTCATTTCATTCATTTGATATTCAATCACTGATACATTTTCTTCCAGTTGATTAAGTTGGTTACTGAAGCTTGTGCATGCGTCACGTAGTTCTTGTGTCATGGTTTTCATCTCTGTTAGGTCGTTTATGGACTTCCCTGCATTGGTTATTCTAGTTTTCCAGTTGTCAAATATTTTTTCAAGGTTTTTAGTTTCTTTGCACTGGGTTTGTAGTTCCTCCTTTAGCTCTGAGAAGTTTGATCGATTGAAGCCTTCTTCTCTCAATTCATCAAAGTCATTCTCTGTCCAGCTTATTGCTGGCAAGGAGCCGCATTCTTTGGAGGGGGAGAGGGGCTCTGATTTTTTGAATGTTGAGCTTTTCTGCACTGCTTTTCCCCATCTTTGTGGCTTTATCTACCTTTGGTCTCTGATGATGGTAACGTACAATTGGGGTTTTGGTGTGGATGTCCTTTCTGGTTGTTAGTTTTCCTTCTAAAACTCAGGACCCTCAGCTGCAGGTCTGTTGGAGTTTGCTTGATGTCTGCTCCAGTTAGGCTACTCCTAGTTAGACTCTCCCAGTTAGGCTACTCGGGGGTCAGGGACCCACTTGAGCAGGCATTCTGTCCATTCTCAGATCTCAACCTCCGTGCTGGGAGAATCACTATTCTCTTCAAAGCTGTCAGACAGGGACATTTACATCTGCAGAGGTTTCTGCTGCTTTTTGTTTAGCTATGCCTTGTCCCCAGAGGTGGAGTCTACAGAGACAGGTAGGCCTCCTTGAGCTGCGGTGGGCTCCAACCAGCTCGAGCTTCCCAGCCGCTTTGTTTACCTACTTAAGCCTCAGCAATGGTGGACACCCCTCCCCCAGCCTCACTGCTGCCTTGCAGTTAGATCTCAGACTGCTGTGCTAGCAATGAGGGAGGCTCCGTGGGCATGGGACCCTCCGAGCCAGGATATAATCTCCTGGTGTGCCATTTGCTAAGACCCTTGGTAAATCACAGTATTAGGGTGGGAGTTACCTGGTTTTCCAGGTGTTATGTGTCATGGTTTCCCTTGGCCTGGAAAAGAAATTCCCTCCCCCCTTGCACTTCCTGATTGATGCAATGCGTCGCCCTGCTTCGGCTCTCGCTTGTTGGGCTGCACCCACTGTCCTGCACCAACTGTCCAACACACCCCAGTGAGATGAACCCGGTACCTCAGTTGGAAATGCAGAAATCACCTGTCTTCTGTGTCATTCACGCTGGGAGCTGGAGGCTCGAGCTGTTCCTATTCGGCCATCTTGGCACTCCCTCCACATTTTCTTTATCCAGTCTATCATTGATGGACATTTATGTTGATTCCATGTCATTGCTATTTTGAATAGTGCTACAATGAACATACATGTGCATGTGTCTTTGTAATAGAATGATTTCTATTTCTTTGGGTATATACCCAGTAATGGGATTATTGGGTCAAATGGTATTTCTGGGTTTAGGTCTTTGAGGAATCTCCACATTGTCTACTACAATGGTTGAACTAGTTTACATTGTCATTAACAGTGTATAAACATTCCTTTTTCTCTAAAACCTCACCAGCATTTGTTATTTTTTGACTTTTTAATAGTAGTCGTTCTGACTGGTGTTAGATGGTATCTCCTTGTGGTTTTGATTTGCATTTCTCTGATAATCAGTGATGTTGAGTTTTTGTTCATATGATTGTTGGCTGTATGCATATCTTCTTTTGAAAAGTGTTCATGTCCATTGCTCACTTTTATATGAAATTGTTTGTGCTTTTTTTTCTTGTAAATTTGTTTAAATTTCTTATAGATGCTGGATATTAGACCTTTGTTGGATGCATGGTTTGAAAAAATATTCTCCCATTCTATAGGTTGTCTGTTTACTCTGTTGATAGTTGCCTTTTACAGAAGTTCTTAAGTTTATTCAATCCCATTTGTCAATCTTTCTTTTTGTTGCAATTGCTTTTGGCATCTTTGTCATGAAATCTTTGCCCCTGACTATGCCTTGAATGGCATTGCCTAGGTTGTATTCCAGGGTTTGTATAATTTGGGGCTTTACATTTAAGTCTTTAATCTATCTTGTGCTAATTTTTGTATATGGTGTAAGCAAGGGATTCAGTCTCAGTCTTCTGCATATCACTAGCCAGTTATCTCAGCACCATTTATTGAATAGGGAATCCTTTCCCCATTTTTTTTTTTTTTTTTTTTTTTTGTCATGTTTGTCAAAGATCAGATAGTTGCATGTGTGCAGTCTTATTTCTGGGTCCTCCATTCTATTCCTTTGGTCTATGTGTCTGTTCTTGCACCAGTACAATATTGTTTTGGTTACTGGAGCCCTGTAGTATAGTTTGAAGTCAGGTAGCATGATACCTCCAGCCTTTAAAAACAATAACTTTTGCTCTTAAGGAGCACCAAATACAAACGTCATCTAAGTTTACCTGGACTCAATCCTCACATTGCACTAGAGCTTCTCAAAACCGATGTTGCATTAATGACACTTCGCTTTTAATTGTGTTTTTTAATGACTGGAAGTCCTCTGGATATGGAAGAGTAGGAATGGAATACAGAAGATGTATAAAATATGATAGGATTTTCTCTTGCCCCGAATTCAAGTCCATACACTTCCAACTAGTCATTCGCCGTCACATAACCACAACTGGCTTCATTTTTTTAAGTTTGAAGTCTTCAAAGAGGAAACAACGTACAAAATATGTGATAGCTGGCAACATATAATAGGATCAAATTTTAGTCTGTGGCTTTTATTTTCCTTCATTCTTTATATACTCTTTATGTCCCTTGTTTTCATGTCCCAATGTAAAGCTCTAAGATGTGCATCATTCACTATATCCACTTTATTTTATCACAGTTCTGTCATTTCCCTAGGCTTAACACTCTCATTAGCATTATTTAAGGAGTGCGACAAACAACAAAAAAACCCTGATATGGAAATTCTGGAGCATTCTTAATGTGGATTTCAACAAGAACTGTTTTTAAATCCCTGTAATATGACTGCCACCTAGAGAAGACTAGAGATACTGAAATTAACCAAACTAATCAAGTATCTTTATGGGCTTACTTTTTTCTAACCCTCTGATAAAAGTCATAAGGAAAGACATTTTAAACAAGAAATGTAGAAAATACTTAAATGTTGTATGGTGTCTTCAGATGGGGCCATTAATCCGTTTCTCTAAAACAATATTTAGAAATTGTACTCTGTTTCTAAGGAGAAATGACACTATTAGTGATAGCAATCAGCTTGCCTTTGAATTTATTTTATTGATTCCTCATGAAAATACACATCAAGGTAATGTAGTTATTATATCTGCACATTTCCAAAGCTGTAATTAAAACTAGATACTTGTTCCAATTAAATTCTCTAGATTGTGGTTTCTTTCCTTCTGCCATATGAGGTTTCATCTTAAAACAGATTTCTGAACCTCTCCATGATGCTCTTGTTATATTAATACTGATATTACTAGACAAGAAATTTCTCCAGCTTTGTCAAATGCCCTTTTAGCAATTGTATTATTTTGTGGCTTAAAAAAATAAAGGTAGACATGAATTTAAAACATGATTTTAAATGTTTAAATATGGTTTCTGTTAGACAACCACCCCAAGTCTCCTTTATTTATATGTATCAAATATGTTGATTTTCCACTGACTTCTACTACCAAGAAATCTAAAGGACTTGATGGAGTTCATTGTCTTTTACATTACTCTAGGAATTATCTGTTACTCAAGTATCAAGGAGTCAAAACTTGAGCTTAATAATATTCCCAATCATTTCCACAGCAGGATTTTCATTTGTCACAGTTTGCAAATAATAAGAGTGTTAAATTCAGAAAATTGGCAAAATTGAAATATAATGGTGTAAATACAGAGAATAATTAACATCTTAAGACTCTATACAGTTGGACATGATGGCTAATGCCTGTAATCCCATCACTTTTGGAGGCTGAGGCAAATGAATTGTTTGAGCCCAGAAGTACAAGACTGAGCAACATGGTGAAATAAACAAAAAAACTCTACAAAAATTAGCGGGGCATGATAGTGCATGCCAGTAGTCCCAACTACTCAGGAGACTGAGGCAGGAGGATCACCTGAGCCCAGGGAGGTCAAAGCTGCAGTGAGTTGTGATGGCACCACTGCACTCCAGCTTGCGTGGCAGAGTGAGATCCTGCCTCAAAAAAAGAAACAAAACAAACAAACAAAAAACTGTGTACTGGGACAAAGATGTAAGGGATATGAAGGATTTTTAGAATATTAGTAGAAACCCACAGGCTAAATTTCATCTTATTCCATGTTGCTAGGTATCACATTTTTGTACACTATACCTTCTTTGAAAATTTTATGTTTAAAATTGGGACCAGATGAGTTTATGTGAAAGAGAATTATTATTTGGAAGCATATAGAAGCAAATTTGTAGCAAGAGGAAATCAATAAACTGTGCGTATTTTACGCCTAGTTTCGTTATCCAAAATACTTTAAATTATTTTAAAATATGATTACAAGGAAAGTTATTAAAGTAACATTAGCTCTGAAAAATTCAAGTGTGAGATTACTTATTTTTAGAAGAGTCCAGGTAAATAAACATAGGTGAAGTCTGAGTACTTCGAATAGGGATCAGAAAAGTTTTTCTTAAAGGTCCAGACAGTAACTATCTTTGGCTTTCCAGGCAATATAGTCACAACTACTAAATTGTGCCAGGGTAGCATGAAAGTCACTACTGACAATATCAACAAATGGGTGTGACTCTGTTCCAATAAAACAAATTTACAGAAACAGGCAGCTGCAGTTTGACACCTATTGTGTTGGAACAAGAACTTTTAGAAATGTCGAGCAACCCCCTTTGGGTCCCCTCCCATTTTATGGGAGCTCTGTTTTCACTCTGTTAAATCTTGCAACTGCACACACTTCTGGTCCATTTTTGTTACAGCTCAAGCTGAGCTTTCACTCGCCATTCACCACTGCTGTTTGCCGCTGTCACAGACCTGCCGCTGACTTCCATCCCTCTGGATCTGGCAGGGTGTCTGCTGTGCTCCTGATCCAGTGAGGCGCCCATTGCCACTCCCAATCAGGCTAAAGGTTTGACATTGTTCCTGCATGGCTAAGGGGCCTAGGTTCATCCTAATGGAGCTGAATACTAGTCACTGGGTTCCATGGCTCTCTTCCGTTACCCACGGCTTCTAATAGAGCTATAACACTCACCTCATGGCCAAAAATTTCATTTCTTGGAATCCATGAGACCAAGAACCCCAGGTCAGAGAACAAGAGGCTTGCCACATCTTGGAAGTGGCCCGCCACCATCTTGGGAGCTCTAAGAATGAGGACCTCCCCCCACCCCAGTAACATTTTAGTAACCACAAAGGGGCCTCCAAAGTGATGGGTAATATTGGACCACTTTCGTTTGCTATTCTGTGCTATCCTTCCTTAGAATTGGAGGAAAATACCACGCACCTGTCGGCTGGTTAAAAACGATTAGTGTGGCCACCAGACTTAAGACTCAGGTGTGAGGCTGTCTGGGAAAGGGTTTTCTAACAATCCCCAACCCTTCTGGGTTGGGAGCATTGGTCTGACTGGAACCAGCTTCCGCTTTCAATTTTCCTGGGGAAGCCGAGGACCGACTAGAGGCAGAAAGCTGTCATCCCAAACTCCCTGCATTAGCTGGTTGAGATCATGGCACAGCCAGAAGTATACTTAACAGTAGCCCATGCGTGTACCCCTCCCTTTCCTTCTGACCTATACCTCCTGGGTCCCAACCAGGACTTTTTTGAAAGCGTAGCCCCAAAATTCTCCTTACTTCTGAATCTACTTCTTCCGATCCCTGCCTCCTAAGTACTAATTGTTCAGACTTTCATTTCCTCTCCTAAGTATTAGAGCAAGTTGTATCTCCAAAGGGATCTAAGGAAGCTCTACACTGTGTCCCTAGGCATCTAGGCTATGAACCCAGGGAGTCTTGTCCCTGGTGTCCCTCCCAATTTAGGCATGCAGCTCTCAACACAGGCAATTATGTGGCACCCGTTCCCCACCACCCTTGCCAGGACCCCAAGTTTGTAAAAGGCTAGGAGGATTGGTCTCCCATTGTGTAAGATGCTCTCCTCCCGTGATTTCTACCCAGCTCCAAGCCTTGGCTCCTTGGCCAGGGCCTTAGAACTGATGACCCAGTACTTTAACAACTGGAACTGGGTCTATGACAACATCAGGATCAGGATGAAAGTGAATTGAGTAAGTCAAGGAGAGCAGAGACAGAGAGAGAAAAGAGAGGGAGAGAGAGAAAAAGAGAAATATAAGTAGTAAAGAAAAAACAGTGTGCCCTTTTCCTTTAAAAGCCAAGGTAAATTTAAAACCTATAATTGATAACTGAAGGTCATCTCCATGACCCTGTAACACTCCAATACTACCTTGTCAGTGTAAACAAGGGCATAGCCTGAAAACACTGAGACCGCTGACAACCAGTAGCCTTCCTATCAAAAATCCTTAACCCAGGAACCCGCAGATGGCCCAAATGCATTCAATCTGTAGTGGCAACTGCTTTGCTAAAGGAAGAAAGTAGAACCTTAACCTAGCAGATTTCTTAACAGGGGATTTAAATCTTAATTACCATGCAAAGTTCCAACCAGACGTAGAAAGAACTCCCTTCAGGACAGGATATAGATGGCTCCTCCTGGTGACTGAGGAAAAAAAACCACAATGGGTATTCAGTAATTGATAGGGAGACTCTTGAGGAAGCAGAGTTAGGAAAATTGCCCAATCATTGGTCTGTTCAAACGTGCAAGCTGTTTGCACTCAGCCAAGCCTTAAAGTATTTACAGAATCAAAAAAATCTATCTCAATCCTTACTCAAAAAGTTACCTACACCCTCTCTGAAATGAATTTGCATAAGAATTGTTGTTTATGGGAATGCATCTTGATAGGGCAGCTGGGTTGTTGTGAAATACTCAGGAACCCAGCCCAGCTCTAGAACTCACCCCTGAGTGCAAAGGCAATGTTGGGCACGCTGGTAAAGGACTACTAGAATCCAGCAGCCCGGACCCCTTTCTCTGTGGCCAAGAAAGGCAGGAAAACATATGCAGGACTGCTACATCAGTGAGCATAAGTAATTCGATAAGCAAAGGTCTGTGGGTGGTTATGCACCCTGGAAAGGAATAAGCATTAGGACCACAGAGGTCGTTCTAGGACTATTGCTTATCAGAAAATGACTGAGGGTGCCGGCATCCCTATGTTGTTGTTGTTTTTCAGATGGGAAACATTCCCCCTAAGGCAAAAACACCCCTAGGATGTATTCTGGAGAATTCGACCCAGTCAGAATGCATGTACCTTTTTCCCGTCAGACTTCAAGCAAATTAAAATAGACCCAGGTAAATTCTCAAATAACTCTGATGGCTATATTGATGTTTTACAAGGGTTAGGACAATCCTTTGATCTGATATGGAGAGATATAATGTTACTGCTAGATCAGACACTAACCCCAAATGAGAGAAGTGCCACCATAACTTCAGCCCAAGAGTTTGGCAATCTCTGGTATCTCAGTCAGGTCAATGATAAGATGACAACAGAGGAAAGAGAAGGATTCCCCACAGGCCAGCAGGCAGTTCCCAGTGTAGACCCTCATTGGAACGCAGATTCAGAACATGGAGATTGGTGCTGCAGACATTTGCTAACTTGCATGCTAGAAGGGCTAAGAAAAACTAGGAAGAAGCCTATGAATTATTCAAGGATGTCCACTATAACACAGGGAAAGGAAGAAAGTCCTACTGCCTTTCTGGAGAGACTAAGGGAGGCATTGAGGAAGCATACCTCTCTGTCACCAGACTCTATTGAAGGCCAAGTAACTTTTTTTTTTTTAATGTGGCCATAAACATTTTATTTTTTTATTTAATGTTTTTAATGTTTTTTATTATTATTATACTTTAAGTTCTAGGGTACATGTGCACAACGTGCAGGTTTGTTACCTATGTATACTTGTGCCATGTTGGTGTGCTGCACCCATCAACTCGTCAGCACCCATCAACTCGTCATTTACATCAGGTATAACTCCCAGTGTCATCCCTCCCCCCTCCCCCTCCCCATAATAGGCCCCGGTGTGTGATGTTCCCCTTCCTGAGTCCAAATGATCTCATTGTTCAATTCCCACCTATGAGTGAGAACATGTGGTATTTGGTTTTCTGTTCTTGTGATAGTTTGCTGAGAATGATGGTTTCCAGTTGCATCCATGTCCCTACAAAGGACACAAACTCATCCTTTATTATGGCTGCATAGTATTCCATGGTGTATATGTGCCACATTCTCTTAATCCAGTCTGTCACTGATGGACATTTGGGTTGATTTCAAGTCTTTGCTATTGTGAATAGTGCCACAATAAACATACGCGTGCATGTGTCTTTATAGTAGCATCATTTATAATCCTTTGGGTATATACGCAGTAATGGGATGGCTGGGTCATATGGTACTTCTAGTTCTAGATCCTTGAGGAATCGCCACACTGTTTTCCACAACGGTTGAACTAGTTTACAGTCCCAACAGTGTAAAAGTGTTCCTATTTTTCCACACCCTCTCCAGCACCTGTTGTTTCCTGACTTTTTAATGATTGGAAGGCCAAGTAACTTTAAAGGATAAGTTTATCACTCAGTCAGCTGCAGACATTAAAAATAAACTTCAAAAGTCCACCTTAGGCCTGGAGCAAAACTTAAAAACCCCATTGAACTTGGCAACCTCAGTTTTTTATAATAGAGATCAGGAGGAGCAGGTGGAACAGGACAAATGAGATAAGAAAAAGGCCACTGCTTTAGTCATGGCCCTCAGGCAAGCACACTTTGGAGGCTCTGGAACATGGAAAGTCTGGGCAAATCAAACGCCTAGTAGGGCTTGCTTCCAGTGCAGTCTACAAGGACACTTTAAAAAAGATTGTACAACTAGAAATAAGCCACCCCCTCGTCCATGCCCCTTATATCAAGGGAATCACTGGAAGGTTCACTGCCCCAGGAGATGAAGGTCCTCTGAGTCAGAAGCCACCAACCAGATGATCCAGCAGCAGGATGGAGGGCGCCCAGGGCAAGCGCCAGCCCATGCCATCACCCTCATAGAGACCCGGGTATGCTTGACCATTGAGGGCCAGGAGGTTAACTGTCTCCTGGACACTGGCACAGACTTCTCAGTCTTACTCTCCTGTCCTGGATAAGTGTCCTCCCGATCTGTCACTATCCGAGGGGTCCTAGGACAGCCAGTCACTAGATACTTCTCCCAGCCCCTAAGTTGTGACTGGGGAACTTTACTCTTTTCACATACTTTTCTAATTATGCCTGAAAGCTCCACTCCATTGTTAGGGAGAGACATTCTAGCAAAAGCAGGGGCCATTATACACCTGAACATAGGAGAAGGAACACCTGTTTGTTGTCCCTTGCTTGAGGAAGGAATTAATCCTGAAGTCTGGGCAATAGAAGGACAATATGGATGAACAAAGAATGCCTGTCCTATTCAAGTTAAACTAAAGGATTCCTCCTCCTTTCCTTATCAAAGGCAGTACCCCCTTAGACCTAAGGCCCAACAAGGACTCCAAAAGATTGTTAAGGACCTAAAAGCCCAAGTCCTAGTAAACCCATGCAAGAGCCCCTGCAATACTCCAATTTTAGAAGTACAGAAACCCAACAAACAATGGAGGTTAGTACAAGATCTCAGAATTATCAATGAGGCCATTGTCCCTCCATAACCAGCTGTACCTAACCCTTGCTTTCCCAAATACCAGAGGAAGCAGAATGGTTTACAGTTCTGGACCTTAAGGATGCCTTTTTCTACATCCCTGTACATCCTGACTCTCAATTCTTGTTTGCCTTTGAAGATCCTTCGAACCCAACGTTTCAACTCACCTGCTGTTTTACCCCAAGGGTTAAGGGATAACCCCCATCTATTTGGCCAGGCATTAGCCCAAGACTTGAGCCAGTTCTCATACCTGGACAGTCTTGTCCTTCGGGACGTGGATGATTTACTTTTAGCCGCCTGTTCAGAAACCTTGTGCCATCAAGTCGCCCAAGCGCTCTTAAATTTCCCTGTCACCTGTGGCTACAAAGTTTCCAAACCAAAGGCTCAGCTCTGCTCACAGCAGGTTAAATACTTATGGCTAAAATTATCCAAAGGTGCCAGAGTCCTCGGTAAGGAACGTATCCAGCCTATGCTGGCTTATCCTCATCCCAAAACCCTAAAGCAATGAAGAAGTTTCCTTGGCATAATAGGCTTCTGCTGAATATGGATTCCCAGGTATGGCAAAATAGCCAGGCCATTATATACACTAATTAAGGAAATTCAGAAAGCCAATACCCATTTAGTAAGATGGACACCTGAAGCAGAAGCAGCTTTCCAGGCCCTAAAGAAGGCCCTACCCCAAGTCCCAGTGTTAAGCTTGCCAATGGGGCAAGACTTTTCTTTATGTCATAGACAAAACAGGAATAGCTCTAGGAGTCCTTACACAGGTCCAAGAGAACAGCTTGCAACCCGTGGCATACCTAAGTAAGGAAATTGGTGTAGTGGCAAAGGGTTGGCCTCATTGTTTATGGGTAGTGGTGGCAGTAGTAGTCTTAGTATCTGAAGCAGTTAAAATAATACAGGGAAGAGATCTTACTGTGTGGACATCTCATGATGTAAACAGCATACTCACTCCTAAAGGAGACTTGTGGCTGTCAGACAACCGTTTGCTTAAATATCAGGCTCTATTACTTAAAGGGTCAGTAGTGCAACTGTGCACTTGTGCAACTCTCAACCCAGCTACATTTCTTCCAAACAATAAAGAAAAGATAAAACATAACTGTCAACAGGTGATTGCTCAAACCTGCACCACTCGAGGGGACCTTCTAGAGGTTCCCTTTACTGATCCCGACCTCCACTTGTATACTAATGGAAGTTCCTTTGTAGAAAAAGGACTTCGAAAAGCGGGGTATGCAGTGGTCAGTAATAATGGAATACTTGAAAGTAATCCCCTCACTCCAGGAACTAGTGCTCAGCTGGCAGAACTAATAGCCCTCACTTGGGCACTAGACTTAGGAGAAGAAAAAAGGGTAAATATATATACAGACTCTAATTATGCTTACCTAGTCCTCCATGCCCACGCAGCAATATGGAAAGAAAGGGAATTCTAACTTCCAAGGGAACACCTATCAAACATCAGGAGGCCATTAGGAGATTATCCTTGGCTGTACAGAAACCTAAAGAGATGGCAGTCTTACACCGCTGGGGTCATCAGAAAGGAAAGGAAAGGGAAATAGAAGGAAACTGCCAAGTGGATATTGAAGCCAAAAGAGCCACAAGGTGGGACCCTCCATTAGAAATGCTTATACACGAACCCCTAGTATGGGGTAATCCCCTCTGGGAAACCAAGCCCCAATACTCAACAGAGGAAATAGAATGGGGAACCTCACAAGAACGTAGTTTCCTCCCCTCAGGATGGCTAGCCACTGAAGAAGGAAAAATACTTTTGCCTGCAGCTAACCAATGGAAATTACTTAAAACCCTTCACCAAATCTTTCACTCCCACTGCACCGCCTCCACGCTGCTGTACTACCAGTAGCTCCCCTTACCAAGAGCTTCTATGGAGAATGCGGCTTCCTGGAAATATTCATGCCCCATCGTATAAGAGTTTTTCTAAAGGAAACCCCACTTCAACTGCCAACACCCATATGCCCCTACACTTGAGGCCATACATTTCAATCCCTGTGTCTTTAACCTCCTTGCTAAGTTTGTCTCTTCCAGAATTGAAGCTGTAAAACTACAAATCGTTCTTCAAATGGAGCCCCAGATGCAGTCCAGGACTAAGATATACTGCAGACCCCTGGACCAGCCTGCTAGCCCATGCTCCAATGTTAATGACATCAAAGTCACCCCTCCTGAGGAAATCTCAACTGCACAACCCCTACTACACCCAAATTCAGCAGGAAGCAGTTAAGAGCAGTCGTTGGCCAACCTCCCCCACAGCTCTTGGGTTTTTCTGTTGAGAGGAGGCACTGAGAGACAGGACTAGTTGGATTTCCTAGGTCAACTAAGAATTCCTAAGCCTAGCTGGGAAAAGTGACGGCACCCACCTCGTAACTCAGCTCACATCCAACCAATCAGGTAGTGAAGAGGGCTCACTAAAATACAAATTAGGCTAAAGCAGGAGGTAAAGAAATAGTCAAATCCTGTATCGCCTGAGAGCACAGGGGGAGGGACAATGATCTGGATATAAACCCAGGCATTTGAGCAGGGAGTGGCAACCTCCTTTGGGTCCCCTCCCATTTTATGGGACCTCTGTTTTCACTCTGTTAAATCTTGCAACTGAAAAAAAAAAAAAAAGAACTTTTAGAAATGTCAATGAGATAGTGAACCAGGAGATCCCAGCCTTGGTCCCCCCAACAAAGAACAAATACTGTACCACTACGCTAATAAAAATAACTGAAAAAATTCAGGAGTCCACTTGAGAAGCTACAGCTATACAGTGGGAGAAAAGAAACTTGAGACTAACCACACAAATGCATAATTACAATAGTTTTATTTTACCTGTATCAACCCCTCTCCCAGGTCAACATTGCTAAGTATGGAGAAGGAATTCTCTGGTTCACAAGTACCCTTCTCAGAGAAAAGAAGAGTGAGTGAACAACCAGTTCATTCAGGCTTTTGAAACGCTTCAAGTGACCAGCTTTAGACCAGGCATGGTGCCTGACACTTGTAATCTCAGCCCTTTAGGAGGCCAAGGTGGGAGAATCACTTGAGACCAGGAGTCCAAGACCAGCTTGGCCAACATAATGAGACCCCATCTCTACAAAAAATTAAAAAATTAGCTGAGTATGGTGGCACACACTTGTAGTCCTATCTACTTGGGAAGCAGAGGTGGGAAGATCACTTGAATCCAGGAGGTCAAGGTTGCAGTGAGCTATGATTGCCCCGCTGTACTTCAGTCTATATGATATTACAGAGTGAGACCCTCTCTCTAAAAAAAACAAGACCAGTTTTATTTTTACCCTTCCCAGATTACTAGGAAGACTGGCATGGCTAAGATGTCTGGAGACAGCTAGAAACAAAGAAGGAAAGGGGGGTTATTAGTGTCACCCACACAATGGGAGCCACCACAGTTCCCAGTGGCCTCCTCTGCACAGGACTCAGCAGCTTTCTTTGCTGAGGATCTCAACTACCATCACGGATACTGTGTACTTCCTGTAGCTTTTATCACCAAGAACCCCACAGCATTTACTGTTGCAGACCCTGGAAGCTTGCTTAACAAAGAAACTTTCACCAGTGAGAAAACCAACAGCCAGCACAGTCACAGTAGACCCATTTAAACTTTTTCCATCAAGAGCCAAGAATATTTTGCAGTGTCCAGGTGCCTGAGATACCATCCCCCTCCATCTTCCTCCTTCCCAACACTGAAGCTGCCACAGCTACTGCTGACATGGGCTTCCCAGTCCAAGGATCTAACACATACACCATATACATGCTCACAAATGAGCCCCAGGACTGCACCACAGTCCCCAAACCCATCATTCTGTTTATGTCCACAAAAGACCCCTACCTTTGGACTTGTGCATGCCACCAGTCCCAGCCCCTATAAGTGAGTATGAATAAGCAGCATACCCTGAACTTGGACACAAACCTCCAACATGGTGCTTGTGATAGGGCTGGACACATGCTAGGGGTATGGTAACTGGTCCCTACAGTCATGCATCTGCATGTCTCCAGCTTCAGTCCCTGCAGCTGTGTATACGCATAAAACTGTGTGACCCTGTCACCCACCCCCCCGACACACCCATGCCTATAGTTGGCCACTGCAGCAGTTACACACATGCTTGCAGCAGGCCTCAGCCCCAACAGCTGCATATAAGCACACAACCACTCACCCACCAGTCCTTACCCTCATCACTGAGCTTGCATCTGGCCCCTGCAGCCATGTGCCAACATGCCACCAGCTCAGGCCCTGCAGCTGTGCAGACACTCACAGATGGCCTGGCCCCTATCACCAACCGGCTACTTTCTCTTACAATCATACACACATTCTGCTAGCTCTGACTTCCATAGCCATATGCACACACACTGTTGATCCCCAGTGTCATGTGTGGACCCAGAGAAAGCTCAAGCTCCTGCACCTGGCCCTGGCCGTTACTACTATGCATGTGCCTGCAACTGGTCCCTATCACCATGCATGGGCCTGTAGCCAGCTCCCACAGCAGAGTGTATATATACTGTCAGCCCCAACCCCCACTGTTGTCTGCCGTGGCCCCTTTCTGCTGGACCAACAGGCACCACTGAGGCTCCTAACAACCCTCATAGCCATGGCCAACCGGCACCAATTTGCCATCAAGAAATTTGTAGTTCCCAACATTATGAACCCCAGCTGCCTGAACCAATAAGACACCATGACTCTGTCAGACCTGGAGACACCAAAATTCTCCATACTTGGTTAGCCATACCACTAGACCCAGTGTAGCATGCCCCCATCTACCCTTCACCATCCCAAATGAAGGTATTTTCTTACCAAAGCCAGTCTAAAAGTCTGGAATAGGTGACTGCTTCTTCTAACGTGCAAAAACCTGCTCAAGGCTACAAGGATTATGAATAATCAGGGAAACAACACCACTGAAGAAACACAATAAACTTCCAATAATCAACCCAATGATTTGGAAATCCATGAATTGCCTGACAAAGAATTAAAATAATTGTTTTAAAGGAGCTCAGTGAGCTACAAGAGAATACGGATAAACAATTTAATAAAATCAAGAAGAAAATACAAGAACAAAATTAGAAGACTGACAAAGGGACAGAAAGCATAAAAAAGAACCAAATTGAAATTTTGCATGTGAAGAATCCACTAACTGAACTAAAAAAAGCAACAGAGAGTTGCAATAGCAGATTAGATCAAGCAAAAGAGAAAATAAGCAAGCTCAAAGACAGATTATTTGAAATCATCCTGTCAAAGGAGAAAAAGAAATGAAAAGCAATGAAGAAAGCTTATGGAAATCTACGGGACACCATCAAAGGAGCTAATATTCTAATTATAGGAGTTTCAGAGGAGAAGAGAATGAGAAAATAATAGAAACTATATTTTAAAATATGCATGAAAACTTCTCAAATCGGGGGAAGATATTAATATCTAGGTATAAAAAGCTCAAAAGTCTCTAATCAGATTTAAGCCAAAGAGGGCTTCACTTAGACCCATTATAATTAAATTATCAAAAATCAAGGACGAGAGAATTTTGGAAGCAACAAGAGAAAAAAAAAAACAGATTACATGCAAGAGAATCTTAATAAGGCTATCAGTGAATTTCTCCACAAAAACTTTGCAGGCCAGGAGAAAGTGAGATGATAATTCAAAGTGTGAAACCAAAAAATACTAACCAAATATTTTTTACCTGGCAAAATTTCCCTTCAGAATAGAAGGAGAAATAAAGACTTCTCCAGAAAAACAAAAGCTGATGGAGTTCATCACCACTAGACCTGCCTGACAAGAAATACTAAAGAAAGTTCTTCCAGCTGAAATGAAAGACCACTAATTATAACATGAAAATATAAAAGTATAAAACTCACAGGTAAAAGTACATGGTCCAATTTAGAATACTCTAATACTGTAATGGTAGTGTATAGGTCACTTATAACTCTAGGATAATCATTAAAAGACAAAAGCATTAAAAAGAATTGAAACTGCAATAACTTGTTAATGGATACACAGTATAAAAAATTAAATGTGATACCAAAAATATAAGGGAGAATAAAAAGTGAAGAGTGTTGCATGCAATTAAAGTTAATTTGTTACAAGCTTAAAATAGACTTGTATAACTATAAGATATACAGATACACAGGCCTCACCGTAGCCATAAAATAAAAACATAAACACACAAAAGATAAAGAGAAAGAAATTAAACCATACCACTACAGAAACCATCAAATCAAAAGAAAAACAGTGAAAGCAAAAAGAAGTAACAAAGGACCTATAAAACATTTTTTAAAAAAACTAACAAAATGTCCATAGTAAGTCCTTACCTATCAATACAGTCAGCCCTCCATATCCATAGGTTTCACATCTGTGGATTCAACTAAGCAAAGGTAGAAAATATTTGGAAAAAAAAATTGGATGATTGTATTGAAATTTACAGACATTTTTCCTTATCATTATTTCCTGAAAAATATACCTATAATACCTATTTACATAGCATTTACATTGCATTAGGTATTAGAGGTAATCAAAAGGTAAATGAAAGCCTACGAGAGAATGTGCCTAGGCTATATGAAAATGCTACATCATTTTAAATAAAGGACAGAGCATTTGTGAAGTTTGGTATCTGCAGGAGACCCACGAACAAATAGCCCACAAATACCAAGGGAGACTATACTTATTTCAAAAGTAAACAGATTACATTTTCCCATCAAAACACATAAGTGTCTGAATGAATAGAAAAACAAAAAACAAGACACTAAGATGCAGACATACTTTAAGGACATACATAGACTGAAAGTGAAGAGATGGAATAATATTTCATGCAAATGGAAATCAAAGAGAGCAGAAATAGCTATACATATCAGGCAAAATAGACTTTAAGTCACAAACTGTAAAAAGATACAAAGAAGACTATTATGTAATGATTAATAGGTTAATCTAATAAGAGGATATAACAATTGTAAATACATGTGCATTCGAAATCAGAGCACCTGAATCAAACACACAAAATCAGCACACAAAAAGCAGTTGAGTATCTATATACTACCAACAAATAATCTGAAGGAGAAATTAAGAAAAAGTAGTATGAAAAAGAATGAAATACGTAGGAATAAATTTAACCAATGAGGTGAAAAACCTCTACACTGAAAACTATAAAACCTTAATGAAATAAATACAATTTCATTTTTATGAAATTGAATAATATACAAATAAATGGAAAGATAGCCTGTGTTCATGGATTAAAATAATTAATATTGTTAAAATATCCCACTACCCAAAGTGATTTACAGATTCAATGTGATCCTTATCAAAATTCCAGTGACTTTTTAATAAAAATAGAAAAAACTATCCTAAATTTATAGGATTTAAACTATGAAAGACCTTGAACAGACAAAGCAATCTTGAGCAATAAGAACAAAATTGTAGGCATCACTACCTAATCTCAAAATGTACTACAAAGTTATAGCAATCAAAACAGCATACTACTGGCATTAAAACAGATGTTCAGACTGATGAAATATAATAGAGAGCTCAGAACTAAATCCACACATTTATGGTCAAATGATTGTTGACAATGGTGCCATGAATACACAATGGGGAAAGGACAGCCTCTTCAATAAATGGTGTTGGAAAAATGCTTGGAGAAAAATGAAATTGGATTATTGTCTCACACCATATACAAAAATTAACCCAAAATGGATTAAAGGCTTAAATGTAAGACCTGAAATTGTAAAGCTACTAGAAGAAAATTTAGGGGAATAGCTTGATATAGGTCTGGACAGTGATTTTTGCATATGACCTCAAAGGATAAGCAACAAAACTAAAATAGATATATGGGATTACATCAAACAGCAAAGGAAACAATCAACAAAATGAAGAGATAACCCACAGAGTGGGAAAAATATTTGCAAACTACACATCTGATAAAGAGTTAAAATCTACAATACATAGAGAATTCAAACAACTCATTACGAAGAAAAAAAAATCCAATTACAAAGTAAGCAAGGGAACTGAATAGACATTTCTAAAAAGAAGACATACAAATGGCCAACTAGTATACAGAAAAATGCTCAATATCTGTAATCAGCAGAAAAATGCAAATTAAAACAATGAGATATCGTCTCATGCCTCTTAATGTGACTATTACCAAAAAGACAAAAAATAAGCATTAGCAAGGATGTCGAGGAAAGGGAACCCTTGCATACTCTCAGTGGAAATATAAATTGATACAGCCATTGTAAAAAATAGTATGAAGGTTTGTCAAAAAATTAAAAATAGAACTATTATGCAACAATCTTTCTCTGGGTATGTATCCAAAGAAAATAAAATCAGGATTCCAAAGTGATGAATAAATGAAGAAAATGTAATAGATAGATAGACAGACAGACAACAAAATACAAGTCAGTCTTTCAAAAGAAAGAAATTCTGTCATCTGTGACAAGATGAATGAACTTGGAGGACTTCATGCTAAGTGAAATAACCAGTCACAGAAAGACAAATACTACATTATCTCACTTATATGTAGAATCTAAAAAAAAGTTGAACTCACAGAAATGGAGAGTATAATGGTGATTGCCAGAGGCTGCCTGGAGAGGAAGAAATAGGGAGATGTTGATCAAAAGTTAACCAAGTTTTAGTTGGACAGGATGAATAAAATATGGAAATCTATTTAGAGCATGGTGACTATAGTTAATCATAATGTATTGCATACTTAAAAACTGTTAACAGAGTAGATCTTAAATATTCTCACTCCAAAAAAGCAGTAAGTATGTGAGATGACAGATATGTTTTAAGCTTGATTTAATCATTTTGTGATATCTACATATATGAAAACATCATGTTGTATACTGTAAATAGATACCATTTGTGCGTGTTAATTTTACCTTAATAAAGTTGGGGAAGAGAAAAAGAAACTTTATGTTATCCATTGTAAATGATTGTCAGAATATAAAGCCTAAACATTATTGGTTATTCAAGTGTCCAAGGAGTCAACACTTAATGTAGAGGAGACAAAGAGCAGCTGGTATAATAAAAACTCCTGCTTCAACTAACTGGAAAAGATTCCCTCTTTCAATGCATCTAGTACATCTTCTAACAGTATCAAACTTAACATACTCTCAGAAAAAAAGAACTTCTTCTCAGATAGTGAAGAATTCAACCATTTGCTCGCAGTCAGACCTACATATACATACACACACATACACACACACACACACACACACACACACTAGTCTCAGAGCAGAAATGACAGCAGTAAGTGAAAGAGAAGTAAATTTGGGGTGGACAAGTATTTTATGCATTGTATGTGTGTCCCCAAGTCTGTTTTAGATTACCGTTATTATCCTGTGCCTGGATTTTATAGGAGTTATCAGATGCATTTTCATTTTAAAACTTAGCTTCTGCTTAACAATTGGTAGTCTCCCATAACTCATGCCTATAAAAAGGACCACAAGAAAGTAACTTTCCCATAAAAAATTTAAATAGTAAAACAACTGTGCTGTACTGGGAATTTCCATATAACAATTTATCCTCCTGTACTTTCACAACTGTTAATATTACATGGAGCACATACAGAGTTAAGGTGTAGAGAAACAGAAAACAAACAGAATCTGAGAAGTTCTGTGTTAAGCAAGTTATGAATGTCTTTCGGAGTTTTTACAATGTGTTTTTCAGTCTCTTACCATCTTGGGAACAGTAAGAAAATGTCTGATTCCAAGTTTAATAGATTATCAGTTTCATCTTTATTTTTTGTATATTCTTTTCATAATGGCTTCCTCTTCCACAAAGACACTACTATAAATTTCTATAGCCATTTATTTTCATTCTACTTTTTATTTCTGCCTTTTAGTGACTAGTGTAATGTGCAGAAAGAAAACAGAACTAAGGTAAAATCCTTGCTCCTCTTCTAACCAGTCTTGTGACCGTAGGGGGTGTTACTTAACTGCCCTGAGACTCAGTTTTCTTGTTATTGAATAAAGAAAATATTAAGTACATCATAGGGTTATTGTTAAGATTAAGTGAAAACATTTGTGAGGGATCATGAACACTGATCTTGAAATGATAGTTTATTTCCTCTCTCTCCCCCAGTTCCCTCTCTAAGACTGCTGAAGTTAGGATGTCCCACCTCCCTACAGTATCTGCTGCTAGATTAGACACAGAGTAGGTGCTTCATAAGTGTTTCTTAAATGAGTAATGAGTTCTTACATTTTCCTTTGTTATTAAAGATCTTACCATATTAAACTGCTATGAAGATGTGCCAAAAGCTACTTTCTGAGTCTTGGGGGAAGAAAAAACATGTTTCATAAATTCAAAATCAAAAAAAAAAAAACCTATTCATAACATTGGTATGCAATACACAGAGTAAGCACTCAAATATTTGTTGAAAAATGTTGGCACGTAAGTGTATGAGCTGCATTAAGGACATAAATTCGTGATATTTTACTCCACTCTTGAGAGAAATGATTTGACCCAAAATATTATCAAATCTGTGGAATAACAAGGTACTTTATCATGAGGTTTTATTATGTATTGTTAACTTCTATAATTCTCATCATGATTCATCAGTCACATTTATACATCGCCTAGCATTACCCAGAAAAGAATCTTCATGTTCAGTATGCCTGTCAAAACTGGCCTCACATTTTAATTTTTTTAACCATACAAAGTATTGCATGCTGAAAAGTTTGTGGGAATTCCACTCAGGGAAACATTAAGGTTAAACGTGACTAATGTGGAGGCATCCAGACAAAGAAGTTTTGATCAGAAGAGGAAATTAAAGTCAAGAGTCACCTGCAGAGGGTAAAAGTAGAAAGAGAATAAGACCTAACAGTTATTTAATGGCAAAAAGAAAAGAAATAGAGCCAGAGTTGTTGGAAATATTTCTAAAAATTACTAGCTGCAGGGCATATGGACAGAGGAGCTAAGATGTCAATAAAAATAAAATGGAATTTATGAAATAACAAAAGAGTAGATAAAAAGAAATCAATTAAACAAAAAATTCTACTTTTCTGTATCAATTCTGGCTTTAAGGGGTAGGAACTACAAATTTTTTTCTTTGCTTTGTTTTTTCTAGTTTTATAATACATTTACACATATAGAAAAAGTTGTTATGCTGACTCAGAATTAAATTTCTGTTACTTTTAAAATTTGAATGTTTCTCATGAAACACAAACTTTTCAGCATTATTGCTATCATATTTTATATTTTGGCTATCATATTATATATGATTTTGTCGAATATCAGCATGACAATAAAGCAAAGGTCATACAAGTATTATGAATATATTAATAAGATTACCGAATCTGTGTTATTCATGCTATACAACATTCCTGATAAGTTATCAGTCTGGCCTTGAAAGCCAGATTTTTCCAAAAATATTTATACTTATCAATAACTAAATGTCAATAGATCAGAATATTTATATATACAATAAAAGCACAATTTCCATTCTAGCTTTGAAAAAATCCTGTTTCCTCATCTCCCTACCTACCTGCAAGATATTGTACGTTATATCTAAAGGACTCCGTAAAATCCTATCCTCTATCATCATTTTAAAAGTAACAATAGGAAGGGAGAATAGCTGCCCCAAAGAGGCCAAACAACTCCATGATGGCCTTGATTTGGATTTGCTATCAGCTTATACTCAACATATCAAAGCATATCAATTCTCTGAGCAAAAACTTCACTGGATTCCGATTGCCTTTAGAATGAAGTAGAACTACTTATTCCAGTCCTGATGGAATGTCATGATTCCCTTTTCAAGTTTAATTTTCATCTCTCCCTTCCTCATTTATTCCATGCCAATAAAAAGAAACTCTATAGTTTCTATACATGTGCTGATTTTTTCTCATTTTCATCTTTATTTTCATGCTGTGCCCTCCATTTCTTTCTTCTTCAACTCTTTCTTCAACGCTCGGCTCAAATACAATTTTTCACTCACACTCAAAATATTTTCTGTCATTTATTTGTGTAATGGTTAGTTTTATTTCAACTTGGCTAAGCCATGGTACCAAGTTTTTGGTTGAATACCAGTCTATATGTTGCCATAAAGGTATTCTTAGATGAAATTAATATCTAAATCAGTAGACTTTGAGTAAAGCAGGTTACTCACTGTAATGAGAGTGGCACTCGCCCAGTGAGTTGGAGGTCTTAAAAGAAAAGACCAGCCAGGCGCATTGGCTCACATCTGTAATCCTAGCACTTTGGTAGGTGGAGGCAGGTAGATCACTTGAGGTCAGGAGCTCAAGACCAGCCTAGCCAGTATGATGAAACCCTGTCTCTACTAAAAATACAAAACTTAGCCAGGAGGAGGTGGAGTGGCTCAGGTCTGTAATCCCAGCTACTCAGGAGGCTGAGTGAGGAGAATTGCTTGAACCCAGGAGGTGGTGGTTGCAGTGAGCTAAGATCATGCCACTGCACTCCAGTCTAGGTAACAGAGCAAGACTCTGTAAAAAAAAAAAAAAAAAAAAAAAAAAGACCAAGGTCTCCTGAAGGAAAAGAAATTCTGCCTCCAGATTACCTTCAAACTCAAGATTTCAACATCACCTCTATCCTGTGTACCCAGAATCTGGCCTACCC
Source organism: Mandrillus leucophaeus (assembly GCF_000951045.1). Classification (NCBI taxonomy): domain Eukaryota; kingdom Metazoa; phylum Chordata; class Mammalia; order Primates; family Cercopithecidae; genus Mandrillus; species Mandrillus leucophaeus. The sequence continues at coordinate 5,680,098 of NW_012108808.1, read as the reverse complement.
TGCAGATTTCAGATTGGCCAGGCTCACACTGTATTAACTACCTCCTTAAAAATCTCCTCTCTTCTCTCTCTTTCTGTGTGTCTGTATGTGTGTACATGTATGTGTATAGAGATACACACATAATTTTTCTACTAAACTATAAGCCTCTCAAAAGCAATTAACTTTCTATACATCAAACACCAATGCTTTAAAAACAGACTGAGTTTGGAGTGATGTCAGAAAGATGGCAGAATGAAAGGCCCCAGCTCTATCCTCCAACAGAAACACTAATTTAATGACTAACCACACATCTGTGGGTGAAAATATATTTATGAGAGCTTTGGAATCCAAGTGAAAGATTGAAGCACCTTGATGGACAACAGAAATGAGAAAAGAAGCATTTAAAAAGGTAAGAGAGTGGTTTTACTTTGCCTGCATCACCCCTCCCTCAAGTCAGCACAGCATAGTACTAAGAAAGATCCCCTCAGCCCACAAGTTCTCCTGTGAAGGAAAGAGAGAGCAAAGTGAATGTTGGACATGTTTAGCATTTGGGGACACTATCCAAGAGGCTGTTTCTGCCACGCCTCATTCAGAATACTGAGGAAAGTTTTACATCTAGATTATTGGGAGGATCTAATAAGAGTGGAGGTGGTTCTCCACACCCAGCACATGTTGAGACATTCATCCTGAGTCCCTAACAGCAAATCCACTTGCCCACAGTCCCTGACACCAAGCCTATTGCTTGCAGACCCTCCAACTGACTCACTCAGAATCTCTGGCCAAGCTGACTGATAAGGTATTTTCACTGTCAAATATAGGCTGTAACAACTGCAGTAGGTGAAGGTTTCTTCAAATGCACAAAGTGACAAAGATCATGAAGACTCAGAGAAACTGGACACCATCAAAGGAACAAAATAAAGTTTTGGTAATAGACCCTAAATAACTGAAGAGCTACAAACTCATGGAAAAAATACCACGTAATCATCTTTTAAAAGTTCAGTGAAGAGAAAAGAAGTAGACAACTAAAAGACAACATAAACACAATGCATAAAAGATATGCAACAAAGAGAAAATTTTTTGTAAAAAATAAAAAAGAACCACCAAGTGAAAATTCTCGAACTAAAGAATACAATGACTGAACTAAACATTTCAACAAAGTTTCAATAGCAGACTTGATCAAACAGAAGAAAAAAAAAATCAGTGAACTCAAAAACAAGTCATTTGAAATGATCTAATCAGAGGAATGAAAAGAATAAAAATAACAAAAAAGGAATGAAGAAAGCCTTCAGGACTTACAGTACACCTTAAGGTGGATCAATGTTTGCATTATGGAAGTACTACAAAAGGAGAAAAAGAGAAAGGAGTGGAAGGCTCATTTTAAAAAATAATGATTAAAACACCCTTATCTAAGGAAGGAAATGAACATCCAGATACATGAAGCCCAAAGAACTCCAAATATGTTGAACATGAAGGACTCTACACTAAAACATATTATGAATAAATTGTCAAAAGTCAAAGACAAAGAGAGAATTTCTAAAGTGGTAAGAGAAAAACAACTCAATACATACAAGTGTACTTCCATAAGGCTATTAGCAGATTTCTCAGCAGAAACTTTGCAGGACAAGAGAGTGTGATCATATATTCAAGGTGCTTACAGAAAAAAAATTGCCAACCTAGAATACTATACCAAGCAAAATTGTTTTTAAAAAAATGATAGAGAGATAGAGGCTTTTCCAGAGAGAAAAAAACTGAAGAAGTTTGTCACCACTAGACTTGCCCTACAAGAAATGCTAAAGGAACTTTTTCAAGTTGAAATAACAGGATGCTAAACAGCAAAATGAAAGCATATGAAAGTATAAATCTCACTGATAAAAGTAAATATATAGTCAAATTCAAAATACTGTAATACTGTAATGTGGTTTGTAAATCATATTTAATTCTATAATAAAAGTTAAAAGAAAAAAGCAGTAAGAATAAATTTAAAATTTTAGTGGATACACAATATTAAAAGATGTAGATTGTGGCATCATTAACATAAAGCATGTGCAGTGAGGAAAGAAGTAAAAGTATAGAGTGTTTGTATGTGCTTTATGTAAAGTTAGTATCAACTTAAAATACAGTATTATAATTATAAGATGTTTAATGTAAGCCTTATAATACCACACATAAAATACCTATAGTAGGTATACCAGAGAAAAAGTAAAAGGAATTAAAGCACATAACTACAAAAAATTTAAAATTATAGAGGAAAATAAGAAAAAGGAAAATAGGGACAACTACAAAACAGACAAAAAGCAATTAATAAAATGGCAATAGTAAGTCCTTACTATCAATAATTACCTTAAACATAAATGGATTAAACTACCCAATACAAAGATATGCAGTAGCTGAATTGATATAAAACACCAAGATTCTACTATATACTGTCTATAAATGACTCACTTTAGAATTAAGGACACACATAGACTGAAACTAAAGGGTGGAAAAAGATATTTCATGCAAGTGATCACCAAAAGAAACCAGGAGTAGCTATATTTGTAGCAGCCAAAATAGAATTTAAGTCAAAAACTACCACAAAAGATCAAGAATGTCTTTATATAAATATAAAATGGCCAATTCAACAAGAAGATAACAAATATAAATATATATGCACCCAACATCAGAGCATCTAAATATATAAAGCAAGCACTGACAGATCCAAAGGGATACATAGAAAAGACAATAGTGGTAGGAGACCTCAATACTTTACTTTCAATAATAGATTAAAATAATAGGTCAGACAGAAAATGTATAAGGAAACAGCAGACTTAAATAACACCACACAGCAGACTTAAATAAAACCATAGACCAAATGAACCTAATAGACATATACATTTCACCCATCAGAAGTCAAATACAGTTTCTTCTCATGCACACATGAAATATTCTCTAGGAAAAACCACACGCTGGGTCACAAAAAAAAATCTTAACAAATTTAAGAATATGAAAGTCATTCCATGTCCAGGCAACACTGATGTAAGGAGTGGACTCCCAAGGCTTTAGGCAGTTCTCCCCCTGTGGCTCTGTAGGGCACAACCCCTGCAACTGCTTTAACAGGCTAGTGTTGAGTGCCTGTGGCTTTTCCAGGCACACAGTGCAAGTTGCCAGTGGATCTACCAGTCTGAGGTCTGAAGGAGGATGGCCCTCTTCTCACAGCTCCACTAGGCAGTGCCCCAGCAGGGACTCTCTGTTGGGGTTCCAACCTTACATTTCCCCTCTGCACTGTGTTACAAGAGGTTCTCCATGAGGGCTCTGACCCTGCAGCAGGATTCTGCCTGGACATCTAGGCATTTCCATAAGTCCTTTGAAACCTTGGTGGAGTCTCCCAAGCCTCAACTCTTGCTGCCTATGCACCCACAGGCTTAACACCACATGGATGCCACCAAGGCTTATGGCTGGCACATTCTGGAATAGTGGACTGAGATATATCTGGGTTCTTTTTAGCCATGGCTAGAGCAGAAGTGGCAGGGATGCTGGGAGCATTGTCCCAAGGTTATGCAGGGTAGTGGGGCTGTGAGCCCAGCCCATGAAACCATTCTTGCCTCCTAGTTGTCTGGGCCTGTGATGGGAGGAGCTGCTGAGAAGGTCTCTGAAATGCCTTCAAGGCATTTTCCCCCTTGTCTTGGCTATTACCATTGGTCTCCACTATTTACACAAATTTCTGCAGCTGGCTTGAATTCATCCCCAGAAAATGGGTTTTTCTTTTCTACCACATGGCTGGGTTGCAAATTTTTCAAACTTTTACACTTTTCTTCCCTTTTAAATGTAAGTTCCAGTTCCAGGTCATGTCTCTGCTCATGAATGTAAGAATAGGCTGCTAGAAGCAGCCAAGCCACATCTTGAACATTTTGCTGCTTAGAAATTTTTTCTGCCAGATACCCTAAATCATCATTCTCAAGTTCAAAGTTCCACAGATCTCTAGGTCAGGAGCACAATACCTCCAATCTCTTTACTAATGCATAACAAAAGTGACCTTTGCACTAGTTCCCAATTCATGCCTCTTCTCCATCTGATACCACCTCAACCTAGACTTCATTGTCCATATCACTGTCAGCATTTTGGTCACCACAATTTAACAAGTCTCTAGGAAGTTCCAAACTTTCCCTCATATTTCTGTCTTCTGAGCCCTCCAAACTATTCCAACCTTTGCCCTTTACCCAGTTCCAAAGTCACATCCACATTTTGAAGTATGTTTATGGCAATGCCCCACTTCTAGGTACCAATTTTCTATATTAGTCTCTTCCCACATTGCTATAAAGAACTACCTTAGACTGGGTAATGTGTAAAGAAAACAGGTTTAATTGACTCACAGTTCCACAGGCTGTACAGGAAGCATAACTGGGGTGGCCTTAGGAAACTTACAATCATGGCAGAAGGCAAAGGGGAAGCAGGCATGCCTTACATGGCTGGAGAAAGAGGAAAAGCAAAGGGGGAGGTGCTACACATTTTTAAACAGTGAGATCTCATGAGAACTCACTCACTGTCATGAGAACAGCAAGTGGGAAATTCAGCCCCATGATTCAACCACTTCCCTCCAAGCCCCTCCTCCAGCACTGGGGATTACAACTCAACATGAGATTTGGGTAGGGACACAAATCCAAACCATATCAAAATGCAAATGAAAACACAGAATACCAAAACTTAAGAGATGCAGCAAAAGCCATACTAAGAGGGAAGTTTATAGTGCTAAATATCTACATTTTAAAAACTGAAAAATCTCAAATAAACTGTCTACTTTTATACCACAAGGAAATAAAAAATAAGAAAAAACTAAGCCAAAATTATCAGAAGGAATGAAGTACTTATGATTAGTGCAGAAACCGGTAAAATAGAGAATAGAAAAGTAATAAGAAAGATTTAAAAAACTAAGAGTTAGCTTTTTTAAAAAGATTTTTAAAAATCAACAAACACCTAGCTAGACAAAGAAAGAAAGGAGAAGACTCAAATAAATAAAAATCAGAAATAACAAAGGAGACATTACAATTTATGCCACAGAAATAAAAAGGTTCATAAGGGACTATTACACACCAACAAATTGTACAACCTGGAAACAATGCATAAATTCCTAGAAACATATGATCTATCAATAATAAATCAAGAAGAAATAGAAAGACTGAACAGATCAATAACAAATCAGGAGGGTAAATAAGTAAAATTCCCCCAAAAAAGAAAAGTCTGGGGCCTGATTACTTCACAGGTGAATTTGACCACACATTTAAAGAACTACCAATGCTTTTTAGATTTTGTAAAAATATGTAAAAAAGAATAGCACTTTTAAATTCATTTTATGAGGCCAGCATCACACTGATACCAAAATCAAAGACAAAACAGAAAATTATAGGTCAATGTCCTTGATGAATATGCATCCCAAAATCCTTAGCAAAATACTGGCAAAGTGAATTCAACAGCACGCTAAAAGGGTCATTCACTATGATTAAATGTGATTTACTCCAAGGATGCAAAGATAATTCAACATACACAAATCAATCAAGATAATACACATTAACAGAATGAAAGATAAAAGACACAGGATCATCTGACCATATGCAGAAAAAGTATTTTGCTTAACACAATTTTATTGTAAAAATTCTCAACAAATTAGGTATGGGAGAAACTTGTCTCAACAAAATAAAAGCAAAATAAGAAAGAAAAGTCTTTAGCTAACACCACAATGGTGAAAAACTGAAAGCTTTTTGTCTAACATCTGAAATGAGCTTAGGTTGTGCTCTCATCACTTTTATTCAATATAGCACTGGAAATCTTAGGGCAATTAGGTAACAAAAAGAAATAAAAGACAACCATATTTAAAAGGAAGAATTAAAATTGTCTCTGTTTGCCAATAACACAATCTTATATATAAGAAACCCTGAAGTCTACACCAAAAAAAAAGTTAGAACTAATAAATTCAGTAGTTGCAGGATACAAAATCAACATACAAAAATCTGTTGTATTTCTATACACTAACAATGAATTATCCTCAAAGGGAAATTAAATTTTAAAATCCCATTTGTAATAGCATCAAAAAATAAACTTAACCAAGGACATGAAACTCTTATACATCCAAAACACTGATGAAAGAAATTGGACCAGACACAAATAGATGAAAAGACATTCCATGTTCATAGATTAAAAGAATTAACATTGTTAAAATGACCACAGTACTTACAGTGATCTACAAATTCAATATAATCCCTATCAAAATTCCAATGGCACGTTTATAGAAATAGAAAAAGAAATCCTAAAATTCATGTGGAATCACAAAGACCCAAAATAGCCAAAGCAATTTTGTTCAAGAACAAAGCTGGAGGCATCACACTTCCTAATTACAAAACTACAGTCATGAAAACAGTATGATTCTGACATAAAAATACACTTCAAACAATGAAACAGAATAAAGAGCCCAGAAATAAACTTACACATATACAATCAACTGATCCTTGACAGTGTTCCAAGAGTTCAAAATAGGGAAAGGACAGCCTTGTCAATAAATGGTACTAGGAAAATTGGATCTCCATACACAAAAGAATTAAATTAGACCCCTATCTTTCACCACACACAAAAAAACTCAAAACGGGTTAAAAACTTAACTAAATGTAAGACTGATCTGAAACTGTAAAACTTCTAGAAGAAAACATAGAATACCTTATTGACGTTGGCTTTGGCAATGATTTCTTGTATATGACACCAAAAGCATAGGCAACAAAAGTGAAAATAGACAAGTGAGACTATGTCAAACTAAAAAGCTTTTGTACAACAAAGGAAATCATCAACAAAATGAGAAAGGAACGTATAGAATGGGTTTGCAAGCCATGCATCCAATAAGGGGCTAATATCCAAAATATGTAAGGAATAGCAATAAAATAAAACAAAATAAATTTTAAGATGAACAAAAGACTCAAATTGACATTTCTGAAAAGAAGAAATAAAAATGTACCAACGGATATCTGAAAAAACATGCTCAATAGTAATAATCTTCAGGGAAATACAAATTAAAACAACAAGATATTACCTTACCATGTTAGAATGACTATTAGCAAAAAGACAAAAGATGAGTGTTGAGAAGAATGTGGTCAAAAGGGAACTCTTGTACATTGTTGGTAGGGATGTAAATTGGCACCCCTGTTACAGAAAATAGTCTGAAGATTACTCAAAGGGGCCGGGCATGGTGGCTCACACCTGTAATCCCAGGACTTTGGGAGGCCAAGGCGGGCAGTTCATGAGGTCAGGAGATCAAGACCATCCTGGCTAACACGGTGAAACCCCATCTCTACTAAAACACAAAAAATTTAGCTGGGCGTGGTGGTGGGCGCCTGTAATCCCAGCTAGTTGGGAGGCTGAGGCAGGAGAATGGTGTGAACCTGGGAGGCAGAGCTTGCAGTGAGCAGAGATCGCACCACTGCATTCCAGGCTGGGCAACAGAGCGAGACTCCTCCTCAAAAAAAAAAAAAAAAAAAAAGAAAAGAAAAAGAAAAAAAGATTCCTTAAAAAAATAAAAATAGAACTACAATATGATGCAGCAATCCACTTTTGAATATCTACCCTAAGGAAATTAAATCGCTATCTTGAAGAGGCACTCCCACATTTATGGCAGCATTGTTCACAATAGTTAAAACATGGAAGCCACCTAAATGTCCATAAATGGATAAAAAGATTAAGAAATGTGGTATATATGCACAATAAAATACTACTCAGACTTTAAAAATGAGAAAATTCTGGCATCTATGAGAACATGAGTGAACCTTGAGGACATTATACTGATTGAAATAAACCAGACAAGGAAAAATACACATAAGCCTACTTATATGAGGAATCTGAAATAGTCCAATTCACAGAAGTAGAGAGCAGAATGGTGGTTGCCAAGGTCTGAGGGGAGAGGAAAATGGGAGATATTAGTACAAGGTTCAATGTTTTTTTTGTGCAAGATGAATCAGTCAAAGAGATCTACTGTACAGCAGTAGTTAACAATAGTATATTGTATGTTTGAAAATTTCCTACAAGGATAGGTCTTATGTTATGTTCTTATCACACAAAAAGTAGTAATAAAGAAAGAAAGCAGAAGGGAACTTTTGAAGGTGATGGATATGTTTACAGCATGGATTGCAGTGATGGTTTCACAGGTGAATACTCATCTCCAAATTTATCAAGCTGTGTACATCCAATATGTATAGTTTTTCTATGTCAATTGTACCTCAATAAAGTGGTTTTTAAAAATACAGTGTGTTTAATAAATATCAAATGAATGATTAAATGTTTGGTCAATGAAAGAATAAATATTTGGTCAATTCCACCAGTGAAAAACCTCAACTTAATTTTTTATTGTTTCTTTCCTTTGGCAGTGCTGTTGTTCATATATTTAGCCTCTTTATCTACACAATTCGAGATTCCTGATGGGTATCTCTGTAATATGGTCAGTCTTTGTGTTCCCAACCAAATCTCATCTTGAATTATAATCCCCATGATCCTCATAATCCCCACATGTCAAGGGAGAGACCAGGTGGAGGTAATTGAATCATAGGGGTGGTTCCCTCATGCTGTTCTCATGATAGCGAATGAATTTTCATGTGATCTGATGTTTGTTTTGCTTTTTGTTTGTTTATTTGGTTTTGTTTGTTTCTTTCTTTCTTTGTTTTTGAGACAGAGTCTTGCTCTGTAACCAGGCTGGAGTGCAGTGGTACAATCTCAGCTCACTGAAACCTCTGCCTCCCGGGTTCAAGTGATTCTCACGCCTCAGCCTCCCTAGTAGCTGGAACTACAAGCGTGCGCCACCATGCACAGCTAATTTTTGTAGTTTTAGTAGAGATGGGGTTTCACTATGTTGGTAAGGATGGTCTCGATCTCTCGACATTGTGATCCGCCCGCCTTGGCCTTCCAAAGTGCTGGAATTACAGGTGTGAGCCACTGCCCCGGGCCCTGATGATTGTAGAGCGAGCTCTTCCGCCTTCGCTTGGCACTTCTCCTTCCTGCCGCCTTGTGAACAAGGTACATTGCTTCCTCTTCGCCTTCCGCCATTATTATAAATTTCCTGAGGCCTTCCCAGCCAGGCCGAAACTGTGAGTCAATTAAACCTCTTTCCTTTATAAATTACCCAGGATCCGGCAGTTCTTTATAGCAGTGTGAAATGGACTAATATACTCTGCTTCCCAACTTTCAATCCCTGCCCAAGTCCAAATGTGTCCTTCACATTGCCACTTAGAGATCTCTCCAAATCTCTCTCTCACACACATACAAACACACACACACACATAGTCCTGCAATAAGATGTGTACTAGTTCTCCATTGCCTGCAATAAGATGTGTACTAGTTCTCCATTGCCTGGAACCCCTTTACAGCTCTCATCCATATCCACTTACATTTATAACCAATCATCTTACTGTTCTCTCTTACAAAAATGTTCTTAATAAGTTTCCTGATTAGTAACAAGTTTTCTGTGTGTATTATTTATCTTATAACCATCAAAGGTAACCAAAGAAAAAGTAATATAAAAGTTGTAAGCTATTTCCACCATCAAGAGGTGGCTTTTATTATCCAGTCCCAAGAGACCTGGGCACTTTGGCTGCATGCTCTTACATTTCAGGACCTTTGTCTGCCTGACAAGTGCTTATGGACCTTTGAAGTTGCATGTCAAATGTCACCTCTTCTGGGAAAGCTTCCTCTGCTTCCTCAATCAGGTGGTTGTTCCTCCATCTCCCACACATATTTTACATGTGTTTCCTGGTGTGTCTGTCTACCTCATTGGAATCTGAAACCTCAGTTCCTCCCAGACTGTGCTCTTACCTCATTTGTCTTATATTCCTTAATATCTAGCCCATTGCCTTAGATAACTCTCTAACCTCTCCCTAAAGTAAATTTTTGTATTTTATAGGCATGCAGGAATATACCAATGTCAGCAGCAAAGCATAACTGTCTAACTTTCTTTGGAAATTCTTTCCTAGAACCAGAAAATGTATATATATATATATATATATATATATATATCTCCAACATGAAGAAGCATCTGATTCTGCGAACTGACAACAGATTTCTTTTCCTTTTTATGTGGACATTTTGACATAGTATAGACACAGCTGGTAATTCTATTGTAATCCAATAAGATCCAATTGGATACCAATAGGATTATAACCTCTTGGCTTCTCATGTGTGTTCCTGTGAGAATTCTGAGTATTGTGTGTTTTGCACTGAAAAGGAATAGCAGCTATTAGTCCTATACAAAGAGTTGTCTGTTGTGTCATATATCCAGGAGCTATGAGTTTGCCAGATTAAATAGTTAATATCACATTCACTGGAAGTGTTGTTACTGAATTCTGCTGCAAATGCCTAACTTTTAAGATGGCTGAGCACCAATAAAGCCAGGTACAAAGCTGAAATCTTTTGATAAATGTCAAGTTGCCATTAGAATGCTGTTCATAGACTTTAGGGTACAGGCAATGTCATCATTCTCACCAAAGAAGCAATTGCTTCCTCTCAACACCTTGACAGATCTGCACAAGTCCATAGATTATCACTGCCCTCTGTACTCTTTATCATGTTTTAAATCTGTTGAACTGTGAAAAAAATCAAGTGTGCTTCACAAAACAGGATCATAAAAATGAACTTGGCTGGAGCTGTCTTTGATAGAAGATTTTTGAATCACGCCCTAGACAAGTCAAAAAAGAGATTGGGAACTCAGCTGAGACATCAGTGTAGAAATGCTAAATACAGCAGTGCAAGGAGACTAGGCTACTCAGGTAAGGGCGAATGGCACTCTGACATAATACAAAGCCAAGCAAAACCAACAGTGCTTCCAGGCTGCAGAAAGGGTAAGTCTGTTCCTCTGAACTTCCTTTGTGTTTTCACAGTTGAGGGACTGTCATGCTGGAGTATTAAGTCGGCTTCAAGACCCCATCTGTCATATTCCAGGCTTGTTGAGTTGTTCGTAACCAATACTAATGAGAGACATGCCCTTTCCATAGTTACCTCAAAGATATGCAAAAGCTGCTCTGCTGTGCTCTTCAGCCTTGCCTAATTTCCCATCAAAGAAATAGAACTCCAGCTACTTGACTGACTTTTCATATTGAATCTTGAGAAATCGGAGACGCTTCATGCACTTGCAACACTCAAGGAAATAAAATAGCTCACACTTGGCCATATTTAATGTCTGGATTCACAACCCTTTCATTTTTAACATAATTTGCTACTTTGCTTTATATTTTATTTCCTGGTGTTACTGATTCAGAGACAAGAATTTTTATCTTTTTAAGCTCAAAAACATAACAGCTATGAAAATTCCCAATGTATCAAAGTATAAAGTTAATGCCAACTTCATTCAATGTGTGTGTGTCTATGTGTGGTTGTATTATCTTTCGGTTTGATTCAATCTTGAATTTTGGTGGGTGTTGTTTTCACAAATTTGAAATTTGCGGGGTTTTCAATAAAATGCATTTTGTGTAATTATGCTTAAGAAAAAAGAAGAAAAAGATTCTTAGATTAACAATCAAAGATCTTATTTCTAAAATGGGAGAAACTTGCTTTGGTGAGTACACATGATAAAAGTGAGCTTGGCCATTCTTTTATCCTTTTGTGTGACATATAAACATAAAAATAGATCATAAAAAATGAAAGCATGGGGAAGGATAAAAGTGCTAATAACCTGTAACTGCTCATACACCAGAGCGGCTAGGGGAAGAACTGTGCTAAGCGGTTTAAAAGGCCCATTTTCCTGCATCAGCTGTTTTATAAAGCACAGGAAAATCAGCCGCAATGTGGAAATGGGGATGAGAAAGCCAACAGGAACTGAAGGTCACTCAAGAAAACGGGCACTGACAAAACCATGGTGACAACATTTAGGGGAAGTTTATGTTTAAGACTGAGACCGCTGATTTATTCTTTCATTAAACAACATTGATGAGTTGCTGTGTTGCTGTGGGGGAAATAAGGCAGACTCTCTGTTTTGAAAGAGTTACAGTCTAGGGGGGAGGCAAAGGAGCTAACCAAATACACAGAGCAGCAGGCTGCAGTATAACAGAGGCGTGTTCTGGCATGGCCACAGGAGCAGCTCAGCTGCTCTCCCAGCTGGTGAGGAATGTTTCTCTACACTTCCTCCTTAGAGATAAATGAGTGCCATAAACAAAATGTTTGTGTGCCCCCAAAGTTGAAGCCCTAACCCTCAATGTGACGGTATTTGGAGGTGTAACCTTTGGGAGACAATTAGCTTTAGATAAAGTCTTAAGGGTGGAGTCCTCATAATGGGATCAGTGCCCTTTTAAAAAGAGAGCCCCCGTCTGTCACCTTGAGAGGGCACAGTGGGAAAAAGCTGTCAACAATCCAAGAAGGGCCCTCGCCGGAAACCGACCATGCTGGCACCTTAATCTTCGACTTCTAGCCTCCAGAACTGTGAGAAAATAAATTTCTGTTAAGCCACCCAGTCTCGGCAATTTTGTTATGATAAAGCCAAGCAGGTAAAGACAGTGATCATTCTTTTAAAATTAGAAGCAAAAATATCAAAAGAAGCTAGAAAATAATATTCTGAAGGGTCAACAGAGATGATTACGAATCTGGCAGTCAAGTGAACGACTATAACTAGTGAAGAAAGGAGAAACTCTGAGTTACAGGAGAGAGCTTCAGACTCCCTCAGAGAAACTATCTCACATTCTGCAGACCTCTAAGTGTTCATGGAGAGAAAGACTTTGTGTTGGTTACTTCCCACTAATCAGCATGAGGCTGTTCCACGTAGAATACTGGAGGAAAGGAAGGCATCCCGTCCCTCATAGAGGGAGGATGTGAGGAGCTGACCTCCCACAGCCAAGCAGCCAAGCTGCACGCCGCAGGATGACAGCCTCCAGACGTGTCCTGGCACAGTCCGCCCCAGCACAGCCACAGTTAGCCAACTCACCCATCACTGCCTACCCACACCTTCGATGTAGAGATGAATGGAATCAGGAAAACTAGAAAGCATCTCCAGACACGTTGAAACTCAGAGTAGAGCAGAAAGACTTACAAGCCTAGCTAGTGGCTTTGGCAGCTCTATCACTTAGTGACTGTTACCGCAGGAGAGAAAAAGCACGACAGGAAGGGAATAATGCTCCACTTGCATGATATAAAAATAAAAGAGTTTGGCTTCCTGGACTTTGGTTTATAAAACAATGATACATTCCTGAGACAGGGTACATCTCAGAAATTGAAAAAGTTTATTTGTCAAGAGACTCAATGATCTAATCAAAGTACCCAAATTAGATTTTAATGGGAGGAAGGAGGAAAGAGGACTGATTCTAAAAGACGTAATAGAATAATATTGAGGATATCAAGCACATGATGCCAAGAAGCATCAAAATGCAAGTATTACTCATTATTTCTCAAGTTGAAACTAATCAAAAACAACGTCTTGCTTCATATTTGCCCTACATAGAACCTTCACAAGGCAAACAGCTTTTTCCCCTAAAAAAAATCAAATTTAGAACTCAAATTTCCCAGAATAGAGTTCTCAACAGCAGGTCTACAATCATAGCTCTAGTGAATGTCCCATGCCACCTAAATCATGAGAGTCACCAATGAGTACAAATAGAAACAGTTAAAAAACAGAATAATTAATTCAGTGCAGTTAAACTCTAGTTTACCAGGATACAGGAAAGATAACCTGCTAGAAACTCCAAATTTAGCATAATCTCAAAAACTATCTCCAGATAGTGATTTTTAAAGTGTTTAATACTTACTACTTGCTAAATATACATTCAAAATATAAAAACAAATGTAATTTTAAAATAAAATAAGGGGTGATTAATCATAATAATTATACCATACCTAGAGAACCCATCTGAAACAGAATAATATAAGCCATTTCATTATTATAATTTAAAGACATATATTATTGTTTTCAGAATTCATCACTCTAAATATAACATACAGATGTGTATATGTTATTCATTTTAGTGGTTAAACTTAAAGGCTTTTTAAGTAATAGCAAAAAGGTGCTAAATTTAAGTAGTAAAAGTAAAAAGAAAGGGAAAATTTTGGGAGGCTGAGGCAGGCAGATCACGAAATCAAGAGATGGAGACCACCCTGGCCAACATGGTGAAACTCCATCTCCACTAAAAATACAAAAATTAGCTGGGCATGGTGGCGGGCGCTTGTAGTCCCTGCTACTCGGGATGCTGAGGCAAGAGAATCGCTTGAACCAGGGAGGCAGAGGTTGCAGTGAGCCGAGATCGCGCACCTCTGTACTCCAGTCTGGTGACAGAGTGAGACACCATCTCAAAAAAAAAAAAGAAAGAAAAAGAAAAAGAAAAAAAAAGAAAGGGAAAATTAATTGACATGTGAAATTATAGTGATGTTTTCATTCCAGATAAGTAATGGAGAAAAAATTAGAAAATGATAATATTGGCCAGTCACAGTGGCTCACGTCTATAATCCCACCACTTTGGGAGGCTGAGGCAGGTAGATCATGAGGTCAGGAGATCGAGACCATCCTGGCCAACATGGTGAAACCCTGTCTCTACTAAAAATACAAAAATTAGCGGGGGGTAGTGGCATGTGCCTGTAATCCCAGCTACTCAGGAAGCTGAGGCAGGAAAATAGCTTGAACCAGGGAGTCAGAGGTTGCAGTGAGCTGAGATTGCACCACTGCTGAGACTCTATCTTATAAAAAATAAGAACTAAAAAAAAAATGGTGATATTGGCTGGGTGCGGTGGCTCACACCTGTAATCCCAGCACTTTGGGAGGCCAAGGCTGGTAGATCACCTAAGGTCTGGAGTTCGAGACCAGCCTGGCCAATGTGATGAAACCTCATCTGTGCTAAAAATACAAAAAATTAGCCAGGTGTAGTGGCAGGCACCTGTAATCCCAGCTACTCAGGAGGCTGAGGCAGGAGAATCGCTTGAACCCAGGAGGCAGAGGTTGCAGTGAGCCGAGATCATTTCATTGCATTCCAGCCTGGGCAACAATTGCAAAACTCTGTCTCAAAAGAAAAAAATGGTGATGTCATTATAAATCTGTAAGATGAAAGTACAATAAATCATCGCTCCATTTGCAAAATGACCCAATTTCAAATACATTCCTGAAAGCAGATGGAAAGAATACTGTGCATTTTATTTAATCTCTGTAACCCTATAATTTAGATACAATTACTATCACCATTTTACAGATACCAAAACTAATCAGAGAGGGAAAGACTCATATTAGTGGTTTAAAAAAAAAATGGACCAGTGGAGCAGCTAAGATTTGTACTCAGACAACTCAGTTCTGGGGTCTGAAGTCCTAACTACAACACTAAGCAGCAGAGAAATATCGGGACGCTAAGTAACAGTAAGTATAGAAGGGTCAGTTCAGAAAACCTATAGTTCAAAGAGAAAAGTTTCCAAGAATAATGCCAGAAATCCATATAGTTTTTTGTTTTTTTGTTTTTTTGTTTTTTCCTTTTCAAAGTGATTACTACAACCCATGCATGCACGGTCTACCACATAGTACTTATCTAAGCGTAGGAACATAAAGTAGCAAAACTACTTTATGTTTTGCCATGCATTGCCATGACATGAGGAGGATGATCAAACCATAACCCCTGATTCCAAAATCTAGAGGGTTTCCAAATAACATCCTCAAGAACTTCTGAACTCTACCTCAAGGTTGTAGATACCTACTCAAACTCCAACAGAGACTACATGGCAATACAATTTCCCAATATGACCTGCTGCTAAGGACCAATTTCAGTAGATAGTAGCCTACTAAACGGCTAAGGGTAAAATCAGAAAAACTCAAGAACCTAGTTGTTTTTTCTTCTAAACTCAAGTGGAAAAGTGAGGATTCATTGCCTGGAAGTCATAGTTGTCTACATATATATTTTATTCCCAGCCTATATATCTTCATCTGCTTTCTCTTATCTGTTTCAAATTCTCTATAATTCTGGAACACTCTGCCAGTAACATTCATTAGATCCTTGCCTCTGGGAATTTGCTCATGGCATCTCTTACCTAAATAGCACCTTACTTACATTTGCCTATCCAATTTTTACCCGGCCTTCAAAAACAGTTCAAATTCTATCTTATCTTACAGTCTTCCATAAAAATTCTAGAAATGATTTCTCCCTCCTCTGGACTTGAGCAAATTATTGATTGAGTGGATCTGAATTTATAGTTTGCATGTGACCTTTAATCATGTACCTCCTGGAGTAGTTGTAAAAATTAAATCTGACAGTCAAGATAATTAATCCAAAGTGTTTAGCACAATTTGTGACATATAGTAAGCCCTAAGGGTTAGCTGTTATGATTATTTCTGATTTTTAATCATATCACCTTATTATATGCTATTATTAAGCTATGATATTTAGTTTTATTATATGCATCATTTGCCTTTCCAGTAAGGATGAAAGCGGTATTATTATATCTAGTTTTCCTCAAATTCCCAAAACTCTTCACATTGTGCTGAACACAGAATGTATTGCCAATAAATACATAGGTGGTTGAAAAGAGGACATTAAAATTGTTGACAAATACTACTGTTTTTATACTCTGCAATTTCTGAACCATGTTCAAGTAGTAAAACAGGTGGGACCATTCTTATCAAAAGATTTATGGTACAAAATAGTTGTTAAAATCTCTGTCAAGGCAATAAACTGCCATTCTAAGAAATAACTAGGTGGTCTTGACCTCAAGATCTAATGTGAACTATAAATTCTAGGGAGAAGATGGTTTATAGCCAACCATCAATCTGCAGGCATGTTTCCACATAAATTTCAGAAGTCTTGTGCTGGCTCACAAATTTCCTCATTAGATGTAGTCCACAAAGTTCTAAAACCCTAAGTAGGCAGACACATTTGACAATGTACATGTTTGTGTTTTAGAAATATCTGTGGAAGCAGCTTAAAGAAAACAGATTGCATGTGGAAAGATGAAAACAACAAAAGCATAGGAGGCCACTACATGGACCCAGATGAGATGTGAGGACTCAGTCTGAAGCAATGGAAGTGAGAACAGAGGTGTCTGAAATCCCCCTTTCTTGTGCTCCTCCAAAGGGTGCTTTCTCCATGCCTGATCTTCCTTCTTCTATAAAGTATTCCAGTTTCTGGTATCCTGTGAGTAGACTGAATTCTATCATGGCAGAGGTCTCACCTCCACAGAGCTCATCGTTTTTCTTACAGCTTACAAATAATGTATTGTCTATAGATTTAATTGATAGTACTCAAAGCACTAGTTAGCACTCTGAGAGTTTCCATTTCATCACTTCTCTTGTTATATTTTCATTCTAGATTTCCCTTTTCTTTTCATTTACTCTTTGCCAAAAGGCAAGATGAAATTAATAAATAAACATATGAGGAAAACATTTTATTCTGCTAGTAATCAAACAATATGTGGTATCATAATTTAGCTGTTTAGAAAAAATATAACTATTTTCCAAGTGAGAATCGATATTTCCAAAGATGAAAGGAAGCTCAGGTCTGCAGAGGCAGTGTAAATATATATAAATGTTTTAGAAAACAGGTCAGAAATAGATATAGGGAATTCCCTCCCCTCTAAAAAAGTGTCATGCCCTTTGACCTTGTAATCCCACCTGTAGGAAGCTGTCCTCAAGAAGTAATCAAAATAAAGGAAAAGGCTCTGCTCCCAGAATGTGTTCATTGCAACTTTGTTTATAATAGGCAAAAACTGGGCGCAACATTAATGATTAGTCGAATTACCTGTTTTTGATATCTTAGCCCTTTGTGTTTTTCATTTCTTAGCAACTAACACACCTCTAACTTAATACCTCTGTGAAATTAAATGTAATCAAAGCAAAGAGAAAGTAAAGCAAATGCAGAAGTGAAGTTAGTTTATGAAACACGTGTCAACCTACGAGTAATTGCTACTACTGAAGATGAGACTACATGATCAAAGATATAATAATAGCAATTAGCGAGTAGGACCCAGATACATGCCCACACAGAGACTGTAAGTGTATCACCACTTCCCCCTACTGCCTCCCCATAATTAGCCCTTTACTCTGTTCAATATCTAAAAATATGATAAACCAATAAGAGTCAAAGTGCCAAGCATTAGAAATTTGCATATACTGTTTTGGAAGTATACATTTTAAACCTTTTCTAGAAAGTAATATTGATCAAGAGCCCTATTATTCAAGAAGTGAACATCAGTTCTGAAAATCCACTATCTAAAAAGACTATGACATTGAGGAATTATAGCTAATGATTTTAGTATAATAATGACAGAATTGCTAAGATTTTTAAATAGTCCTTTTTTTGAGATATATGTTGGCATATACATGACATGTGGGACTTACTTCAAAACAACCTGAGGCATGTAGTGTGCAAAGAAGGATTCATTTTACTAAATCTTCCCTCTTTTGTGTCTATTTGGCATCTTCCATGATAAAAAGTTCAAAACTCATCAGAGATGCACCGAAAGATTTGTGTACAGGACTGGGTATTGCAGGGTTATGTGAAAATAGCCAATATTGGTAATAGCTGAGATACTCAACCATGAAAAGTAATCATATAAATGATATAAATTATACTATATCTATATATCCAAGTATTAGCAGTCAGTAAGAATTTATGGTTTTGAGGGCTAGTTAATATTTCAAGAATGTTCATGATATTAATATAACATTAGGTAAAAAGGAATTAAGGATGGGAAGATGGCAGATTGGAAGCAGGTATGACCTGCAGCTCCCACTTGGATAGAGAAAATGGTATCTGAAGACTCACACCATGGACTTTTGCTCCAGAAACCACTGTAGGAGCCTACGAGGAAAACCAAAAGAAATCACAGATTTTTGGAAAGAAATGACAGGCCACTGAAGATTCCATAAGACAGGCAAAAAACGGTGAGTTCCCAAAATGTGAGAGGAGGGAAACCTGCCTCCAAACACACATTCCCACTGGGGAGCCTGAAAATCCAGATTATGAGAGAATGATTTAACCTTACCTAGAGCTGAAACTAGTTTAGTGTAAAATATATAAGTAAAAGCAGCAAAAGGAAGAGCCTTGTAGGCACTCACATTCTCCAGCTCAACCCTAGGCATCGCTGACTATATCTCACATGGGTCCTCAGGGGTCACAGGGTGAAAGAAGCTTCCAACTGAACTTTGTAATAATTTTGACTAGGCACAAACACTCTTGAGCAGAGTCCAGGGGTGAATGGGAACTGCTACAGAAAGGAGAGTTTCAGTATATGAAATCAATGTACACAAATCAGTAGCACTGCTATACATCAACAACAACCAAGCTGTGAATCAAATCAAGAACTCAACCACTTTTACAACAGCTGCAAAAATGCTTAAGAATATGCTTAACCAAGGAGGTGAAGGATCTCTATAAGGAAAACTATAAAACACTGCTGAAAGAAGTCATCGATGACATAAACAAATGAAAACACATCTTATGCTCATGGATGGGTAGAATCAATATTGTGAAAATGACCATACTGCCAAAAGAAATCTACAAATTTAATGCAATTCCCATCATCATTCTTCACAGAACTAGAAAAAATAATCCTAAAATTCATACAGAACCAAAAAAGAGTCTGCATAGCCAGAGCAAGACCAAGCAAAAAGAACAAATCTGGAGGCACCAAATTACCCGGCTTTATATTATACTACAAAGCTATCATTACCAAAGCAGCATGGTACTGGTTTAGAAATAGGCACAAATATTTACATCCAATTGATCTTTGATCAAGCAAACAAAAACATAAAGTGGGGAAAGGATACCCTATTCAACAAATGGTGATGGGATAATTGGCAAGCCACATGCAGAAGAATGAAACTGGATCCTCCTCTCTCACTTTACACAGAAATCAACTCAAGACGGATCAAAGACGTACATCTAAGACCTGAAACCATAAAAATTCTAGAAGGTAACATCAGAAAAACTCTTCTAAACATTGGCTTAGGCAAATAGTTGACAACAAAGGATACAAAATCGAATGCGACAAAAACAAAAATAAATAAATGAAACTCAATTAAACTAAAAAGCTTCTGCACAGCAAAATAAATGATCAGCATAGTAAAGACACAACTCACAGAGTGGGAGAAAATATTAGCAAACTACGCATCCAACAAAGGACTAATATCCAGAATCTACAAGGAAGTCAAACAAATCAGCAAGAATAAACAAATAATCTCATCATAAAGTGAGCAAAGGAAACGAATGGACAATTCTCAAAAGAAGATATGCAAATGGCCAACAAACATATGAAAAAATGCTCAACATCACTAATGATCAGGGAAATGCAAATCAAAACCACAGTGAGATATCACCTCACTCCTGCAAGAATGGCCATAATTTAAAAATCAAAAACTAACAGATGTTGGCATGGATGTGGTAAAAGTAACACTTTTACACTGCTGATAGGAATGTAAACTTTTACAACCACTATGGAAAACAGTATGGAGATTTCTTAAAGAACTAAAAGTAGGACTACTGTTTGATTCAGCAATCTCACTACTGAATATCTACCCAGAGGAACGTAAGTCATTATATGAAAAAGACACCTGTGTATTTATATTTATAGTAGCACAATTTACAGTTGCAAAAATATGGAACCACCCTAAATGTCTATCAACCAACAAGTGGATAAAGAAAATCTGGTGTATACACATACCATGGAATACTACTCAGTCACAAAACGGAATGAAATAATGGCATTCGCAGCAACCTAAATGGGGTTGGAGACCATTATTCTAGGTGAAGTAACTCAGGAATGGAAAAGCAAACATCACATGTTCTCACTCATAAGTGGGAGCTAAGCTATGAGGATGCAAAGGCATAAGAATGACACAATGGACTTTGGGGACTGTGGGGAAGGGTGGGAGGGTGAGGGATAAAAGACTACACATTGGGCATAGTGTATGCTGCTTGGGTGATGGGTGCTCCCAATCTCAGAAATCACCACTGAAGAACTTTTCCATGCAATCAGTACACCACCTGTTCCCCCAAAACTATTGAACTGAAAATAAAGATAATTGAAAAAAACATTAGGTAGGAGAAGTGTTGTATAAATGCTAAACCGTGTAAAAAATGATCTAATTTAGGGAGTTATATCTAATTTAATGTGGTATAATTTGTCTTTTTCCATAGACAAAAGTTAGGAGGAAACATATCAAAATATTGTTTGTAACTCAAAGAACAAATGCCTGAGGGGATAGAGACCCCATTCTCCATGATGTGCTTATTTCACATTGCATACCTGTATCAAAACATCTCAGGTACCCTATAAGTATATACACTTACTCTGTGCCCACAAAAATTAAAAATAAAAATAAATTAAAAATTAAATTAAAATAAACCTACCAATATATTAACAATGGTTATTTCCATGAATTCATAGGTTTTCTTAATTTTTCTGCATTTTTAAATATTTCTACAATGATAGTGAACTATTTGTATATTCAGCAGAAAATTAATATTATTAATGGATTTAGATAGCAAAAATAAACCTGACTCTGTTCAGAGAGTAAAAGACTTTCTAGAGACTGTTGTTTGGGGTCACTGTTCAACCAACAGAGCCCTCACCGTGGAGAGATTGAGGCAGAGTCCCATTATCATCCTAACTGACTAAGCTGGCAGCCACTAGCCTGCTGGCGCCGAACCCTCCTGATATCCTGAAGTCAGGGGCCCAGGGACTGTGCGAAACCTGCCCTTCAGTGGCCTCATTAAATGTCCTCAATCCATATGCTTTGCATACGTGAAAAGATGTGGACAGTAGAGTAATTATAAAAAGAAATAAATGACTGGGCAAAGTCAGGAAAAATTGGGACACATTATACACTATTATGTATAGTATCAGCTGTTACTATTTCCATGTGTCTGGAGGTAAAATAAGAAAAATGACATATAATTTTTTTTAAAAAGGTGACTTAAGTAGAACACTTAGTAATTGCCAAAAAACAATATGAATTTTGCTTTAGTTTAAAAATTCTCAGTCCAAAATATTTGACCTTTATCTTCATTTATATTCATAAAATGCCAAATGTAAGCTTTCGGCCAAGAGCTAGGTGGTTGGCTTATCTAATTGTCAACTTACTAGAGAGGGCATCATGAAAAAGTGCTTTAAGGTGCATGTTTACCTTGGCATTCATCCTCAGACAATATGAATATTTTCTAAATATCTAAACTCATACTTGATTTCAAAGTGAATAAAGTTCTTGAATCAAGTGATTTCTTAGTGTTTGGATATGTGAGCTCAGTCAAATTTTTTAAGTCTTATCACAAAAAAAGTAGTTTGAGGAAGAGTATGGACTTCAAAACCCCTTTCTTCATAAGTGTTCATACTCTATCCCCACCAAATTGAAATAACTTTTCCCTATATTACAGAGCCTCAGTTCACCATAATATGTTTATATTACACCTAAAAATCACTTAGAATCATTACGTATGTATGTAAATTATGTTTACCTTTGTTGATTCCCCAGCTTATAATTTTGGTTTCTCAGACCTCTGAATTGGTCAAAAAAATAATTTTTATATATATATATATATATAAAAAATAGCCATTCCACAAGCACTCGTGCTTTGGACATGTAAGCTACTGCCACAGAGAAATAGCCTACACATCAGACACTAGAGACACCACCACTGTGAGCTAGCTCACACCATGAGACTTGGAACTATGATCTCTCTGCACAAATCAGTGCTCCACACAATAGTCACACCACCACAAGCAGCTAGCCCATCCCCTGGTTCTGAAGCCACTGTTGCTCCCCGTATGCCCAAGTTTCAGGCCTCAGCTTCACAGTTGCACCACTTTCACTGTGCGTTAGAGACCAGTTCCACTGTCATTGTAAATGCATCCACAAACCAGACTCAAGACCAAGAAAGATTCCTTCAGTCGCACTTCCAAGGAGGGAGAAAAAAAAAATCAAGGAGATCCAACAGGCTTCACCACTGAAAACCCCAACATCCTCACCACTGCTAAAGACAACAATAGCCTTACCTGCTGAGGAACTTTGCAACATTCACTAATGATGATCTCAACAAACAGAGCCGCAAAAAGACTATGCCACTGTACCTTCACTGAAACTGAAACCACTGCACCCCTCATAGCTGATGCCCCTTTACCCACCCATAAGTGAAGGGTTTTTTCCCACCAAAAACAGTTCATAAGGTCTGGAAGAGCTGACTGCTCCAGAAAAATGTGCAAACATCAACTCAAGAGAATAAGGAACATGAAAAATTAGAAAACATAACGCCACTGAAAAAGCATAATAATTTTTCAGTGTGAAAGTAAAATATCTTGGACTCCCAAAATCACTAAGCTAAAGGGAAAAGTCAAGCTGGGAACTGCTTAGGGCAAACCTGCCCCCCATTCTATTCAAAGCCAGCCCTCTGCTCACTGAGATAAATGCATATCTGATTGCCTCCTTCGGAGAGGCTCTTCAGAAACCCAAAAGAATGTCACCAGTTGTCTCTTATCTATCTGTAACCTGGAAGCCCCCTCCCCATTTCCAGTTGTTCCACCTTTCCAAACATAACCAATGTTCATCTTACATGTTGGTTGATGTCTCTTATCTCTCTAAAATGTACAAAACCAAACTGTGCTCTGACCACCTTGGGCACAAGTTGTCAGCACCTCCTGAGGCTGTGTCATGGATGCACATCCTCAGCATTGGCAAAATAAACTTTCTAAATTAATGGAGACCTGTCTCAAGTTTTTGGGGTTCACACCAGTAACCAACTCCCAAAAACAGAGATCTATGAATCATCTGGCAAAGATTTCAAAATAATTGTTTTAAATAAGCTCAGTGAACTACAATAGAACACAGAAAGGCAATTCAATAATATCATAAATATAATACATGAACAAAACTAAAAGCTTAACCAAGGAGATTAAAATTATTTTAAAAAATTCTGGAGCTGACAAATACAATGAATGAAATGAAAATTAAATAGAGAACATCAACAGCTTACTTGACAAATAATAAAATAATCTGTGTGCTCAAAGACTGGTTATTTGAAAATATCCAGTCAGAGGATAAAAGAAAACATAGAAAGGAAAAAAGAAAGCCTACAAGATTGATGGGACATTGTCAAGAGAGCTAACTTTCCTATCATAGACATTTAAGAAGAGGATAGAGAAAGAAAGGACAGGAAGCTTATTTAAAGAGATAATGTCTGGCGGCTTTCCAAATCTGAAAAAAAAAAAAAAATAAACAAACATGTATAGTAAGTTTAGAAGTTTGTAATCAAATTCTACCCAAAAAAAACTACACGTTGGTAGTCAAATGATAGTAAACTGTCAAACATCAAAGACCAAAAGAGAATCTTGAAAGCAGCAAGAGAAGATCCTCACATACCACGGAACTTCTAAACAGCTGTTAGCAGATATCTCAGCAGAAACGTTGTAAATCAGAGGAGAGTGGAATGATACAGACAAAGTGCTAAAAAAAAAAAAAAAAAAAAACTAGTAAATGAGAACATTTTACCCAGCATACCTGTCCTTCAGGAATGAAGTAGAGATAAAGACTTTCCCAGACAAACAAAAACTAATGTTCTTCACCATTACAACTGCCTTACAAGAAATACAAAAGGGAGTTCTTCAAGCTGAAATAAAAAGTCACTAACTAGCAACATGAAAACATATAAAAGTATTAAAAACACTGGTAAAATTAGATTAATAGTCCAGTTCAAATACTTTAATACTGTAAGGGTGGTATGTAAATCACTTCTAATAACAGCATAAAGGAGCCAGGCGTGGTGGCTCATACCTGAATTCCCAGCAATTTGGGAGGCCAAGGAAAGAGGATTACTTGCACTCAGGAACTCAAAATCAGCCTGGGCAACATGGTGAGACCTCATCTCTTCCAGAAATTTTTTTTAAAAAATAGGTAGGCATGATGGTGCACGCCGATAGTCCCAGCTACTTGAGAGGCTGAGGTGGAAGGATCGCTTGAGCCTGGAAGTTCAGGGCTGCAATAAGCTATAATCTCACCATGGCATTCCAGGCTGGGCAACAGAGCAGTGAGATTCTGTCTCAAAAAAAAAAAAAAAAAAAACTCTCCAGTATAAGGGTTAAAAGGAAAAATTATTTTAAAAAACTGTAGCTACAATAACTTATTAATGGATACACAAAATACAAAGATATAAACTGTGACATCAAAAATATAAATTAGGGGCATAAACATGAAATGCTTTTGTGTGCAATTAACATTATCAGCTAAAATAGACTTATGTAACTAAAAGATGTTTCATGCAAGCCCCATGATGGTCACAAAACAAAAATATGTAGTAGATACACAAAAATATACAGATAAGTAAACCAAAAGATAGAGAGTAAGGAATCAAAGTATATCACTATGGAAAACCACCAACTCACAAAAGGAGACCAACCACAAAAGACAAAGAAAGGAACAAAGAATCCACCAAAAAAATAAGAAAACACTTAACAAAATGATGATAGTAAGTCTTATTACCTTAAATATATGTGGATTAAATTCCCAAATCAAAAGACATAGCATGGTCTAATGGATTTTTAAAAAATACCCAACTAAATGCTGCCTACAAAAGATTCATATTAGCTTTAAGAACACACAGACTGAAAGTGCATGGGGTGAAAAAAAGGTTTGCCATGCAAAGAGACCAGGGGTAACTATACTTGCATAAAAATAGACTTTAAGTCAAAAATTGTAAAAAAAAAAAAAAAAAAAAAAAAAAAAAAAAAAAAAAGCAAGCCCATTATATATGATGAAGGGTTCAATTCAACAAGGGAATATATATAGTGGCTGTAAATAGATATGTACTGAATAGTAGAGCACCAAAATATACAAAACAAATATTAATGGATCTGAAGGAAAAGATAGATAGCAATATAATAAAAATAAAGACTTCAATACCTCACTATCAACAAGGATAGATCATTCAGACATAAAATCAATAAGAAAACATTACATTAAACTACACTACAGACCAACTAGACCTAACAGTTATAAACAGAACATTCTATTCACCCAATAGCAGCAGAACACACATACTTATCTAGTGCACATGAAACATTCTGTAGTATAGATTATACGTTAGATCACAAAACAATTCTTAGCAATTTTAGGAAGATTGAAATCTTAGCAAATGTCCTTTACAACCATAATGGTATGAAACTAGAAATCAATAATGGGCAGAAAACTAAAAAAATCACAAATATGTGGAAATTAAACAACATGGTCCTGAACAACCAACGGGTCCAACAAGAAATAAAAGGGGAAATTTAAAAATATCTTAAAACAAATGCAAATGGCAACACAACATATCAAAACTTATGGGATTCAGCAAAAGGAGTTCTAAGAGGAAAGTTTATAGTAGTAAACACCCATATTAAAATAAGAAGAATGATCTGAAATACACAGTCTAACATTACACCTAAAGTAACTAGAAAAAGAAGAATCAACTAAGGTCAAAATTAGTAAAAAGGATGGAAATAACAAAGATCAGAATCTAAATAAATGAAATGAGACTAGAAAAAAAAAAGAAATGATTTTAAAAAAAAAAACTAAGTTGATTCTTCAGAAAAAATAACCAAAATCAATAAATCATTAGCTAGACTAAGAAAAAAAAGAGACAACTCAAACCAATAAAATCAGAAATAAAAAAGGAAATATTACAACTGATACAATAGAAATACGAAGCATGATAAGATACTGCTATACACCAATAAACTGGATAACCTGGAAGGAATGCATAAATTCCTAGACATATACAACCTACTAACAATGAATCATGAAGAAAAAATATCTAAATAGATTAATAACAAGTAAGTAGATTGAATCCATAATCAAAAATCTGTTATCAAAGAAAGGTCTAGGGTTTGACGACTTCACTAGAGAATTCCACCAAACATTTAAAGAAAAAAATAATATCATTCCTTCTGAAACTCTTTGAAAAAGTGAAGATTAGTGAATACTTCCAAACTCACTTTATGAGATCAGTATTGCCCTCATACCAAAGCCAAACAAGGACACTACAAGAAAAAAAAATTACAGGACAATATTCCTAATGAACATGAACGCTAAAATCTTCAGCAGAATTGGAATTTAGCATTTATGTTCTCTAGGAATATTGGTCTGTAATTAGCTAAATAAAGGATAAAAATTATGTGATCATCTCAGTAGATGCAGAAAAAGCTTCCAACAAAATTCAATATCCCTTTATGACAAAGACTCTCAATAAATTAGCTATACAAGGAATCTCAACAGAATAAAGGTCATATGTAACAAGCCCAAAGCTAACATCATACTCAATGGTGAAAAGTTGAAAACCACTCCTCTAAAATCAAGAATAAGGCAAGCATGCCCACTCTCACCACTTCTGTTCAAGATAGTACTGGAAGTCCTCAGTAGAGCAAGGAAGCATGAAAAAAATACAATAGACATTCAAATTGGAAAGGAATAAGGAAAATTGCCCCTGTTTGCAGCTGACATGATCTCACATGTAGAAAATCCTAAAGATGCTACAAAAAAACCTAATAAACCAATTTTTTAAAGTTGCATGATACAAAATCAACATACAAAAATCAGTTTTTAATGTCTATACACTAATAACTAACTATCTGAAAGGACATTAATTCCTTTTATAATAGCACCAAAATAATAAAATACTTAGGAATAAATTTAACTAAGGAAGCAAAAGATCTATACACTAAAAACTATAAAACATTGATAAGAGAAATTAAAGAAGA
This sequence comes from Mandrillus leucophaeus, assembly GCF_000951045.1. Classification (NCBI taxonomy): domain Eukaryota; kingdom Metazoa; phylum Chordata; class Mammalia; order Primates; family Cercopithecidae; genus Mandrillus; species Mandrillus leucophaeus. Next base: position 5,652,456 of record NW_012108808.1, on the reverse strand, counting down.
CCTAAGTAAATGGAAAGATTTGCATTATTCATGAATCAAAAGAATCAGTACTGTCAGAATGTCCATACTATCCAAAATGATCTACAGATTCAGTGCAATCGCTATCAAAATGTTAATGTCATTTTTCACTGAAAGGGAAAAAAATACTAAAATTTGCATGAAACCACAAAACACTGTGAATAGCTAAAGCAATCTTGAGGAAGAAGAATAAAGCTGGAGACATTACACTTCCTAATTTTACATTATATTACAAAGCGACTGTAATCAGAACAGTATGGTATTGGCATAAAAACAGACACATAGACCAAAGAAACAGAAAAGAATACCCAGAAATAAACTTACACATATACAGGCAACTAATCTTTGATAAAGATATCAAGAATATCCAATGGAGAAAAGATAGTCTCTTCAGTAAATGGTGCTGGAAAAACTGGATATTCACATGCAAAAGAAAGAAACTGTACCCTTATCTTTGACCATATACAAAAATCAACATAAAATGCATTAAATACTTAGACAAAAGACGTGAAACTGTAAAGCTACTAAAAGAAAACACAGGGGAAAAGCTTCATGACATTGATCTTGGCAATGAATTTTTGAATATGATACTAAAAACATAGGCAACAAAAACAAAAATAAATAAGTGTGCAAACCCCGAATATCTGAGACAGGTCTCCATTAATTTAGAAAGTTTATTTTGCCAAGGTTGAGGATGCGCGCCCATGACACAGCCTCAGGATGTCCTGACAACTTGTGCCCAAACCACAGTTTGGTTTTATACATTTTAGGGAGATGTGAGACATCAATCAACATATGTAAGATAAACATTGGTTCGGTCTGAAAAGGTGGGACAACTGAAAGCGGGGAGGAGCTTCCAGATTATAGATAGACAAGAGACAAGTGATTGCATTATTTTGAGTTTCTGATTAGCCTTTCCAAAGGAGGCAATCAGATATGCATTTATCTCAGTGAGCTGAGGGGCCACATTGAATAGAATGGGAGGCAGTTTTGCCCTAAGTAGTTCCCAGCTTGACTTTTCCCTTTAGCTTAAAGATTTTGGGGCCCCAAGATTTATTTTCCTTCACAAGTGGTGCTACATCAAGCTAAAAGTTTCTGCACAACAAAGGAAGTAATCAACAAAATGAAAAGATAACCCCATTTAATGGGAGAAAATATTTGCAAACCGTGTATCCAGTAGAGTTAATATTCCAAAATGCATAGAAACTCCTACAACTCAACAAATAAAAACTAAATTACCAAATTTTTTAAATGGGCAAAGGACCCAAGGAAACATTTTTCAAAAGAAGACACAAATGACCAACAGGTATATGAAAAAGTATCACTAGTTATCCAGGGAATGCAAATCAAAACCACAGTGAGATACCACTTCACATCAGTCAGGATGGCTATTATCAAAAAGTCAGAAATAAATACACTAAGTATTAGGATGTCACAAAAAGGAAACTTTTATATATTGTTGGTGGGAATGTAAATTGGTATGGCTATTAGGGAAAAGAGTATGGAGATTCCTCAAGAAAATTAAAAATAGATTTACCATATAATCCAGAAATCCCACTTCTCAGTATACTATTCTAAGGAAATAAATCACTCTCTCAAAGAGATATTGGCACTCCCATGGTCATTACAGAATTATTCACAACAGCCAAGATAGGAAAAATACATGTGTTCATCAACAGATGAATGGATAAAGAAAATGTGATGAGAGAGAGATGACGGATGGATAGATAGATAGATAGATAGATAGATAGATAGATAGATAGATAGATAGATAGATAATAGAAAGGTATAATGGAATATTATTCGGCCTTTAAAAAGAAGGAAATCCTGCCATTTGTGGCAACATGGTAAAATGGAGGACATTATGCTAAGTGAAATAAGCCAGACACAGAAAGACAAAATACTGAATGACCTCATTTACATGTGGAATTCCAAAATGTCAAACTCATAGAAACAGAGAGTAGAAGGGTGGTTACTAGGGGTTGGTGACAGGGGTGGGTGGGGGCCACAGGGATCAGAATATGTTAAAAGTTACAACCTTGCAGCTATGAGATGAATAATTTCTGGAGACCTATGGTATAGCATGAGGAACTATAGTTAATAATAAAAATATTCTTGAAATTTTCTAAGAGAGTGTATCTTATGTGTCCTCACCACCACACACACACACAGACACACACACAAATAGTAACTATATGAAGTAGTATGTTAATTAGCTTGAGTGTGGTAAACACTTCACATTGTGTATGTACATGAAACGTTACATTTTACCCCTTAAAATGTACAATTTTATTAGACAATTATGTCAATAAAACTGAAAAAGCTATAATATCCATATGCATTTTCTCACCTGCCTTATAAAATTTCTTGTTATATAAATTCTGATCTTAACATTTCCATTTATCCTTATACTTCTCAGGAACTGCCATCCGTTGCTGCACGTTACAACCTATGCACACTTTGGAGAGTGAAGCTTTAATTTGCCTAATGGCTGCTGTCCAACAAAACTCTTTTATGTATTTGTATCAAACATAGCACAAATATGTATTTATTTTGTCAAAAGGCTTCAGGTTGAATAGTCTTATTTTGTCATTGACATTTTCAAATCCTATCTTGAAGGCTTTCCACAAAAAAGGAAAAAGTTGGCCAAAAAAGAAAAGTTTTAATGCCTAGTCTTTTAAACAAAAATGAGAATTCTAAAACTCTAGAATAAATATCCTTCTTAGTCTCTTTATATGAGCTATAGGGAAAAAAAAGAAAGAAATATATCTGAATCTGTAAATGAGTCAGAAATGCTCAGAAATATGTTTCATTTCATAATGCCTAGCATTTTTAGAAGTCAAATTAGTGAACACCTGTGCCACGGAAGATTTATATGTTAGAGTTCATGCTGCAACTACAGTTTCCCTACAATATCAATTTCAAATGACAACCTGTGGTTTTGTGCCACAGCATTTGTCTCAGCATTTGTCAAAAGTCATTTCATTTCCTATGATTCATTTCATTTATATTCTAGTGTATTAGCTGGATACTTTATTGATCTCTGCTCCATCTAATTATGGCTTTCACAACACAGACAAAAATTTGATTTGAAAGATAAGTATTATAATCTACTCACTGGAACAGTGATGACTGCCTAGGTAGGTTGTAGTGAGGTAAGTTAAAAAGAGTTCTGATTTCAAAATAAAAAATTAATTTTTTCCATATATTCCCATCTTCTTATGTATGTGCAAATATATAATTAAAAGATTATATAAATGCTCCACAAATCAGAATATGTCATCACATTTTTACTTTCCTGATTAATAGTTTAAGCACTATTTGGCACATTAGCAGGAAATACAGTATTAGCAGAAAATATAGTATTCATTTATACAATAAATATTCATTGAGTCATTACTATGTGTCAGTCATTGTTCTATGCTCGGGACACATCAATAAACAAAATGCACAGGAATTTCTGCTTTCAGTTAGCTTACATTCTCCTAGATCTTTCGTTAGAGGCAAACTCATCATTACATTATCCAAGAACGTAATGGCTTTCTCAGCCCAAATATGAGAATGCAGTCCAACTTCCCTATACCCAAGCAGAAAGAATCTTTATTCTTCTAACAGTGTTACTAATGCCACTGCTTCTTGCTGGCACATGGGAGCTGATCATTTCAAGAGATGATGCTGATTCTGATGCTGGTTTTGATGCTGGTCATCTGGGCTGGTATTCATTCTGTTCCCACAAAGGAACCAAGTAGACCTTAAAGAGAGGATAACCCAACTCTTTCTGAATTTGACCAATCCAGAATAGGTCTTTCTATTGCCTAGAGTCCCTTAGTCACCTATCCTTAGCCTGTCCCAAGGGATCAAGCCCAGGAGGACTGTGCTTAGCTTCCACCTTTTGTAGACCCTAAGTCACGGTCACTTTTTCCTTCTAAGGAATCAACTTCCTCAAAGATCAAGCAGGTATTCCCTTTCCATCTGGGAAACACGGAGTCTGATTACATCTCTCTTCTTACATAATAGAAGTATTCTCTTCACCCTCCAGAGGGCATTACACTACTCATTCATCCATCCATTCATCCACTCACACACACCTGCTCTGTGTCAGACGCTACTCTCAGCTCAGACTGCATCCAGGAAGACCCTTTGTCAGGAAACTGCCTTCATACCTACGAAGGACAACAAGTTCTGATAGTTCTCTCCGTAGAATAAAGGGGAGGAAAACACCTAATGGGACCTTTAGCTGGGCATCCATCCTATTACATATGTGAGTGGATTGTAAACAACAAAAAACTGATTAATATTTTAAAATATCCAGGTGATAATAAGCACTATAACAATGGAAATTATTATCTATTTCTTTATCAAAACAATCTGGCTGGCCACAGTGGCTCACGCCTGTAATCCCAGCACTTTGGAAGGCTTAGGTGGGTGGTTCACCTCAGGTCAGGAGTTCAAGACCAGCCTGGCCAACATGGTGAAACCCCGTCTCTACTAAAAAAAAAAAAAAAAAAAATTAGCTGGGCGTGGTGGTGGATGCCTGTAATCCCAGCTACGTGGGAGGTTGAGGCAGAAGAATCACCTGAACCCAGGAGGCAGAGGTTGCAGTGAGCCAAGATCACGCCATTGCACTCTAGCCTGGGTGACAAGAGTGAAATTCTCCAAAAAAAAAAAAAAAAAAAAAATCCATGAGTAAGCGTGAACTTTAAGAATTATTTTAGGAAGAAAATATACCTGAATTCTCAAATAAGCCACCTTGTAGCTGTTAGTTTTATTTTATTTTTTCCAAAACCCTGTGTAAACTACCCTGTACCAACATGAAAAAACAACAAAACAGTCTAACCAGCCATGGATACTACTCAGCCATAAAAAGGAACAAAATAATGGCATTCGCAGCAACCTGGAAGGAATTGGAGACCATTGCTTTAAGTGAAGTAACTCAGGGATGGAAAACCAAACATCAAAAGTTGTCACTCATAAGTAGGAGCTAAGCTGTGAGGATGCAAAATCATAAGAATGACACAATGGACTTTGGATACTTGGGGGAAAATGCTGGGAGGAGATGAGGAATAAAAGACTACAAATTGGGTACAATGTATACTGCTCAGGTAAGGGAGCACCAAAATCTCAGAAATCACCACTAAAGAACTTATTCATATAACCAAACACTACCTGTTCCCAAAAAAAACCTATGGAAATAAAAAATAAAAACAAAACTCATCAGGTATTCATTTCTTAAGATTTTCCACTTAGGACAAATTATTGACTCAGAGAGTTAGAAGAGTCCTTAGCCTTAGTAAGATTCACTCTTAGTCTCTGAATCTGCTTGGCCACAGTTAAGTGGCTATTGGCCTATACTCAGTTATCTCCAAGTTCAGGCCACTCTCTTCCCCTTGAGTCATCCTCACCCTCATTCATTTTCAATAGCCCTGACAGTAACAAGCATTTCACATGGTACTGTACCATCTGTCTCCTGTAGCTTCAAGCCACTGGTACTAAACACTGTATTTTTGACTTATATAATTCTTCTTTTCAATGACAAGCCCTGAAATATGTGAAAAGTTTTGAATCTCCATTTTTTTCTCTTGCAACTGTCCTCAAATGATATTGTTTCCAGTCCATAAATAAAGTGACTATTCTGAAGATACCTCAGTTTGTCCATGTCTCGCTTAAAGAGCAATGCCAATACTTTTTTGTCCAGAATTTACATATCTAAGAATTTTCTTTAGAGAAATATTGAGGAATATAAGCAAATGTTTATCTATAATAATGTGCACCATGGCATTACTTCCAAAATTTAAAAATAATAGTGTAGTATACCTATATGATAAATTTTAAAAGTGTTTGAATACATAACAGAATGCCACTTAACTGAGAAACTGAGATATGTTGTCAAGTGGGGATAAAAGGTCAAAACAAAATCTGATCATATGTACATATATATCTATGTGTGTGTGCATACATCTGAAAGAAGATGTAACAAAATGTTAATGATTCTATCCAATAAGTGGGATTACAGATTATTTTTAATTGATGTATTTTTCTCTGCTGTCTAGATTTTCTACAGTGAAATATATTACTCCATAATAAAAATAATCAATGTTATTTTTAAAAGAAAAGCGTGTTGCTAAAAACTGAAAGCAGTTCCCAGGTGTGGCCTGGTCAACTCACAAGAGGAGAATTACACCCACTCCCTCACTCAAATTCACTTCCACTAATATTGTTTAACATATTGATGTTTCTGCTGCTACATTACAGTTGATTCATTTGAGAATATTCTTCTTTATAGCCCCTACGACATTTTCATAAACTTTACTGGTAAATCTGTAGCATCTTGTTCTTAAAGATTAGTTGGGGTTTTTTGTCTTGTTTGTTGTAATTTATAAGTCTTATCCTTAAAAGAATGGATCCCATTACTGCCACCTCAGTCTTCACCAGTCCCACCGAGCCTCCACCATGCCCAACATGGGAATGTTCAACTGCAGCTCACCTCAGGACCTCTCTCTGAAATGGGTGAACAGGTGGGTGTGGATCTGAGCAAGGTGATCACCACCAAAGTTCAACAATCAGGACAACAGAGTAGAGACTGGTGAGCATGTAAGAGGCAACACTGTCTATATCACATAGAAGGGCCGACAAGAAATTAAGGAAAACTCAGCGACCTCAATGGTCAACACTTGTGAGATTGCATCCTCATCCAGAGCGATGTTTCCATATGCCCAACGAGATAAAAAGAACATGAGCTGTGCTCTAATTCTGCAAAACTTGTAACCAATATGCTTTCAGTTGCTGGGGTAGATCACATCATTACGATGGACGTGCTTCTCAGATACTTGAATATCTCTCAAGTATCAAATCAAGTAAAAAATATTGTTGGATACAGAAAAGCTTTTTTTTTTTTTTTTTTTTTTGAGGCAGAGTCTCACTCTGTCACCTAGGCTGGAGGGCATTGGCGCGATCTCAGCTCACTGTAACCTCCGCCTCCCAGGTTCAAGTGATTCTTTGCCTCAGCCTCCCGAGTAGCTAGGATTACAGGTGTCCACCACCACGCCCGGCAAATTTTTGTATTTTTAGTAGAGACGGGGTTTCACATGTTGGCCAGGCTGCTCTTGAACTCCCGACCTCAGCCTCCCAAAGTGCTGGGATTACAGGCATGAGTCACTGCACCTGGCCACAGAAAACCTCTTTTAAACATTCCTATCAATAATCCTAAACTCTGCAGTGGATTCAAGAAAAGCATTGTAAAATGAAAGAACTGTATCATTACTTCCCCTCATGCAACCGATTACAAAACTGGTACCTAATGTAGGTAAACAAATTCAAAGCTGAATTCACTTTGAGTGACACAGGGAGAAAGAAAGTCAATGGATGGATGGGGTGGTTTTGTTTGGTGATCTTAAAAGTGTGTGATTATCCTCGTGAATAAAAAGGCTGACAAATGTAGCCGATATGTCACACTGTAGACAGGCTATTCTTAGCTGGAATCATGAAAGTTTAAGATATTCTTGCTCATGAAAACTTCTCTGTCCAGTGATTTTCAGAATAAATAAGGCTGCCTTAAGCCTGTCAATGTCAAAAATACAGTTTCCAAAGAGACCAAATGAAAGTTCAAGATTCAGGCTGTTGCTATTTTAATGATTTGATCAGGTGATCTAGAACTCACAGAGAGACAGATTTATGCCTTACCTATTTAACCGTATCTCACTGCCATACCAAATATTGTGTTTTGAACTATTATATTCTGTTATGTTTTTGCTTGTTTTTGTTTTGTTATACTTCTAATGTTAAGATTCAACAATGCTGTTAAACAAAAAAACCTTAGACCAAATTTAAATTTAACTGACTTTATTTAGACAGAGGAAAACAAAGCAAAGTAAAAACAGAATGAAAATGATTCGCAAATCAGGCAGTCCTCTCAACCAGGGCAGGTTCAGAGAATGCCAACCAATAACATGATCTGACAGCATTTATAGGAAACACAAGGGCAGTGCACAGAAAACTGAATTGGATACAGTTTCATTGGTTAACAGGCTACTGAGCCTCCTGCAGTAACTAAAGCTCAGCTCCTGGAGTTAAACTTTATATTGGTTTGATCTGTGAGACCTAGTGCAGGAACCTGGTTTATTTTAGGTAACTATACTAAAGTTATATATATAGTGCTTAATATTTATCTCTATCACACTTCTTTTAGAGTTTGGTTGATCTTTCCATCATGTTAGGACCTCTTTCATCTGACTTTGTCATTTAGGTTTCTATATTAACTCTCTTAACTCTGTGTCATCCACATGTTTGGTGAGTGTGTCCTTCATATCTTTATCCAAATCCCTGATGAACGTATTAAACAGAATATGGGCCACAATAAGGCTCTGATATTTACCATCAGAAAACATATTAGATGAGCAATGTGTGGTTCGATGTTCAGCCAGAAAATCATCAAGCTAATAGCGTTATGATCCAATCCATAATTCTTCCTCTGTGTGATACCATTTAACATCAACAAAAGACTTTACAGATGACATTTGACTTTTTCAAGAAATTAAGAAAGTAATCTTTTTGTTTCACACATAAACCAATGAACTCAGAAGTCAGAAATGTATTAAAATAGAGTTGAGCCCTACCTTAAGAATAAATGGACCTACAAAACCTTATTTGCATTTACTGTCTCTAGTAGGGAAATACTTCCCCCAATGTATTCCCCTCCTGGCCTGACACTTCATTATGGACCCATAGTATCCATTATGCCCCATAAACAGGAATCACACATAAGGGATCAAGTCTTACTCATCTCGATTTAGTCCACAATGCCTAGCATAGAATTTCATACACGATACTGTGGAGTTCACTTCATGCCTTTCTTAGGTTAGGATGGTCCTAGCAAAACAGAAGCTTCTGCCACACTGCTCATCCCGTTAGAAGTCCAGTGGTCACTCGAGTTTACTATGTCCTATGGTATTGCAGAAAGGAAACCTAGACATAGGTTTGCCAAAATATGTGTCATGCTCAAGGCATGGCACAGAACACAGATTGCCCCACAACCAGATGATGAGGTAATTGGCTGATAATATCTCTGGGTGTAGGGCAGGGATGTTGCTACTACTAGGTAGTCAATATCTTAGTCGCTGATATTGCTGTTAATGACTTTGAATGAAGCACGATCCTCCGTTTAATAAAAATAATGACTATTTAATGAGGACAGCTGGCCCAGCTAGGTCATCCCTGAGCCACAGGTTTGGACACAAAGGATACACCCATTCCAGGTCATCGACCACTCTCAGACCTCTCAGGGGCATGAATACAGGCTCTCCCTAGCCAAGTCCATCCTTTTACTGACTTCTTCCCCTCTTTAGAAGTCTCTTCCTGCTCTGCCCATACTCTCATTATCCCTCCCATGCAAAAGACCTCATTCTCATTCTGCTGCTTTTTTTTCTCACAATAGAACTCAATGCGGCCTCCTTCCCCTAACAAACATTAGAAGCAACACAGAATGTATTTATCCTTTTCTAAGGTACAGAACTCATATTTTTAGAAAAAGCATCCTATCTATACACTCCAGTGGATAAAAGATATCCTGTATATGTATTAGGGAATTTTCATATTCCCTAAGTATTCTTCTGAATTCGTCAGGAACAAATACTTGAGTTTTTACATCAAAACATAAGATGAGTCTATGCTGCCCACAAAACACAAACTAAATAAATGTTTGTTCAGTGAATCAATGACTTTATATAATACTTTATATAAGATGTCATACTTTGTATAAGATAGTTACATAAGGTACTTTAGATATTAAAAGATACTGAAAGATATTTTATAGACATTATGCATTTATGTTTTATGTAAGATATTTATATCATCCTTTATATAAGATATTTTGGATCTGGTGCACTAAGAGGCCTATGGATGGGAGTGTAGATATGGTATACTGCTGAACACTTCTCAGAAAAGAAGAGCAAAAACGTTGGGACCTAGAAAGCAGTGAAATGGAATCAAGGAGTTCTGTTCTTCAGTAAACCAGTAATTTGAGGCAGGTGAATGAGGTTCGGGCAGAGAGCATAGGTTAGCAGGAGACCGGCACAAACATCCGAAAACAATGTGTAACTGTGGGGAAAAGAATCGGAAGAACTGTAAATCAAGCGTTAGGTCTAAGCCTAAAATACAGACTCTGAATCCTACGGCTGAAAACAAGTGCGCGAGCGACACCTAGTGTTCAAGTCCATAAATGATGCTGTGTCGAGGCTTCCTTTCCTTTCCTGGAACCCACGCTGCAAGGACCGTCGCGCTCCTCGGGTAGGTACAACTCTCATCTGTGTACATAGCAGATACAAACTGCTATATTAGAAATTAAGGCCTTCAGAGAAGTCTTTAACCCATTCCATTTCATAGTCCACCCACTCTTTTTAGATATTTCATAGCCCACCCACTCTTTATAGATGTAGAGAAACTGAATTCCCTGTATAGTTATAGGAAAATGAATTGCCGTTTCATAACGAGATATGTTTTGGGGAAAGTTATCACTGCACTTTTTCACCTCCTTAAGCTAGTTTCTACTCCCTCTAGAGCAAAACAAAATATCAGTGAAGTTAAAAACATGGGATGTTCCAGGAGCAAAAGGCCTGGTGCAAGCAGATTGCTTTCTGGGTAACTAATAACAATATCTAATCGTTATCGAGTCCCTTGTATGTACTAAATTTTGGACCAAAGACATGGCAAATAGCACCTCAAATGCTGACAGCAGTCCTTCCTTTCAGGCATTATTATGCAGAAATTCTATGAGGAAACTGAAATTTGGAAGCTGTCAGTGATTTACCCAGACACATCTCTACATTGCAGATTTAAATCCAGGACTGTCTTCCAAAACTCACATGCTTCCCATATGCCTCACTGCCTCTCAGCTGTGCATGCATCCCAGCTGAACCTATATCAGCAGAGAAAATTGGCGTAAAAGAAACATTTCACCATGAACATTTCATTACCTCTTTATTAGTGAGTCTTTTAGAGTTGAGCAACTAATTAATTCCATTTGATTTCTTACCCTCTAAATCGGTGTATATCAAACATCATTTTAATAGCTTTTACGACTTTTGAGCATTTATTTTTAAACTCATTTCCAATGAAATATTTAATATTTCCCCTCAAGTAAAGTTCCCTAATTTTCAAAGAGGAATTAAGTTAATTTACATCACCTAAAGAAACACAGCACTATTAGTGGCACAACCAGGCCAAAAATAAATATTATAGTTAGTGTATGTATGGCAGATGCACCTGACAGCAATAACTTAAGCATACCATGAGAATGACCACACAAAGAATGTGTGTTCAGAGTTCTGAGCTAAGGAATCTGGGAGTGGCCAACCCAAAGGTTCACTCCTTCTCTATGAAATTATGAAATATCGGCCCCATCCCTTGGAATACAGGACGAAGAGGGGATCGGAGCCCTTTGTTGTGAGTTAGATGGAGGTTACTAGGTGGAGGGTGCTGAGTGAAAATGCCATATAAACTGCTGCATTTATGAACTGCAGCAGTTCTCCTGTCTACCCTGCCTCCACTGAACCGCCCCTGCCTGTCAGTCCCCCTAATAAACCCTATGTCTCGTTCACTGTCTCCAGGTGTCTTCTTTGGCCTCTCAGACACAAGTGTCATCCCTATTGGAGTCAATAGGGGTCCAGTTCAACAACTGCCAAGCCCAGCCAGGAGGTCAGAGAATATCCATGAGCACCGAAAGGATAACATCAGGAATGGGAGATCCTCAGGGGAAATCTCAGGCTGGCCATCCACATCTATGTGGAGCCCGATAGATGGATGGGGCCCACTGCATTAGTATGAGGACACTCCGAAAATGCCAAAGGGTCTGGACGAGCTGTTGCAGGGAGTGAATACAACTAAGTGAAAGTCAGATGCCCAAGCCATCACAGCCACACTTGGCTGGCCACTCCTGACTGTGCTCCAAGCAGCCAGAGACTGAGTTTGTGGTACAAGCAAGGATGACTCAGTTATAAGATGAGTGAGGCTAGAAAGAGATACCAGATTAACTCAGGCTAAAACACTGGAGACCTTTGGGCACAGGATGACAAAAAGTAGACCCTGGCTTGTCAGGTGGGTCATTCAGAGGGTCGCAAGCTGCCACATCAAGTCAGGGCTATTATGACTAAATAATTCTGGGACCCTAAGTCCTGGAACCCCATAGAGAGCAATTATGAGAAGGACAGTGAGGACTGGGACAAGCCTGTAGAGGTTCCTTTCCTCTCTTCATGTCCAGTTGTCACCACCAAGATAAAAGCAGACCAACTGTGCATACAGGGAGTAGCCCCACAAGACTTGCCCCCACCTGAAACTGCAGTGAATCCCAATGCGAGATTATACCACTATAGAATTGGCAGAGCTGGGAAATTGGTTCAGATAGAAGGGGAGAGAGTCGATTGAGGGATGGCCTGTCTGTCTGTGGAACATAAAGGCAGAGGGAATGACACTCTCCAGATTTGAGATGAGTAAAATGGCATCCATCACAAACCACCCATCCCTGAGGCAGGCCTCTCCTTACCTGAGTGTTTGTGGGCTGCCAAGCAGTGACAATAGATATAGAGCTACAAGTTGAGGCCCTGGCTAAATCTATGGCTGCAGCCTTCAATGATACCAGCCATGCTATTCTTCTTCTCATTAAAGAAACTACCCAAATTGGATGCATTACTTTGCGAAACTGTATGGCCCTGGTTACCTGAACTGCCATCCAAGGCATAACTTGTGTGTTAATTAAAACTAAATGTTATGTATATATCCCTGATGACTCTCACAATGTAACCCAGGCCATGCATTCCCTAAGTACCCATATTTCTGCTATAGAGTCTCTGTCTTTTTTTCAAGATGGCAGATAGGAGGCAGTTAGTGTGCTTCTCCCACTTGGAAGAACAGAAGAGTGGGTAGAGAGTAACACTGTGAATTTCTTTTTTCAAGAGCCACCACAGAAACTTACCAGGAAAGAAGCAGCAGGCTGCAGTATAGTCCATGAGACAGGCAAAAAAACTAAGTTCCCAGATTGCTAGAAGGGGAGAGTCTGCCCCCAAGCACTCATCCCCACCAAGGAATCTGAAAATCCAGACCACAGGAGAAGGTCTTAACCCTACCCAGAGCTGGAATGGAACTGGGGAGCAGCATGCAATATACAAGTAGAAGCAGCATCAGGAAGTACTTGTAGGCACTCCCAATCTCCAGCATGAGCCTAGGGAAGACATTACTTACTAAATCTTGCAGGGGTTCTCGGGGAAGTCAGCCAACAATCTTAGGGAAGAGTTGCAGGGTGAAAGAAGCTCCAAACTGAATTTTGTGACATAATCTCAAGTGGGGATGAACTCCCTCGAACAGAACCCGGAGTGGGGCAGTGAATGGGAAGTGAACCACAGACATGAGGGCAGAGCTGGGCTCCCAGCCTTGCCAGCAGACATGGAGGAGCATGGCCTCAAAGCTCTGGTTTCTATCTCTGTGGGGAGCTTATGGCCTGGGACAGGTCTGAGTTCTGTGCACAGACCTGGATCTAAACCCAGTGCTGTTGGTGGAGCACTGCAGGAGCAAGACCAGCCTCTCCAACTGCATGGGAGCTGGGTGAGACTTGCTGCTGCCCACAACTCCCCACTCCCTTTGTGAACTCTTCTGTGCAGCAGAGGCACAGAGGGGAGGGGCAGTTTTCTCTCCCCTCTGGAACATTGCCCCAGTTGCCTGAGAATGCCTCTCCCCAGAGGGACTATGGCCTGTCCCACCCAGGAGAGTCTGAACTTAGACCCACCTAACCCTGCCCCAACCTGGTGGTATTTCTCCACCAGCCCTGGTAGCTTAACACAAAGGACATAAACTTTTGGGAGCTTTATGGCCCCATCAATCACCTGAGAAACCAGATTACTTCCCCTGGACAACTTACAGAAAGCTCAAATCCCACTGCTACTATTGAAGCTGGTGCTCTCTTGCAAGCAACACCTCCTGGCTAGAGGCCAACCAACTCAGGCCATTACAGCACCTCTAGCACTGCACCCAGGAAGGAGAAAATGGCTGCATGATCTCAGCTATCACCACTGCCTGCAACACCCTGACTAACCAGAGATCCTGAGTCTGATCATGTCATGAGTTCACTACCAATATAAGCAGCATTTGAGAAAGCCAGCATACTAGGTTTGTCTCAAATCAAGGAATCTCACAGAGTCTACATCACTCCCCTTCCACCTTTGTCAGAGCAGGTGCTGGTATCCACTGCTGGGATATTTGAAGACAGGTTACATGACTGGATCTTTTGCAGATATTACCGAGCATCAGCAGAGAATCTGGTAACCCCATTGGGTTACTAGAACCAGAAGAGCAGTAACAATCACTGTAGTCTGGCTCCCAGGAAATCCCATTCCTAGGGGAAGGGGGAGAGCACTATATCAAGGGAACACCCTGTGGGACAAAAGACTCTGAATGTCAGGACTTGAGTCCCAGATTGTTCCACTGGTGGAAAGTTTCTTACAACAGAGACACAACTGCAGTGCTGGGCACAGTAGGGAAAATCTGCACCTCTACCCCATCAGGCAGGCAGCCTCTGTGATCATAAAGGGTCTTGGAAAAGGGGTCCTTGTTCTCCCAGGCACACTACTGCAGAAATGGTTAGGGCTTTTCCCATAGGCATGCAGCATAGATGAACCTATAGACAGCCTTCTTGGAACAATTCAGGTTGATTGCAGCCCCACAAGAGAAGCGCTCTCCAGGTTCAGGACTGCACAAGAGGCAAAGTCATAATTCTTTTCTACTTGGAACATCAACATTTCTACAGATAAAAAGAGATGCCTGTCTGACCTGAGTAACCAGAACATTAGGATAGGAGTGGGGCTGTGAGGTGGATAGCTTTTCTGCTGGCTTTATAGGAGAGATAAGGTAGCTCCCACCCTTCAACCTGATAAAACTTCAACACATCTAATTGAGACCCCCCCACACCAACCACCACCTTCATCAAGGCTGGGACCTCTACCCACCATTGGCTGTTACATCTACACACCTGCTTTAGCTACAACTGGTGCCAACAGAGGGATACTTCCCCTAGTTGTCTGAGGCCTAAATCATTAACTCAATAAATAAAATACTGTGGAAAAGAGTTTCTGGGGTGTCAGTTGAGTTGGCCTCCCATGTGTGAGATACTCATGGGGAGCTATGGGCGATGTCTGAGGAGAAAAGTCTCCTTATTGCCTTCATGTCTTTATGCCCCGAGAGCATAACCACTCAGCGACATTCCACAGGTTGCTCAGGGAGACAACACTCCCTTGAAGCAGTGGAGTATAATCAAACATCTTGGCTTCTCCTGAAACCTGCTCCCATCCGTTTCAGTCCTAATAAGTTAAAGATCTTAAGTAGTTTAGACACATGCTTTTGCTCAAGGAAATTCACAGAAACAGCCACTGCTGTACATCTTATTGACTTACTCATGAGTTCTCCTTCACTGATTAATCCTTTTCCTCATCCCTTCCTCCCCCTCCCATCTGCCCTAAGAACAAAGAGCTTGTAAACCAATAAATTGTGAGGAGCCTGATAGCTCTGGGCCATGAGCAAGCCTCCAATGTCCCGGACCCTTGGACCCGCCTTTTAAATGCTTATTCTGTCTCTTTCTAACTCCTTTGTCTCTGCCAGACTCAGAGTACCCACTGGGTGGTGTTGGGCTGGTTTCCCCAACATCTGGCGCCCAATGTGGGGCTCCCTGTAATCTCTACAAATAACCCAGTGAAGAAAACCAAAGTGTGGAAAGTGGAGGATGACTGAAGAAGGACACCTGAGTATGTTTTCACTTCAGGCTGTATGAATAAGTAGGGCACTCGGAGAATTCCAGGGTAACCTCAGGAAAATATGGGTCAGGCTGAAAGTAAGTTTGCTAATTATTTAAGCCTAGTGTGGCAGTTATTGCACCATGGGGGGGGGGTAATTGTGAGTACCCAAAATCTCACATCTTTGTTCCATCTCATAGAAAACTATTCTTCTTGGTTCCTGGAATATGGAACCATGAATGTAAAAGATTCAGACAAGGTTGGATCAGACTTAAAAACGAGCACAACAAAAGGGCCACAATATTCCCTTCTCCACTTGGTCTGTGTGGTCAGCAATTAAAACAGCCCTGGAGCCCTTCCACACTGAGAGGCAGGAGGAGGAGTTTCAAGATGACATAGAAAAATTTAATAATCAGGAGTCTGATGATCAGCAAAGTGAACCATCACAGTCTAGTTTAGAAAAGGGGGAGAAACAGGAAGGTATATATGCTAACCTCCAAAAACTTATGAAAGAAACAGTTCCACCTACTGCAGAAACAGTGCCACCTACTGCACCTTTAGGGAAAGGTTTGGAATGGCCACCCCCACCTCAGCCTTACGAATTTTTGGAAGAGGAACCTGAGACACAGCTTGCCGCTCCCATTGTTGCACACCCTGCCATTAACTATGGTGAAGGGAAGCTTCAGCTCACCCAACAGCCAATTAAAGTGAGGGAATGATCCAGGCTTGCCCACCTGTTAATTATTATAGAGTAATGCTGCAAGCCGGCCCAAATACAAATTATGGTGCAGGGAAATCCAGGCATCCATTCGCCAGGCACAAGAAATGGGGGATTTGGATGCTTGGCAGTTTACAGTAATTATTTCGCCAGCTAAGGAGCCTGGAGAACATGCTCAAGCAGGCTGGGAGCCATTTCCTTTTAAAATATTAAAAGACTTAAAGCAAGCAATTGGACAAGATGGGCCAAATTCTCCTTATGTTCATTCCTTGTTACAATCTGTGGCTTATAACCAGTGTTTAATACCTGTGGATTGGGAGTCTTTAGCCCAATCCACCATATCCCCCTCTGAACTTCTCCAATTTAAAACCTAGTGGATGAATGAAGCAACAAATCAGGCATGCAAAAATGTTCAAGCCCAACCGCCCGTTAGTATCACATCTGATCAATTGCTTGGAATCAGACAGGCATGGGGTACTCTAAATCAACAGATGGCAATGGGTGATGAGGCTGTTGATCAGCTCAGAACTCTATGCCTAAGAGCCTGGGGAAAAATTCACAAACCTGGTACTACTTATCCTTCTTTTAACTCAGTTTAACAGGGTCCCAGGGAGCCTTATCCAGATTTTATCACCCATTTGCAAGATGCGACTCGAAAGGCTATTTTGGATTCTCGTGCCAGGAAAGTGATCGTTCAGCTGCTTGCTTATGAAAATGCTAATACAGAATGTCAGGCAGCAATTAGACCTACTAAGGGAAAGGCAGATCTAAATGAGATCTAAAAAGCTTTAAGTGAATACATTAAAGCCTGCAATGGCATTGGGGAACACTTACATAAGGCCAACCTCCTTTTTCAGGCAATGGCTAGACTAAGGGTAACAAAAAATACATGAGTGTTCCCTGGATCTTGCTATAATTGTGGACAGATAGGACATACAAAAAGAGAGTGTACAAAGAGCCAAAAAAGGGAAAACTCAGGAAGAAAAAAGCAGGGAACCAGGTACCTGTGTTAGATGTAAAAAAGGAAAACACTGGGCTAATGAATGTCATTCAAAATTTGATAATAGTGGACAGCCCTTGCCAGGAAATGGACAGAGGGGCTAGCCCCAGGCCCAGATTCAAAATGCGGCATTCTCAATTCAGGACAGAATGTCCCTGACTCCAAATGGAGTGTTCCTGGCTCAGTCTATCCCTGTAGAAATGTATAACAATTGTCCCCCTTCACAGCTAAAAGTGGGGCAGTAGATTTATGCTGTACTGAAGCCGTATCCCTCCTTCCTGGGGAGCCTCCTAGGAAGGTCCCAATGGGAGTTTACAGCCCATTGCCAAATGGCATGGTGGAACTTATACTGGGAAGGTCCAGCTTAAACTTAAAGGGAATTCAAGTACATACTGGAGTAGTGAATCTGATTGCCAGGGAGAAATTCAAATTGTTATCTCTTCCCACTGTTCCCTGGAGTACTAATCCAGGTGACAGAATAGCTCAACTGTTGCTTTTACCATATGTTAAGTTAGGAGAAAGCTCAGAAAAAAAGAACAGGAGGATTTGGAAGCACAAATTCAGCAGGCAAGGCTGCCTATTGGGTAAATCAAGTCTCTGACAATAGACCTATTTGTATGGTCACTATTCAAGGAAAATAATTTGAGGATCTGGTCGACACAGGAGCAGATGTGTCAATCATAGCTCTTTATAAATGGCCAAAAAACTGGCCCAAACAGAAGGCCCCGGTGGGTCTTGTTGGGATTGGAACTGATTCAGAAGTTTTCCAAAGTACTTTTCTCTTACCATGTCTTGGTCCAGAAGAACAGGAAGGCACAATACAACCTCTAATTACACCCATTCCTGTTAACTTATAGGGCAGAGATCTGCTTCCACAATGGGGCACAGAAATTTCAATCCTTTCTCCCAGGTACAGTCAAGCTAGTCAAAAAACAGTATCAAACATGGGCTATATTCCTGGAAAAGGCCTAGGAAAACAGGAGACAGGCATTATTGAACCCATACTATAAAAAATGACCAAAAAGGATTAGGTTACCATTTTTAGGGGCGGTCACTGTTGAGCCTCCAACTCCTATTGCCTTGAAATGGAAGACCCAAAATCCTGTTTGGGTCAAGCAGTGGCCGCTTTCTCAGGAAAAACTGGGGGCCTTATAGGAATTGGTCAAAGAGCAATTAAACAAAGGAAACATTGAGCCCATATTTTCTCCATGGAATTCGCCAGCGTTTGTAATAAAGAAAAAATCCGGCAGATGGCACATACTAACTGACTTACGAGTGGTCAGTGCAGTCATCCAGCCAATGGGAGCCCTGCAGCCAGGGCTTTCATCCCTCACCATGATTCCTAGAGACTGGCCATTAATAATTACAGATTTGAAGGATTGCTTTTTTAATATTCCTCTAGCAGAGTCTGATTTTGAGAAATATGCTTTTACTATTCTTGCCATGAACAACAAGGAACCAGCAGCCAGATATCATTGGAAAATCTTGCTGCAGGGTATGTTAATAGTCCTACTATTTGTCATACTTTTGTGGGGAAGGCTATTCAACCTGTGAGAGATCAGTTTCCAGATTCGTATATCATTCATTATATGGATGACATACTGTGTGCAGCCGAAAATCGAGACCCACTTATCCAGTGTTACTCATATTTACAGGAGGTGATAGCCAATGCTAGATTGCTCATAGCACCAGATAAAATTCAAATGGCCACTCCTTTCCAATATTTGGGAATGCAGGTTCAGGAAAGGGCAATTAAATCCCAAAAGGTTCAAATTTGAAAAGACTCTCTGAAAACTTAGATTTTCAAAAATTATTAGGGGATATCACTTGGATTCGACCTACTTTGGGAATCCCTACCTACGCTATGTCTAATCTGTTCTCTATTTTAAGAGGAGACCCTGCTCTCAATAGTAAATGAGAACTGACTCTTGAGGCTGCCAAAGAATTACAAATGATTGAAGAAAAAATGCAACAGGCCCAGGTTAATAGAATACTCAAGTTTACCATTAAAGTTCATTGTGTTCCCTACTCTCCATTCTCCTACAGGGGTTATAGTTCAGAGTGAGGACTTAGTTGAATGGTCCTTTCTGCCTCACAATACTGTCAGAACACTCACAGTACACTTGGATCAGATAGCAATCTTGATTGGGCAAGCTTGCCTTAGAGTTGTTAAACTTTGTGACTCAGATCCAGATAAGATTATAGTCCCAATGAATAAAAATCAGATTTGGCAAGCCTTTGTTAATTCAGCCAATTGGTAGATAAATTTAGCTGGCTTCATTGGAGTTCTTGACAATCATTATCCAAAAAAAAACAAAAAACAGTTCAGTTTTTAAAGCTAACAATATGGATCCTTCCAAAAATTACCCATAGTGCTCCATTGGAAGGAGCAGTGATTGTGTTTACAGATGGCTCTAGCAATGGAAAAGCAGCTTGTGTGGGACCTAAAACTGGAATTATTCAAACTGACTTTCAATTGGCACAGAGGGCTGAATTATAGGCAGTTATAGCTGTGTTAGAATATGTTAAGCAACCTGTAAATATTGTCTCTGATTCAGCTTATGTTGTTCGATACATAGAAACTGTACTCATTAAATATCTTATGGATGAACAACTCTATCAGCTGTTTTCTTCTTTACAAAAGGCAATGCGTGATTTCTGTTTTCCTTTCTATATCACACACATTCAAGCACACACTAATCTTCCTGGGCCCCTTGTAAGGGCTAACGATCAAACTGATTTACTAGTTTCCACTGTGCTTACTAATGCCCAAGATTTTCACTCCTTAACATATGTAAATGCAGCAGGTCTTAAACAAAAATATCAAATTACTTGAAGACAGGCAAAGGACATTGTGCAACATTGCCCTCAGTGCCAGGTACTACAACTGCCACATGAAGGGACTGGTGTTAACCCACGGGGATTAACCCCCTGTATGTTGTGGCAAATGGATGTAACCCATGTACCTTCATTCAGGAAACTTCCATACATCCATGTTACTATAGACACCTTTTCTTATTTTGTATGGGTAACTTGCCAAACAGGTGAGGTGGCTGCTCATATTAAAAGACATTTACTTTCCTGTTTCGCTGCCATGGGCATCCCACAAAAGATTAAAGCAGACAATGGCCCAGGCTACTGTAGTAAATCTTTACAAGCGTTCCTTCAACAATGGCACATTGAGCACCATTCTGGAACACCCAATAATTCTCAAGGCCAAGCCATTGTTGAATAGGCTACTCGAACCTTAAAATCTCAATTACAAAAACAAAAGACAGAAGGGGGAACTAGAGAATACTCTACTCCACATATGCAGCTACAATTGACTCTTATCACTTTAAATTTTTTGAATTTGTCGGGAGATCAGGTTACAATGGCAGCAGAGCAGCATTTAACAGGGCAAAAAATAAATCCTCATGAAGGAAAACATGTGTGGTGGAAGGACGTCAGAACCAAAACCTGGGAAAAGGGCAAAATCATTACATGGGGTCAAGGGTTTGCTTGTATCTCACCAGGAGAGAATCAGCTTCCTGTCTGGGTACCCACAAGACATCTTAAGCTGTGCCATAAGCCAGAATCCAAGGAAGAGGAAAAGACCTCGGAACATCCCTGCACACCCAGTTTGTCAGATGGCTCAGAGGAACATCTCTGTTGAGCAGCTAGAAACCAGTAAAACTCACCAAGCAACTCCAGCAACCTGGGGGCAGATGAAGAGACTAGCTCACATTGCAGAAGAGAACCTGAGATCTCAGAACAAGTCACTGACCACTAGTAATCTAATGGTAGCTATGATGGCGGTAATCTCCCTGGTGGTGAGTCTTCCCATAGCTGAGGAAGATCAAAATTACATATAGCCCTAGTAGAGGTTCTCCATGACAGTCTTGCCCCTGTAGCAAACTTCTGCCTGGACATTGAGGTGTTTCCAGACATCCTCTGAAATCTAGGCAAAGGTTCCCAAATTCTAATTCTTGACTTCTGTGCACTGGCAGACTCAACATCACATGGAAGCTGCCAAGGCTTGAGGCTTTCACCCTCTGAAACCATGGCCCAAGCTCTACATTGGCCCCTTTCAGCCATGGCTGGAGTGGCTAGGACACAGAGCACCAAGTCCCTAGGCTGCACACAGCATGGGGGGCCTGGGCCCAACCCACAAAACCACATATTCCTCCTAGGCCTCTGGGCCTGTGATGGGATGGGTTGCCCTGAAGGTCTCTGACATGCCCTGGAGACATTTTCCCCATTGTTTTGTTGATTAACATTCAGCTCCTCATTACTTATGCAAACTTCTGCAGCCAGCTTGAATTTCTTCTCAGAAAAATGGGATTTTCTTTTAAGTCACATTGTCAGGTTGCGAATTTCTGAACTTTTTTGCTCTGCTTCTCTTATAAAACTGAATGCCTTTAACAGCACCCAAGTCACATCTTGAATGCTTTGCTGGTTAGCAGTTTCTTCCACAAGATACCCTAAATCCTCTCTCTTAAGTTCAGTTTCACAAATCCCTAGGGCAGGAGAAAATGCTGCCAGTCTATTTGCTAAAACATAACAAGAGTCACCTTTGCTCCAGTTCCCAACTTCCTCATCTGAGACCACCTCAGCCTGGATTTCATTGCCAATATCATTATCAACATTTTGGCCAAAGTCATTCAACAAGTCTCTAGGGAGTTACAAACTTTCCCACATTTTCCTGTCTTCTTCTGAGCCCCCTACACTGTTCCAACCTCTTCTTGTTACCCAGTTCCAAAGTTGCTTCCACATTTTTGGGTATCTTTTCAGCAGCACCCCACTTCTGGTACCAATTTACTGTATTATTCTGCTTTCACGCTGCTGATAAAGACACTCCCAAGACTGGGCAATTTACAAAAGAGAGAGGTTTAATTGGACTCATAGTTTCATGGGGCTGAGGAGGCCTCACAATCATGATGGAAGGCAAGGAGGAGCAAGTCACATCTCACATGGATGGTAACAGGCAAAAACAGAGCTTGTGCAGAGAAACTCGTGTTTTAAAACCATCAGATCTCATGAAACTCATTCACTATCACAAAAACAGTGCAAGAAAGACCTGCACCCATAATTCAAACACCTCCCACTGGGTTCCTCCTATGACATGCGGGAATTGTGGGAATTACAATTCAAGATGAGATTTGG
>NW_012108808.1:5622921-5625885 GCF_000951045.1 Mandrillus leucophaeus | reverse complement strand
TATTTTTTTGCCAAAAATACGTCTTACTTTTCTTACACACTTGAATGTATCCAGTAATTTTCATTACATGCATTAATTGTAATGTTAATTCTCAGTAACTCTTATTTTAGTGAAAAACCCTAGTAAGTAAGCAATTTTAATTATGTACCAGGTGCATAACCCAGAGCAAAGAACAATGCCTGGAGTTAGGCTTCATATCCTAAAGGCATAAATCTAAGCACCTAAGTTACAGACAAGTTAAGCAAGTATCAGGAGCAAAGTTTTGTATCTTAAAACATCTAACAGAGACAGTGACTAATTCAGATCAAATGTCTAAATTCTGAACATGCTTCTATTTTATTTTACTGATAATTTTAAAACTATATTTACCAAAAATTACTAAAATCATATTACTTGGAAAGCATTTAGGATTATTTACTTTATTTATGAATAAGTCAATTTAAAACCCATGCAGACAGTATACAGACAAACATATACCCATGTACACATAAAGATTATACTAACATAAAGACTTTGTAGTTTGTATTCATTTTAAGTCCCAGGCTACATGTGCAGGAAGTACAGGTTTGTTACATAGGTAAACGTGTGCCATGGTGGTTTGCTGCACCAATGGACTCATCACCTAAGTATTAAGCCCAACATGCATTAGCTATTTTTCCTGATGCTCTCCTTCCCACAATCACTTCCCCATAGGCCCGAGTGTGCGTCATTCCCCTCCCTGTGTCCATGTGTTCTCATTGTTCAGCTCCCACTTATGAGTGAGAACATGCAGTATTTGTTTTTCTGGTCCTGCATTAGTTTGCTGAGGATAATGTCTTTCAGCTTCATCCATGTCCCTGAAAAGGACATGATCCTTTTTATGGCTTCATAGCATTCCATGGTGTATATGTACCACATTTTCTTTATCTAGGACTTTATAGTTTGATTTTAAAATTTCAGTCATAAGATAGATACACTCACTAGTCCAAAAAGACAGTTGGATTAAATTGTGAAAATGTTAAAGTTTATCTATTTCTCATGGCCATGACTAATGCCCTCACTGAGTTTTGGAGAAAACAAGATAGCAAATTTACTTCTCAAATCAGAGAGAGAGAGAAAGTTTGAGTGTGTTAGAGAAGTTTTAAAATAGATGTCGGTCGGGCACAGTGGCTCATACCTGTAATCACAGCACTTTGGGAGGCCAAGGTGGGCAGATCACTTGAGGTCAAGAGTTCAAGACCAGCCTAGACAACATGGAAAAATCCTGTCTCTACTATAAATACAAAAATTAGCCGGGCATGGTGGTGACCGCCTGTAATCCCAGCTACTCGGTGGCTGAGGCACAAGAATCACTTGAACACAGGAGGCAGAGGTTGGAGGGAGCCAAGATCGTGCCACTGCACTCCAGCTTGGGCAACAGAGCAAAACCCTGTCTCAAAAAATAAAATAAAATAAAATAAAATAAAATAAAACAAAACATGGATGCCAAGACAGCACAAAATCATAGAAGTCTATCATAGTGTTTTGTTAGACCAATTTTATTTAGATAGGTGTTTTTTAATTTACTATCTTTTAACTGAACCACTGAGCCCAGAGCAGAGCCCACACTGAATCCTGAATCCCAAAAAGAGAGAAATGCCATGGGGCCAGGCCACATAATATTTTCACAGCGCATTTTGTCATGAAGACATTTCTCTACGTGTTTAAACCATGCCCTTTCTTATCTCAAACACACAGAGTATCCCCTGTAGTAACAACTATTTGCTCTAGGCAACTACCATTAACCATCTCAGAAAGTTTATCTATTACAAACACCAATGTCAAACATTTTTTCATAATGCAAAGTAATTTTCAATTCCCCAAAAGCCAAAAAGATTAGGTAATGCAATACAAAAGAGAAAAGAGCTTTTAGATCTGAGTGGAATCTGTCCATTTACAACTCTTGGGATTCCATGAAGAAAATCAGAGGTTCCTTCCAGACACAGGAGTCTGGTACATTTTCCATTTTTCCCAGGGGATCCTGGGCTGTTAGAAATTCCTTTTTTATTTTTAGGTCCCTCATGTGGCATGCATGATAGAAAGAGGGAGGAAGGTAGGGAGAAGTAAATGGTGGAACAGACAAAATTCACTGAGAAGTTTATACAGAGAGAGAACAGAGCCTTTAAAACAATATAGATACACATATGTAGCCTAAATACCTGTTTTAATTACGTTGACTTTTGACTATAGAACTCTTTAAAAATTCTTTCAAATCTCTTATTATCAGATTTTAGTCAGGACAAACAGCTGATATTTCTGAACTTTTGAACTTCTTTACCAAAGGTAACTTCCTAGGTGAAATTAATAAGCCTAAGCTAAGGCTATGAGTTAACTATGGCAAATTTTTCTTTAAAAAAAATTATTAAGGCTAGCTATAACATTATTACATGTCTTTTTAAAAATTTAACCTTTTCATCAATTGTTTAGTATAAGAGATCTCACAAACCTTTCTTTTAATCTATCTTCTGCCATTGGCAATTAGAATTTTCAATGGTGTACTTTATTCCAATAGCAACTATATTCAAAAGCCTCTGTAAAGCCCAGGTGGTAATTTTTCAGGTTTTACATTACTGGAGTATCCCCTGTAGTAATAAACACACACAGAGTATCCCCTGTAGTAATAACTATTTGCTCTAATCAACTACCATTAGCCATCTCAGAAAGTATATCTATTACAAACATGAGGAAAAACATGAGACATCCTCATGACTCCCAAAAATCCACCCTGACAAACAGAGTTAAGATAGACAAAAGATGACAAAAGCTCCATAGGGATGGGTCTTGTAAGGCAAAATTTCCCTAAGAGTGTGACACATTCAGTATAAAAAGTGTCTTGCTTAAAATATTATGTGTCTCAGACTCCCAGTCTTTTCAGACTGCCCATCTAATGTGAACCAAAAAATGCATGCCCTCTATTCTAAACAATTAATGAAAAGGTTAAATTTT
>NW_012108808.1:5616321-5622826 GCF_000951045.1 Mandrillus leucophaeus | reverse complement strand
TGTTTTAAAACCATCAGATCTCATGAAACTCATTCACTATCACAAAAACAGTGCAAGAAAGACCTGCACCCATAATTCAAACACCTCCCACTGGGTTCCTCCTATGACATGCGGGAATTGTGGGAATTACAATTCAAGATGAGATTTGGGTGGGGACAAAGCCAAACCATATCACTATATAACCCAAATGCCACAAACAGTATAAAATAATTGAAGTGCTTACTTATTCTAGAAATATTTATGAAGAACCACAGATGTTTGAGAAACTAAGGAAAGCAATTCATTCTAAAAAATGAAAGGAAATAAATTAAAAAGGCATGAGGGCCAAATGCTCTTGGCCCCCTAAATGACTGCTAAAAATCACTGACAGGAGGCAGATTGATTAATGCAAGAAAGGGCATACAAATTTATTTAACAGTGTATAGAAAGGAGCCTTCAGAATGAAGACCCAACATCCCAATGAGTTACAGACACTTACATACCATCCTGAGGCCACTGTAAAGAAAGCACACTCAGAGGATGGCCAGAAACAAGTGAATCAGCTTTAGTGGCAAGAGGTGTTAAGAGAGAAAGGAAGAAGCTTGGCTAGCAAAGATGGCCTTGTTATGTGGATGAAGCCTCCTTCAGAGGAAACAGATGGTAAATGTTTCCTTTCAGACTTTAAAAGGTGTCAGACTGTCAGTCTCTCCTGGATCCAGGGAAAGGAATAGGAAGGGGAGGAAGGCATGGCTGCATTAAGGGAGATTCTCCACAGATGCAAATTTTCCCCACTTAAGACAGTTTTGCAATGCCATCTCTACAAAGATGGCCAAGAGGCAGCCATTTCAAAATACGTCAAAGAAATATATTTGGGGGTAAAATATTTTAATTTTCTTCAGTCTCCACCTTGCAATTTAAAATAAGTTTCACATATCAAAAGCCAAGCTGATAGCTTTGGAGAGATTTGATCTAGAGATTGTTAGATAGATATAGAGAAAGGAGTAGAAAGACAAATTGAGATGAATAGAACGGAGCAAATTTAAGTATATCTTCCCATATCTTCTTTAGTCAGTCTCTGAGTACTGAGAATAGACCAGTTCAGTTAAACAACTGTGTCTCATTCTGAGAGGTGGCACTTCAGATGGACTAGGCCTCTATATATGATATAGGCAATCAGATCTCTAATAAAGGTATTTCTATAAAAACACAAGAAAAAACAAAGGTTAATGATTGGAGCAGACTATATACAGCTTTTGTAAGGTCTCTGAGGCATCTTCAGATTGCAATGACAATCTGACAAATTCTTCTGGATTGCAATTCAAACCAGGCATTCAGGCTAACTTTCTGAGAAGTCTTTACATTAGCAAGTAGGCTCGAAGCTTATTTATATATAAGTTGCTGTTATTTTCCCCTGGAGTTTAAGTTGCATAGCTTCAGTTTGCAGAGTTTTAAGAAAAGCAGAGTTTTAATTTCTAGTGATTTCAAGATTAAAAAAATTGGAGGGCAGAAGCTGAACATATTAGCTTGGTGACTTGTAGCCAGAAAAAAAAATTTAGGATCCAGTCCAAATGGTAGAAAATAATCAAAACTGAATGCAATGGATAAGGCTAAAATCCAATAACAGGTATAACATAGTTTCCTTCTAAATATAATTTTTGTGTCTCCAATCTTCCAATATTACTAAAGACAAAATCATAGTAGGATCAATTTCTTAGCAAAATTAGTTTAGTCTTATTATGCTTGGACTGATTATTTGCATAAAGTGCAGCAAGAATAATTATTTTTCATATAGACTGTTTTAAGATGACTTTTCCAGAAGCTTTTTTCATAAAGAATCACAAATTAGACCTTTTAAAAGTCATGAGCACAGCCAAGTATTTATCCCTGCAGGTACCTGTATGAATTGGGAAACTTCTCTCTTCTTAAAATCCCAAAATAACTTGGGGTTCCTGGGCCTGTCAGAAAGTGACATTCTTTACTTACCACAGGTCAGGAACATGTAAGGAAATCTGTAAAGAAACTACATAGAAAATGTTTGAGGTCAGTTTTTCCAAAGAACTTTTATCAGATCTATAAGTCAATCTCAATTCCTCACAGAAATCTGCTCATATCTGAAAATATACCCTTCCAATTAAAGCCTTGGTAAAAGAGCCAGTGCCTCCAACTGTGTCCTGTTACACAAGAAAACAGATCTTACTGAATTTATGCAAATAACTATATTACCATAAGTTAAGAATACTCACAAATAGCTTTCAAATTCTGGAAAAATCAAGTAGAAAGAAAGAAGTGTGCTTCAAATTTTGCTCTAATCAATTGTTAAAAGCTGTAAGTAACTCAAAAAAGATTTTCTCAACTCTGTAAAATGAAACAAAAAGAATTAGCACTGCTTCAAACACAAGAATTCATAAAAAAAATTATTTCAGTCTTCTATTAGTTCAGTCTATGCAATTGTAACTGCCCCATGGGTTCACCTTGCCTGCTGCCTAGATAGAGCCGATTTATTGAGACAGGAGAATTGCAATGGAGATGGAGTAATTCACTCAGACCAGGCTGTGTGGGGAGACCAGAATTGTATTATTACTCGAATCAGTCTCCCCAAAAATGAAAACTTGGGATTGGAGTTTTTAAGGATAATTTGGTGGGTAGATGTTGGGAAGTGAGGAGTACTGATAGGTTGGGCTGGAGATGAAATCACAAGGGGTCAAAGTGAGTTCTTGCTGACATCTGTTCCTGTGTGGGATTGCAGAACTGGTTGAGCCAGATTACCGGTCTGGGCCATGTCAGCTGGTCCATCAGAATGCAGGGTTTGTGAAATATCTCAAGCACTGATCTTAGGCTTTACAACAGTGATGTTAATCCCAGGAGCAATTTGAGGAGGTTCAGGCTCTTGCAGCCAGAGGCTGCATGGCTCCTAAATGGTAATTTCTAATCTTGTAGCTGATTTGTTAGTCCTACAAAGGCAGACTGGTTCACAGGCAAAAAGGGATTTTTTTCAGGAAAGGACTATTATCAGTTTTGTTTCAGGGTTAAAATATAAATTAAATCATTTCCCAAGGCTAACTTGGCCTATACTCAGGAATGAACAGAACACCTTAGAGGTTAGAAGCCAGATAGAGTCTGTTAGGTCTGATCTCTTTCACTGTCACAATTTCCTCTGTTACAATTTTTCCAAAGGCAGTTTCACAGTTAGCTCCTGTTCTGCTCAGTATTGGGCCAGCAAGCCTCATGAACACATCATGAGTCCTAGATACTTTTTTCTCTGCTCCAATGGCACAATTTGTAAAGTTATCAGAAACCTGCATTTAAGGGCATCTGTGAGAATCATTTAACTATAATTAGTTTATAATTAAGCTGTCTTTATAAAAGATCAAAGCAAAATAATTTTAGATAACAAAAGTCTTAGAACAGTCACGGTCAAAGACACAATTGACAAAGAAATTTGGTTATTTCTGTGGTATATAACAATTTAACATAATAATTATAATTACTACTGATAATGTATGCTAATATGTATCAGAATATACAGGAATTCACAATTTTGGAACACATACTAATAACACATTTACATAAATATAAACCAAAAAAAGTTGAACACTGTTTTATTTTTGACAATGTTTCCTGTATGATTTTAACATATTAATTAAGCTAAATCTCCCTCTCTCTCAGACTTCTATAAAGTTAGTTTGAGGTCAAAAGTTTGAATCTAGAATTTGACTTTGGAATAGTTGTCAAATATTGAAGATTTAGAACACTTTATATCACAAAATAGGATCATGAGTCATTATAAAATAAATCAATTGTTTAGCCAAAATGATAACTTAAAATTTTCAGAAAGCAAAAACCTTTACTCTTTGAGAATGGAGACTTACTTCCCAAACAATAAGACCTAATAAAGACAGCATGAGGCCAACTAAATATGCCTCTCTCTCTCTCTCTTGCAATTTACTCAAAAGGTAAACACAAATCTTTCACTATGTCTTAATATTACACAAAAATTTTGTTCAAGAGAAAACCAATTTTTACCTTTGTGTGGTGTATTATTAGCACTAAATCTAATTTTAATAAAACCATATGAACAAATCTAACTTTAATGACTTTGGCCATAATATAAGGTTGTCATAAGCCTTTTATAACCTTTTCTAATTTCCTGTCGAAAAGCAGATAGATCAATACTCCAAAAAAGTCCTGTTATTCAGACACAGGAGCCCAGATACTGGCTCTCCATCATTGTGCTTTTTATTTTAATGCTTAATTTACAGAAAAACTAAATAATCCCCTTCAAATTTTAGCAAACTCGTTCACATACAGAATTCCTTTTACAGGATCAATCTTTTCTCAAACTTGCCACAACTTGCTTAACATCTTCCATTTTGTTCTATTTATAACTTAAAAGAATCCTTAAAACCCCTTAAACTAGACAAAATTCCTTCCCCTTATTTAAAAAAAAAAAACATATTCTCATGCCTTCTTTTAACTTTTATTTTTTTGCCAAAAATACGTCTTACTTTTCTTACACACTTGAATGTATCCAGTAATTTTCATTACATGCATTAATTGTAATGTTAATTCTCAGTAACTCTTATTTTAGTGAAAAACCCTAGTAAGTAAGCAATTTTAATTATGTACCAGGTGCATAACCCAGAGCAAAGAACAATGCCTGGAGTTAGGCTTCATATCCTAAAGGCATAAATCTAAGCACCTAAGTTACAGACAAGTTAAGCAAGTATCAGGAGCAAAGTTTTGTATCTTAAAACATCTAACAGAGACAGTGACTAATTCAGATCAAATGTCTAAATTCTGAACATGCTTCTATTTTATTTTACTGATAATTTTAAAACTATATTTACCAAAAATTACTAAAATCATATTACTTGGAAAGCATTTAGGATTATTTACTTTATTTATGAATAAGTCAATTTAAAACCCATGCAGACAGTATACAGACAAACATATACCCATGTACACATAAAGATTATACTAACATAAAGACTTTGTAGTTTGTATTCATTTTAAGTCCCAGGCTACATGTGCAGGAAGTACAGGTTTGTTACATAGGTAAACGTGTGCCATGGTGGTTTGCTGCACCAATGGACTCATCACCTAAGTATTAAGCCCAACATGCATTAGCTATTTTTCCTGATGCTCTCCTTCCCACAATCACTTCCCCATAGGCCCGAGTGTGCGTCATTCCCCTCCCTGTGTCCATGTGTTCTCATTGTTCAGCTCCCACTTATGAGTGAGAACATGCAGTATTTGTTTTTCTGGTCCTGCATTAGTTTGCTGAGGATAATGTCTTTCAGCTTCATCCATGTCCCTGAAAAGGACATGATCCTTTTTATGGCTTCATAGCATTCCATGGTGTATATGTACCACATTTTCTTTATCTAGGACTTTATAGTTTGATTTTAAAATTTCAGTCATAAGATAGATACACTCACTAGTCCAAAAAGACAGTTGGATTAAATTGTGAAAATGTTAAAGTTTATCTATTTCTCATGGCCATGACTAATGCCCTCACTGAGTTTTGGAGAAAACAAGATAGCAAATTTACTTCTCAAATCAGAGAGAGAGAGAAAGTTTGAGTGTGTTAGAGAAGTTTTAAAATAGATGTCGGTCGGGCACAGTGGCTCATACCTGTAATCACAGCACTTTGGGAGGCCAAGGTGGGCAGATCACTTGAGGTCAAGAGTTCAAGACCAGCCTAGACAACATGGAAAAATCCTGTCTCTACTATAAATACAAAAATTAGCCGGGCATGGTGGTGACCGCCTGTAATCCCAGCTACTCGGTGGCTGAGGCACAAGAATCACTTGAACACAGGAGGCAGAGGTTGGAGGGAGCCAAGATCGTGCCACTGCACTCCAGCTTGGGCAACAGAGCAAAACCCTGTCTCAAAAAATAAAATAAAATAAAATAAAATAAAATAAAACAAAACATGGATGCCAAGACAGCACAAAATCATAGAAGTCTATCATAGTGTTTTGTTAGACCAATTTTATTTAGATAGGTGTTTTTTAATTTACTATCTTTTAACTGAACCACTGAGCCCAGAGCAGAGCCCACACTGAATCCTGAATCCCAAAAAGAGAGAAATGCCATGGGGCCAGGCCACATAATATTTTCACAGCGCATTTTGTCATGAAGACATTTCTCTACGTGTTTAAACCATGCCCTTTCTTATCTCAAACACACAGAGTATCCCCTGTAGTAACAACTATTTGCTCTAGGCAACTACCATTAACCATCTCAGAAAGTTTATCTATTACAAACACCAATGTCAAACATTTTTTCATAATGCAAAGTAATTTTCAATTCCCCAAAAGCCAAAAAGATTAGGTAATGCAATACAAAAGAGAAAAGAGCTTTTAGATCTGAGTGGAATCTGTCCATTTACAACTCTTGGGATTCCATGAAGAAAATCAGAGGTTCCTTCCAGACACAGGAGTCTGGTACATTTTCCATTTTTCCCAGGGGATCCTGGGCTGTTAGAAATTCCTTTTTTATTTTTAGGTCCCTCATGTGGCAT
>NW_012108808.1:5587887-5615391 GCF_000951045.1 Mandrillus leucophaeus | reverse complement strand
GCAGTGGCACGATCTCGGCTCACTGCAAGCTCCGCCTCCTGGGTTCATGCCATTCTCCTGCCTCAGCCTCCCAAGTAGCTGGGACTACAGGCTCCCACCACCACACCCAGCTAACTTTTTGTATTTTTAGTAGAGGGGGGGTTTCACCTTGTTAACCAGGACGGTCTCAATCTCCTGACCTCATGATCCACCCACGACGGCCTCCAAAAGTGCTGGGATTACAGGCGTGAGCCACGGCACCAGGCTGAAAAGTTTAAAATTTTAAAAACACATGCCCAGAGGGTAAAGACTAAGAGAGAGTATCCTCATGTAGCCACAAAGTCAAGTTCTTAAGGACATAGAACAAGATGAGAGGGAAACCTCATCTGATTTTTGTATCAGGGACTCACAGAAAAGTGTGTCTGAACACATGCTGGTCTATCCAGAATTGAAAAAACTGACCAGTATGCAGGATAAGCTTGAACAGCAGGTACAAAGGGGTTCTAGACCCATGTTCTATCCAATGCCACCCCTCTTTATGACAGAACAACACAGAAAGATAAAGGAAAACAGCAACAGAAAAGGCTATTTCTGAGAGAAAAGGGGGCACATAATATGAGTATTCATACCACAAAGTACTGAAAGTACATCAGGGACACTACAATGCAAGACTAGTCAAATTCCTTTTTCCTGTTAATCAAAACCTTGCAGATGAGACTGATTTTTACCATCTGCTCACTGGGGTACACAGAGAAAGAGAGGCCAGGAGCCTAGTTGGTAGGAAATTTGTATCCCTTTGCCAGCAGATTAGTCTCTTGGTTTCTCTTCACTGTAGCCTCTGGAAGAGAAGAGCAACTTTGATGATCATCCTGCTCTGTAGGGGGTCACAGGCTCTTGGACCCCTAAATGATCACTAAAAGTCACTGACAGGAGGCAGATTGATTAATAAGAGAAAAGGCATACAAATGTATTTAATGTATATATAAGGGAGCCTTCAATGTGAAGACCCAAATTCCCAAGGAGTTACAGAAACTTATATACCATCCTGGGGCCACAGTAAGGAACACAGACTCAGAGCATGGCCAGAAACAGGTAAATCAGGTTTAGTGGCAAGACAGGCTAACACAGAGAGAAAGAAAGAAGCTTGGCTAGCAAAGA
The DNA here is from genome assembly GCF_000951045.1 of Mandrillus leucophaeus. NCBI lineage: Eukaryota > Metazoa > Chordata > Mammalia > Primates > Cercopithecidae > Mandrillus > Mandrillus leucophaeus. Next base: position 5,614,254 of record NW_012108808.1, on the reverse strand, counting down.
TGGCCTTGTTCTGTGGACGAAGCCTCCCTCGGAACAGATGGTAAATGTTTCTTTGAAAAGGTGTCAGACTGTCAGTTTCTCCTGGATCCAGGGAAACGCATAGGAAGGGGAGGGAGGCAAACTTACTTTCATGGGGATTCTCTACAGATGCAAACTCTCCCTACTTAAGACAGCTGTGCAGTGCTACTTCTGACAGGGTGGCCAGGTGGCCTTAATTTTTAAACATGTCAAAGAAGTACATTTTGGGGTAAAATATTTTGATTTCCTTCAAAGAGTGTCTATCCCCAAGTAGTTTACCAACTATTGGAAAGTGAGATGCTTATAAGCAATGTTGTAGATATTGTCTGTAATAAACTTGCACAGCATTATAAAACCAAAGAGAATGGCTGAGATCACTCTCGATTAATTTAGAGGTTTATTTTGCCAAGATTGAGGATGCACCCAGGAAAAAGAGACACAAACCACAGTAGGCTCTGTGGTCCATACTTTTTCCAAAGAGGATTTTGAGAGTTTCAACACTTAAACGGGAAAAAGCAGGCAGGAGGGAAAAGAAAAAAAGAGGGGGGAAAGTATGGTCACATCCTTGTGAGGCTTTGATTAGAGCTCAATGAATCCATATGTTGTACATGAAAAGGAGGTGGTTGAGGGAACAATCGGTTATGTATTTGTCTCATGCTTAGTGTCTCACACTTAGTAAATCTGCACTTCACAAAAGATAAACAGAGAGAGCACAGGGAAAAGTCTAACAGGGATTTGTCTCAGGGTCCATGAGGGGATGATTTCTAGTTTTCTCTTGTCCCACACCTGTGAAGATAAGCTGTTGATTTACGTTGTCAGCGTGAGAGAGGTCACCTGCAGAGACATGTGGCCTTCTATCCTTTAGCTATTTGTTTAGGAACAAAAGGAAAGGCAGTTTTTGTTGTTGTTGTTGTTGTTGTTGTTGTTGTTGTTGTTTTGGCATGACTCAGTTTTCAAGCTTAATTTTTCCCTTTTGGCATAGTAATCTAGAGTCTCGAGATTTTTATTTTTCTTTCACAGAGTAATGGTAGGAAGTGGTGAGTTAAAACCAGAACAGACATCTGTGATAAACCTCACAGAAGTAGATGAATTGGAGATCAATTATTACACATGTCCTTTGCTCTGGTAAGTCATTTTTCTGAGTCACTGCCCTACACAGACTTCTTTTCTGTCTCCTTATGCAATCATCTCCCTCCCTTCCTCCTACTCTTTCCTATTTTACCCATCCATGTGCAACAAATTATCTCAGTTATACTCTGGAGTCTTTTAAGCAACTCTGGTCTCAATTTTCAAACCCACACTATTTAAAGTGGACAGCTTCTGTAAGCAATGGCTGTAATACTGCATGGGTTTCCAAAAAGCAGACCACAAAATCTCATAAAGTGCAAACTGAAAACCTCATCCATCTCAGGACATGTCCCAGAGGCCCACTGCAAGGTGGACAGTGCTGACCACAGCATGTCCATGCACTACCAATACATCATAGGTAAGATCCAGCCTACCTTGGAAAGGCTCCACATGCTTTTCTGATTGAAACAAGAACAGACAGACACTAGGAAGGCATTCTCTCTTCATAGGAGTACAGCTGCCATAGCAACCAGTATGGAGCAATAGAAAGGAAAGAAACACCCAAATACCCTGCCAGCCAAGTCCACCAAGTCAACTCTGGAAATCAATGTAATGTGTTAACAAAGATATTCCTGCCAACACCCACACATCCAACAACAACAGCCACAACAAAATCCTAAAACCTGTCAAGTGGGAATGTTTCCCTATTGTTCAATAAATCCCATTGTCTGGATGCAAGATGTTCCCATGGATGAATGCCATGGTTGCATCGTCAGTTTCAATTTCTACTATTACCTCTATGAGTACACATACTCACTGAGGAGACTTGAACAAAATACAAATAGATCATCCTGCATTTTTTAAATTTTACAACAATAAAATTCACAATATTCATATCTGTTTCCCTTCTCCCAGATGTTATTAAAATATTCTGTTATTTTAATATCTTATTCCAGGTTTTAGCAATGTTTTCCCCATGTTTGCTAAGCAGGCTGTTTCTCAGAGCAGAATCTGAAACTTCAGTGGAATGCTGTGAACCCATATGACTAAGTCTAATATCTTGTAAAACAAAGGTACCTTAAATTGCTAATTCAGATTTTAGCAAAAACACTCCTAATCAACACACAGCATTCTCTTCAACTACTACTACTAATAATAATTAAACTTCATGCCTTATAAAAATTGGCTGAATGTGGTGACTCAAGCCTATAATTCTCGCACTTTGAGAGGCTGAGGCAGGTGGATTGCTTGAGCTCAGGAATTGTAGACCAGCCTGTGAAACATAACAAAACTCTGTCTCTACCAAAAATACAAAAATTCGCCAGGGAGGTGGCATACACCTGTGGTCCCAGCTACTTGGGGGGTCAGGGGCACTGAGTGGGAGGATCCCTGGTGCCTGGGAAATGAAGGCTACAGTGAGCAGTGATCACACCACTGCACTTCAGCCTGGGTGACAGAGCGAGACCCTGTCTCAAAAATAAATAAAAATTAAAATCTTTTGCATAGATTATTTAAATTTTATTATTATGGATACAAGCCTCTTCTTGGCTTGTTCTCATTGGTTATATCATTGATTTTGCATTTTCCTTGTCACTGATGGCCACACCTACAGAGGAAGCCCTTTTCTAGGCTGAAGGCCTTGTCATTCCAACACTTCTCCCAGATATCCTTGAAAAAGGTCTTTGCTTTCCTGTCCCATGCTTCAGGAGCGCCAACCCTATGGACAAGCCCCCATTCTTTGGATAGAGATATGCAGTGTGCTAACCATCAGACTGTGAGCTTTCTAACTACATAATAATTATTAGTCCAAAAATATGACATCAGAGAGCCTGCTTGGTCTATTTCAAAGACAAAGAGATTTTCAAAATCATAACTCCAATCTAATCCTTGCTTTACTAGATCCTTTCTTAATGTGTTCTAACATAAAATATTCTCAATTTCAATTTTCCTTTCCTTTATTTGATACTAGATTTGACAAATGAATTGTCATATAGTCTACCTGTTTGTTGACATATTGCCCAAGATTTATTTTAAAATCTGTAACATTTTAGCCAACCAATTAGTGTTTCAAGGCTCTTGAATTTATAATAATTATTGTATTTAATTTATTAGCAGCAGTTCCTCTATCTGGTAGGTTCAGGTTAGTTTATTTTCCATATCAGCTTTACCTAAAAGTCTTTATCTTCCTTAGAAATGATTGGCTCATGTGTACATTTTCTATAAAAATATTCATTACATATGTGAAGAATTACCCCCAAATAATTATCTATTCATGCACAATAATGGTTCATCTTATTTTATTGTGTTTAGCTTATTAAATTTCACAGATACTATGATTTGCACAAATTAAAGGTTTGTGGCAACCCTGTATCAAGCAAGTTTATCGGAGCCATTTTTCCAAGAGCATGTTCTCACTTTGTGTCTCTGTGTCACATTTTGGGTAGTCCTACAATATTTCAAACATTTACATTACTGTTATTTCTTTTATGGTGATCTGTGACAAGTGATATTTGATTTTACTACTGTAATTGTTTGGGGACACGAAGATTTACACCCATATGAGACACCAAATTTAATACATAGACGGTATGTGTGTTCTGACTACTCCACCTACCAGCCATTCCCCACATCTCTCTTCCTCTCCTCAGGTCTCCCTATTCCCTGAGAGAAATTGGGCCAATTATGAATCCTACAATAGCCTCTAAATGTTCAAGTGAAACGAAGAGTCACGTCTCTCACTTGAAATCAAAAGCTAGAAATGATTCTGCTTAGTGAAGAAGGCATGTCAAAAGCTGGCAGAGGCTGAAAACTAAGTCTCTTGCACCAGACAATTAGCCCAATTGTAAATACAAAAGAAAAGTTCTTGAGGAAAATTAAACGTGAGACTCCAGTCAGCATGTTACCAGCAGTGAATCCATACGGTCTGCAGCCACCTCAATTCTTCCCTTCTCCGAAGAACTAATTGGACCGAGGGGGCATAAGGCAGAAGGAGATACCGAGGTAAGTTTTAGAGCAGGAGTGAAAGTTTACTTAAAAACTTTAGAGCAGGAATGAAAGGAAGTAAAGTACACTTGGAAGAGGGCAGAGTGGGTGACTTGAGAGATCACCTGATGTCGCCTGACATTCCTGGTGGGGGTTGGGAGCCCTCTCCTACCCTGCTCATGTTTAACTAGCTGCCTACTGTAACATTTCCCCCTCTGGAGTCCAAGACTCCAATTCTTTGGGGAAAATGGATGAAGGTCAGTCTTCTGTAACTGCTTCCTACTGACAGAAGGGCAGTGGTGGTGGTTCTGTGGGTCTTGGCCTCTTACTAGCTGTCAGGGCAGGGTTGGCTCTGTGGGTTGTAGAAACCAGTATCCAGCCAGGCTTAAGGGAGAAAGGGGCAGGATTTTGCCTCTGTTATGTTCTATTGACGGGCAGTCTAGAGGCTCGCTGCAGAAGGGTGACTCTTGACTATTTGAGAGGTCAGTATCCTTCACTGAGGATCATCTGGAGCTTGATGGCCTGAACATGAAAGGGGACAAATCAAGTTATCAGATTTAGAAGAACAGTTTAAAAAAAAAAAAAAAAAAAAAAAGAGGAAGATGACCGCTCCAAAAAAAATCCTAGGGCTACCAACACACCTAGGTGGCTGGTGGATATAGTCATGCCTGCTAAGACTTGGGTGTATGGAGTTGCTAGCTGATTTTAATACATGCCCAGAATTAGAATATTGATCCAGAGTTTTACACTACCCATCCATCTTTTCTTCTGAGATGCAGCCAGAGATCACTGATTATTTCACAGGAATAAGAAGGGTTAGTCTAAATTGCAGACAAAAACTCAAAATAACTGATGAGACTGGAATCTAAATACAGGTGTACTATAGTTCTTGAAATGTATTTTTTCTCTCTCCAATCCTCATTTTTATTAAAAACAAATCATGATAGGACTGATTTGTTTGTGAAATAAGCTTCAGTCTTAATATACATGGCCTGGTTATTTGCACAAAGCATAAATAAGAGTAAGTATTTGCCATTTAGCCTTCTGATACAGTTTTGATTTCTGTCCCTGCCCACATCTCATGTCAAATTTTAATCCCCAGTGTTGGAAGAGGGGCCTGGTTGGAGGTGATTGGATCATGCCGGCAGTTTCTAATGGTTTAGAGCCATCCCCCTAGTGCTGTCTGGTGATAGAGTTCTCCTGAGATCTGCTTGTTTAAAAGTGTGTAGCACCTGCCCGCCTCTCTCTCTTTCTCCTGCTCCAGTCATGGTGGATGTGCCAGCTTCCCCTTCATCTTCTGCCATGATTGTAAGTTTCCTGAGGCCTCCCCAGAAGCGGAAGCCTGCACAGCTGGCAGAACCATGAGCTAATTAAATCTCTTTTCTTTATAAATTACCCAGGCTCAGGTATGTCTTTATAGCAGTGCGAGAACAGACTAATACAGCTCCTCTTTTCCTTTCTTCATTGGTTCTCTTAAATTTCTTGCATCAATGTTTTATAGTTTTCTATGTAGAGATCTTTCACTTCTTTGGATAAGTTTATTCCTAAGCATTTTATTTTATTTGTAACAATAATATATAAAAGTACTTTCTTGATTTCTTTTTCAGATTGTTCACTGTTGACATGTAGAAATGCTACTGATTTTTATACGTTGATTTTGTGTCCTGCGACTTTACTGAATTTGTTTGTTAGTTCTAATAGTTTTTTGGTGGTATCTTTAGGATTCTCCAAATATAAGAGCATACCATCTGAAAACAAGAGTAATTTGACTTTTTCTTTCTAATTTGGATGCCCTTTATTTATTTCTCTTGACTGATTCCTCTAGCTAGGATTTCCAGTACGATGTTGAATAGCAGTGGTAAAAGTTGGCATCCTTACCATGTTCTGGATCTTAGAGGAAAGACTTTAGTTTTTTGCTGTTCAGTATAATGCTAACTGCAGGTCTGTCATATTTGGCTTTTATTGTGTTCAGGTATGCTCTTTCTATCCCCAGTTTTTGAGGGTTTTTTAAATCATGAAAGGGATTTTGAATTTTATCAAATGCTTTTTCAACATCAATTGAAATGATCATAAGGTTTTTGTCCTTCATTCTGTTGATATGATGTATCACATTGATTGATTTGTGTATGTTGAGCCAACCTTGTACCCCTGACATAAACTCTGCTTGGTCATGATAAATACTCTTTCTAAGGTACTGATGAATTTGGTTTGCAAGTATTTTTGAGGATTTTTGCATCAATGTTCATCAGAAATATAGGCTCATTGTTTTCTTTTTTGATGTGTTTTTGTCTGCGTTTGGTATCAGGGCAATACTGACCACATAGAACGAGTTTGAAAGTATTCCCACTTCCTCTATTTTTCAGAATAGGTGGACAGGATTTGTGCCAGTTCTTTAAGTGTTTGGTCGATTTCAGCAGTGAAGTCATTGGATCTCAGGCTTTTCTTTGCTGGGAGACAATTACAGCTTTGATCTTGTTACTTGTTATTGGTCTATTCAGGTTTTTAATTTCTTCATGATTCAATCTTGTAGCTTTTACATGTCTAGGAATTTATCCATTTCTTCTCAGTTTTCCAATTTATTGGCATATGAGTCACTTATAGTAGTCTTTAATAATCTTTGAATTTCTGCAGTATCAATTGTAATGTGTCATCTCTGATTTTATTTATTTGTGTCTTTTTTTCATACATAGTTTGGCTAAAGGTTTGTTAATTGTTTTGTCAAAAAACCAACTTTTTATTTTGTTGATCTTTTGCATTTTTTATTTAAATGTTACTTATTTATACTCTGTTACTTATTATTTCTTTTCTTCTACTAATTTGGGGTTTGGTTTGCTCTTGCTTTTCTAGTTCTTTAAAATGCATTGTTAGATTGTTTATTTGAAGTTTTTCTACTCTTCATGTAGGCACTTATCGCTATAAATTTCCCTCTTAGTATGGCTTTTATTGTATCTCATAGGTTTTTGTATGTTGTTTTTCCATTTTCACTTGTTTCAAGAAATTTTTTAATTTCCTTGTTAATTTTTTTCATTGATTCACTGGTCATTCAGGAGAATATTGTGTAATTTCATGAGTTTGTATAGTTTCCAAAATTTCTCTTGTTATTGATTTCTAGATTTATCCCAGTGTGGTCAGATAATTTTCCAGCTCCAGAATTTCTGCTTGGTTTTTAAAAATTATTTCAATCTTTTCGTTAGTTTTATCTGATGGGATTCTGAATTCCGTCTCTGTGTTATCTTGAATTTCAATGAGCTTCCTCAAAACAGCTATTTTGAATTCTCTGTCTGAAATTACATATCTCTGTAATTCTTGGATTGGTCATTGATGCTTTATTTAATTTGTTTTGATGAGGTCATGTTTTGCTGGATGATCTTAATGCTTGTGAATGTTCATCAATGTCTGGGCATTGAAGAGTTTGGTACTTATTCTGATCCTCACAATCTGTGCTTGTTTGTACTCATCCTTCTTGAGAAGGCTTTCCAAGTATTCAAAGGGACTTGAGTGTTGTAGTCCAAGTCTTTGGTCACTGCAGCTGTATTAGGGGGCACACTAAGCCCAGAAACACTGTGGCTCTTCCACACTTGTCACCTTGGGGGTCTTAGGTAAGATTCTGAAGAAATCTCTTGATTACCATGCATTCTCTAGTTATCTTCCCTTACTTTCCCTCAAACCACATGAGTCACTGTCTCTGGAGCTGCCTGGAGATGGGAAAGGGGTTATGCAAGCACTTCCATGACTACCACTGCTGGGACTGGGCTGGTTCACACCTGAAGCCAGCATGGTACTGGGTCTTGGTCAATTCCTGTGGTGACTACTACCTAGCTACCACTGATGTTTCTCCAGGCCCAAGTGCTCTTTACTCAGCAGGTGATGGGTCTTGCCAGGCCTGGATCTCTCCCTTCAACAAAGCAGGTTTCCTACTGGCCCAGGATGAGTCTAGAAATGCTATCCAGGAGCTAGGGCCTGAATTTGGGAACTTTAGGAATCTACTTGATGCTTTCTTTTACTTTGGCTGAGCAGGAATACTAGTCGTAAGACAAAGTGCTTTTTATTCTTCCATCTTCTTTGCTCAAGCAGAATCTTCTCTCCCAATGATTACCACAGCTGGGAATGTGCTGGTAAACACCTGAAGCTAGCACAGTATTGGGTATTGCCCCTGTGGTGACTTCTGCCTGACTACCACTGATCTTTATTCAAAGCCTACAGGCTCTTCACTCAGCAGATGGTGTATCCTGCTGAGGCTAGTTCCTTCCTTCAGTGTAGCAGGTTCCCTTTTGGCCCAGGGTGGGTCTAGAATTGCTTTCTGGGAGCTAGAGCTTGGATCTGGAAGCTTTAGGAATATACTTGGTACTTTATTTTACTGTAGCAAAGTCGGTACCTCAGTTGCAAAGCAGTTATTTTAATTCTTTCCTCTCCTTTCCTGAAAGAGAAGGATTATCTCCTGTGGCCATCACTATCCCAGGCCCCGGGCAACTACTGCCTGGCTACAACTGATGTTTGTTCAAGGCCCAAGGGCTGTTTAACCAGCAGGTGGTGAATCCAGCCAGGACTGGTTCCTTCCCTTCAGTACAGCAGGCTCCCTTCTTGTCCCAGGGTGGGTCTAGATATATCCAGGAATTAGGGCCTAGAATCAGGAACATTAGAAATCTATGTGGTGCTTCATTTTACTGTAGCTGAGGTAGTGCCCAGGTTGCAAGACAAAGTCCTTTTTACTCTTTCTTTTCCTTTCCTCAGGCAGAAACAGTCTCTCCCCATGGCCACCACTGTCCCAGGTCCTTCACGACTACTGCCTGGCCACCACTGATGTTTGGTCAAGACCCGAGGACTCTTTAGTCAGCATGTGGTGAATCCTGCCAGGACTGGGTCCATCTCTTCAGTACAGTAAGCTCCCCTCTTGCCTAGGGTGGGTCTAGAAATGTTGTCCAGGAACTAGGGCCTGGATTTAAGAACTTGAGGAATCTACTTGGAGTTTCATTTTCTTGTGACTGAGCTGGTACCCAAGTTGCAAGACAAAATCCTTTTTATTCTTTCCTCTTCCTTCCTCAAGCAGAAGGAATCTTTTCACATGGCCATCACCAGGCCACTGGCAATAACTGCCTAGCTACCACGATGTCTATTTCAGGCCCAAGGGCTCTTTAGTCAGCAGATGGTGAATCCTGCCAGGACTGAGTCCTTCGCATCTGTATAGCAGGTTCCATTCTGGCCCAGAGCGGGTCTAGAAATACTGTCCAGGAACTAGGGCCTAGAACTGGGGACTTTAGGAATCTGATTGGTGTCTTATTTTACTACAGCTGAGCTGCAACCCAAGTTGCAAGACAAAGTCCTTTTTACTCCTCCCTCTACTTTCTTCAAAAAGAGTCTTTCTCCATGGCCATCACTGTTCTAGGTCCGTGATGAGCACTGCCTGGCTGCTACTAATGTTTATTCAACGACCAACAGCTCTTTAGTCAGCAGGTGGTGAATTCCGCCAGGACTTTGTGTTTTCCTTCAGGGTAACAGGTTATTTTCTGGCCCAAGGTGGGTCTAGAAATGTCATCCTGGAGCTAGGTCCTGGAATGGAGACTTCAGGGATCTGCTTGTTGTTTTATGTTACTGTGGCTGGGCTGGTATCCCAGTTGCCAGACAAAATCCTCTTTACTCTTCCCTTTCCTTTTCTCACGCAAAAGGAGTCTCTCCTAGAGTTGCAAGCTGTGCGTTCTGGAGTCAGGAAAGTGTGACACTAGCATTCCTTTGGCCACCCCAGCTGGTGTCTCACTAGGTCATACACACGGCAAGTCCTGTGAGTGGCTCTGAGTCCAACACTGTAATAAGTAACAGGAAAATGCTCAGGAATTGCAGTCCTTGTGGTCTAGACTGCCTTTCCAATTTATTTGGGACTACAGAGTGCTTTAGCCCATGGTGAGTGGGGCTAAACAGAACTGAGTTTCCGACCATTGGCATGGACAATTTCCCTCTGGCTAGGGCTGGTCTAAATGGTCCCTCCATGGGCACTTAGCAGCTGAATTCTACCTATGTTGCTTTCTGCCATGACAGAGCAGCATTGAGTTTCAACACAAAGTCCCACAATCACTGCACTCTCCCTCCTGCAAGCACACAAACTCTCTCTCCATGCCACACAGCCACTGCTGAGGGAAAGGGGAGGGGTGGTGTAGGTAATTCAAGACTGTATTTCCTACTCTCTTTAGTGCCTCTTTCCTTGACATGATGTTAAAACCAGGTACTGTGATTGCTCCTCTGATTTTTGGTTCTTATGAAGGTGATTTCTTGTGGGCATAGTTGTTCACTTTGGTGTTCTTGCAGGAGGGGACAATCACTGGAGGGTTCACTTGGTCATCTTGCTCCACCTCTCCACTCAGCAGTAAAATATTTTTAAATTAAGGTATGTATATTGATTTTCAGACACAATGCTTTTGCACACTTAGTAAACTACAGTATAATATAAACATAACTTTTACGTGTACTGGGAAACCAAAATATTTTCATAACTCACTATACTGAGATACTCACTTTATTGCAACAATCTGGAACCAAACTCATAATATCTATGAGGTATGCCTGTATATATATATATGCACATGTAGAAGTAGGTACCAAGAGCAACAATTTGCCACAACAAATTTTATGCAGAAACTTGCTGATCTATTTTTCTCCCTTTACTTCAAACACAAAACACAATAGGGCATTAAATATTTTTAAAACATAAAAAGACAAACGTGAGCTCAAAAACAATTTAGAAATCTATATGAAACCAGAAACAGAATGGAACTACATAGTGATGTCTGGGATATGAAAACGCATACCTATAGGGCTCTGAGCCTCAGTATAGGTTTTCCACCCTAACTCAAAGAATTGTTTTTGGGCTGATGCCATTTATGAACAGCAATTTCATAAACCTCTGCATGCAGCCAACCAGGGCTTTTTGCCCAGGGATATCGACCTTCCCTACCTTTCTAGTAACTTTCTTCTCCCTGCCCCCACCCACCCCAGCCCACCCAAAGTTTCCATTCTTACCTGTAGAGGTCATGATGGAAATTTGGGCCCCAATTCCCTGCAGCATGTGCAGTCTCTCCTCATATCCTGAGTGGTAATCATAGATGCAGGCAGTGAAGATGTGCAAGCTCATGTGTCTATTCTCCCTCAGGAATCCAGCAATTTCCTGGGCACAGTTGAAGCAGGAGCTCCAGGAGATGAAGTAGATGATCCTGTAGCACTGGGCAGGGTCTAGATGCCAAGAAGAAACCAAGTCCAGGAAGCACTGCTCCACATGGTGGCCTTGATAGCCATTGAGAATAATCCAAGCCTAGAAAAGAAAACAAAGAGATTGGTCACTTGTGAACAGGAAGGAAGAACCTGGACGAGATGAGACTAAGGAGGCAAGGAGCCTCCAGCACAAAATTAGAAAAGGCACCAAAATCCCAGTTATCAGAATGAATGAATTTCTATAGAATATTTAAAATGTAAAAATTGAAGCAGCAATTCCAAGATGAATAAATATCAACCATGTAAATACAAAGAGATCAGGAGTGAGGATGTTTTATTTTGCCCCAACTTCGATATACTCAGCACAGCACTGTTACTATGTCTTGTTCTTCTTTTTTTTTTCCTCCCCCCAACTGTTTGTCTTTATCTAAAATCTTTTGGATGAATTCTGGTATTTCAACTCCTGTAAGGGAATGGGACTGATATGGTTTCGCTGTGTCCCCACCCAAATCTCATCTTGAATTGTAGCTCTCATAATCCCCACATGTCAAGGGAGGGACAACGTGGGAGGTAATTCAATCACGGGGGCAGGTTTTCCCATGCTGTTCTTGTGATAGTGAATAAGTCTCTTAAGATCTGATAATTTTATAAAGGGCAGTTCCGCTGCACACAGTCTCTTGCCTGCCACCATGTAAGACGTGCCTTTGCTCCTCCTTCCCCTTCTGCCATGATTGTGAAGGCTCCTCAGCCATGTGGAACTGTCAATCCATTAAACCTCTTTTTCTTTATAAATTGCCCAGCTTGGGTGTGTCTTCATAGCTGTATGAAAATGGATTAATACAGTAAATCGGTACTGGTAGAGTGGGGTATTTCTTTTAAGATACCCAAAAATATGGAAGCGACTTTGGAACTGGGTAACAAGCAGGAGTTGGAACAGTTTGGAGGACTCAGAAGAAGACAGGAAAATGTAGGAAAGTTCAGAACTTCCTAGAGACTCAGAGGACTCAGAAGACAGGAAGATGTAGGAAAGTTTGGGACTTCCTGGAGACTTGTTGAATGGTTTTGACCAAAATGCTGATAGTGATATGAACAAAAAAGTCCAGGCTGAGGTGGTCTCAGATGGGGATGAGGAACTTGTTGGGAACTGAAGCAAAGGTGACACTTGTTATGCTTTAGCAAAGACTGGAGGCATTTTGCTCCTGTCCTAGAGATCTGTGGAGCACTTCGGAGAGATGATTTAGGGTATCTGGTGGAAGAAATTTTTAAGCAGAAAAGTGTTCAAGAGGAAGCAGAGAATAAAAGTTTGGAAAATTTGCAGCTGACCATGTGATAGAAAAGAAAAACCCATTTGCTGGGGAGAAATTCAAGACTCTGCATAAATTGGCATAAGTAACAAGGAGCTGAGTGTTAATCACCAAAACAATGGGGAAAATGTCTCCAGGGCATGCCAGAGACCTTCATGGAAGCCCATCCCATCACAGGCCTGGAGGCCTAGTTGGAAAAAATGGTTTCACAGGCTAGGTCCGGGGAAAGGACTGCTGTTTGCAGCCTAAGGACTTGGTGCCCTTGTGTCCCAGCTCCAGCTGTGGCTAAAAGGGACCAAAGTACAGCTTGGGCCATGGCTTCAGAGGGTGCAAGCCCCAAGACTTGGAAGCTTCTATGTGGTGTTGAGCCTGAGGGTGCAAAGAAGTCAAGGATTGAGGTTTGGGAACATCTGCCTAGATTTCAGAGGATGTATGGAAACGACTCAATGTCCAGGCAGAAATTTGCTGTGGAGGTGGGGTGACTCATGGAGAACCCCAAGTAGGGCAGTATAGAAGGGAAATGTGGAGTTGGAGCCCCCACACAGAGTCCTCAGTGGGACATTTCCTACTGGAGCGGTAAGAAGAGGGCCACCATCCTCCAGACCCCAGAATGGTAGATCCACTGACAACTTGCACTGTGCACCTGGAAAAGCCGCAAACCCTCAACACCAGCCTGTGAAAGCAGACACTCAACACCAGCACCTGGAAAAGCCACAGATACCCAACACCAGCCTGTGAAAGCAGCCAGAAGGGGGGCTATCCCATTCAAAGTCACAGAGGTGGAGCTGTCCAAGGCTATGGGAGCCCATCTGTGACATCCTGTGAACAAGGGCCACAAACCTTTATAGTAGAGCTGATTCTACCTCTATTGGAGTTTTGGAGGAAGCAATGAATACTGCCAGAAGAAAGGAGAGAGTACTAGGAGAGAAAACATCAAACTACTCATGCAAAATGTCAAAGACATGGGGAAAGCAGACACTATGAAATATAGGCCAAGGGAAGCTCAACAGATGGGAATTCACTCTCATGAAGACGAAAATAAGAAAGCAATATGAGAAAGACCTAAAAACAAGTTTATTTAAGACCTGAAAGAACTAGTGGTGAAAATGATACCCACTTTTCAAAATCTAAATAAAGCAGATGAATATGAGAAAGAATCACAAAGATGGAAAAGAATTAATCAGAATCCTAGAAATAAAAAATATTTTCACTGATATTTAAAACTCAGCTGGGCACAGTGGCTCATCCCCATAATCCCAGTACTTTGGAAGGCTGAGGTGTGCAGATTGCTTGAGCTCAGGAGTTCAAGACCAGCCTGGCCAATATGGCAAAACCCTGTCTCTACAAAAGCTACAAAAATTAGTCAGCAATGGTGGTGTGCACCAGTGGTCCCAGCTACTCGGGAGACTGAGATAGGAGGATTACTGGAGCCCAGGAAGTCAAGGCTGCAGTGAGTCATACTTACATCACTGCACTCCAGTCTGGGTGACACAGCGAGACCCTGTTCTCAAAAAAAGGAAAAAACAACTGAGAAAAATGTGCAAACAACTACAAATAATTGAATAAAAAAATTAATACCTTAAAAATGTAACTACAAAATCCACATGGACACAGCACAGTGAAAGTAATAAAATATGAAAGATGTTAAAAGAAATGAGGAATAGATTGAGAAGATTTAAAATACATATAATATAAACAAGTATCCTACATACGATGCATGTAATAATGGCATTATATCAAATGAACATTAGCTATTTAACAGCTGAGCAGCCAGCATCCTAAATGACAAGGACAGCATTCCACAGAGTCATCCTGTGGTCTTCAGTCTAAAGATACATTGTGTCTCTTTCCAAAGACTATACCCATAGACTCAACACACAAGGGTGTTGATTCTGAACAGTTCTCTAAGATGATACTATTTCTATTTAATTATAAAGTTCTAGAGTTGCCTACCCATTTCATGACAGGTAATATCTGCCATCTCTCAAGCTTTGACTGGCAGTTCTATTATGATGGTTACTCTACGGACCTCAGTACATTTCTGTCTGTATCAGAACCCAGTGGTTATTTTTGTGTTTCTCTTCTGCACTCCAAACTGCACCCAAATTAATGACTGAGATCTCCAATATACATACCTCAACAGGGGTATATTGGCCACAAGGCAAGGCTGTCCACCCTAACTCAAAGAATTATTTCTGAGGTAGATGCCATTTATGAATAGCAATTTTTTTCAAGTTACTATGTGCTCTGGTTTGGATTTTGTTTGTCACCACAAAAACTCATGTTGAAGTTTAATTACCAGTGTAGAAGCATTGGGAGGTGGAGCATAATAGGAGGTCTTTGGTCATGGAGGCAGATCCCTCATGAATTGATTCATGCCATCTTATGGGAGTAAGTTTTCACTCTCACAGGACTGGATAAGTTAATGCAAGAACAAGTATTATGAAGTAAGCCCAGCCTTTAGTGTTTGTCTCTTTGCATATGTCCCCTCAGCATTCCACTTCTCTGCCATGTCTTGACACAACACATGGCCCTCCCCAGAAGTTGAGCAGATGCAAGTATCATGCTCTTATACTTTCTGACCTTCAGAATCATGAGTCAAATCAACCTATTTTCTTTATAAAGTACCCGCCCTCGAGTGTTCAGCTATAGCAACACTAAATGAACTAAGACACTAAGACACATCTCATGATTACTCCTTGATGAGACATGGGCTGGCATAAGAACCCAAAACAGTATTAAAGCAATTGAGTGTTACTCTTATTGGTTAGTGATAATTGAATCTATGATCCTGGAGTTCTGAGATAAAAGATATAAGTTTATCCTCTTAGGAGCCCTTCAGTCTTTCTCGAAACATTCCCTTCCTTCACTGTCTTTCTCACTGTAAATTTCTGGTTTTCCTCCTATCTCTCAGACCATTACATATTAGGCTCCTTTAGTCATTGACTATAGCGGGCTGAATAGTGTCTCCCAAAAATCATGCACACACACAACCTGTCAATGTGCTCTTATTTGTATAAGTTGTACATCTCTAATCCAAAAATTTGAAATCCAAAATGCTCCAAAATCTGAAACTTTTTGAGCACCAAAATGATGCCACAAGTGGATGATAAAGATGATGTTAACTCAGCAGGAAAAGTGTCTATAGCTGACATGGTGAAAATCTGTGATGGGCTTTTTTAAGCACTAGAGCAGCATGCATGTATAAGAGAACAAGAAACCATGTCAGCTTATGAAATCAAACAGCGCCTTCTCAGACAAAAACCATTGTTAATGAAGCAGATGACTCTAGAGGACAGAGTTTTAAAATCCATCCAGCAGATTGACTCCTCATCCCTAGGGGACCCACTTTCTGGTCCTTCAGCTGCTTCTGACATTTCTTCTTACCTAAAATACAAAATACGGTCTACATAACCTTAATCAAAACACAGCACCGTATCTAGAGACTGAAACCCTGCCATTGTTTGCTGTTACTGTTGTTTAACAGCTGATACAGGTATTGTGGTGATGATGCTGTGCTGCTCAGTTGACCTAAACACATTATTTCTTCACTGTACTAATGATTAACAAAATATTTTACTGTTAAGTACTATGTGTGAATAATTATAAGAAAATGATTGCTTATCAGTAGCATATAAATTCAGAGTCAGGAATGATAATGATGCCAAACAACTACAGAGGGCCTACATGGGTGGTTCAATGTACACGAACTTTGTTTCATGCACAAAATTATTTTAAATATTGTATTAAATTACTTTCAGGCTACGTGCATAAGGCATATATGAAATGTAAATGAATTTCTTGTTTAGGATTGGGTTCCATCCCCAAGATACCTTATTATGTATATGCAAATATTCCAAAATGTAAAGAAATCCAAAACTCCCAAATACTTCTGTTCCCAAGCATTTCAGATAAGGGATACTTAAGAAAAGAAAAGGAGAGGGGTGGGGAGGGGAGGGGAGGGAAAGGGAAGGGAGGGGAGACGAGAGGAGAAGAAAAGAGAGACTTCCTTCCCTCTGCTTTCCTTAGCAGCTTGCACCTGCCTCTGCCACAAACATTGTATTATCTGACATTATTGACGTCTTAATGTACAAACAGTTGCTTTTCAAGAGTAGCGACTTGTCTTAGTTATCTTTTTAAATCAATTACAGTTCCTAGAACAGAGTAAGAATTCAGTAAATGTTTGGAGAAAGAATCTGACGTCTTTAATTCTATCCTCGGGCAGTCCTAAGCCAAGCTTCTAAAAAGGCAGCACTGAGCAATGAACCTTGCTCATTTATCTTAGTCCCTCAGGAGAAGCCTTCTGCTGTTGTCGCCTGACAAATCCAAAGTCTGGTTTCTCTGGCAATCAAATTTACCTTCAGTCTTCAGCTTCTATTGTCTGGTAAGCTCTTCCCAACTTAACCCTTGCTTGTCCCTTTCCCACCACTGTGACTATATTCTGCCTTGCATTTTCTGATCATGACCCCCAGTGCCCCTGCATTCCATTAGCCTGCCCTGATGGACCATTTCTCTGCCTCTCCATCTGGCCTGAATCATCAGCCAGCTTGTAATCAATCAGCACCCCCAACGTCTCAGTAGTACAACTCCAGGGCAGGCCAAATAGAAAATTCAGCAAACTGTTTAAGGGTTGAAAACCTGCACCTTAGGATTTGATGACCTCACGTCTCTTCAGTTCGGGTTCCTTAAATTGTGTCACCGCTGTTTGGAAAGGGGGAAAATCAATTAATTATGTATTTTTAAAAATGCCTGTGTGAGGCCAAGCATGGTGGCTCATGCCTATAATCCCAGCATTTTCGGAGGCCAAAGTGGGAGGACTACTTGAAGCCAGGAGTTGAAGACTAGCCTGGGCAACATAGGGAGACCCTGTCTCTATAAGGTATTTTAAACACTTACCCTGCTGTGGTGGTGTTCTCCTGTAGTCCCAGCTATCCAGGAAGCTGAGGTGAGAGAAACGCTGGAGCCCAGGAGGACAAGGCTGCAGTGAGCTATGGTTGGCGCCACTGCATTCAAGCCTGGACAACAAAGTGAGACTCCAGACACTCTGTCTCTCAAAATAAAATAAAATAAATAGCCTGTGAGTAATAAATACTATAAATCACAGATTGGTGCATCAATGTGCTTACAAAAACCTTTAGTCTTTTGGCCCAGGACTTCAAACTCCTTTGACCAAACAGGTTGCTACTGCCAGAGGGAAGACATTTAAACTGAGACAGAGTCTCGCTCTATCCCCCAGCTTTATCCCCCACTGGAGTGCAGTGGCGTGATCTCAGCTTCGACTCACTGCAACTTCGGCCTCCCGGGTTCGAGCAATTCTCATGCCTCAGCCTCCCGAGTGGCTGAGATTACAGGTGCCTGCCACCATATCCGGCTAAAGACGGGGTTTTGCCACATTGGCCAGGCTGGTCTCGAACTCCTGACCTCAGGTGATCCACCCACCTTGGCCTCCCAAAGTGCTAGGTTTACAGGCGTGAGCCACTGCACCTGGCCAAAGTTTAAATTTTCTTCTAAGTATCTGAGGAAACCATGCTCAGTTAGAGCCCTCCCCCTATCAAAAAAAAGCCTGAAGTCCCCAGGAACATCAATATATCTAGTTACAAGTCATAATTAACCTTGATCTACACCTTATTTAGATGTTTTTAGTGCTTCTTGAGTTAACTTCTGTAAAAATTCAAGGACAACTACTTTTAGAATAGACAAGCTCAAACAGATAAGGATCTGTGTGCAAGGATTAACTGAGAACATGCCTTAAAAGTTGCCAAATAGCTTCTCTAGTCAAAACCATTTGAAGGCTGAGTCCTTAAGTTTTGCTTAAAAGCATTTGTTACTAATAAAAACAGCCAATGTTCATAGAGTGTTTTTACAATGTGCAGACCACTGCACTTATTAGTTTAATACAGATTGTCTAATTTATTCCTGCCAACAGGCCTGTGAAAAAACCAATACACAGAAAGGTTAAGTAACTTGTCCAAAGACACCCAGCTGTTAAGCCATCAAGTGGCATGTCAACTACTTGAAGTCTCTGAATCCAGAAGCATCTTGCCTCTTGGGTTTCTAACAGGTTTACTAAAGATACTCCCTTTTTGTTATTTAGCTGCTAGCATAAAGATTTTACTGGGTTATCTCAGCCTTTTGCTGCCAGGACCTAGATAAAAGCAGTGGCTCCTTGACCAACCTATTAAATAAAGATTAAAAGAGAGCCATTGGCAGTGAGCCAATAATCATCCAGGAAGTACTCAGCAAATTCGTACTGAATGAGTGAATCCAGTTCATTCATTTTAATGACCATTAAAGAATTTTTTTAAAAAAGTGAAAGACAGGTTTTCTGAAACCCTTCCCTCACTAAGTGCTCACATTAAACCTTGTACATTCCATTTTGGTGATTCAGGAAGGAAAAATTGCAGAAAAGTTGAGGAGGTGGAGCGTAAGCAGGATTATTTTGTAAGAAAAAAAAGGCAAGGTGCTAGACCCAAAAAGATCCAGATATTCACTTCCAAGATAATTCTTACTTAAGGAAAGGTCAGAAATTCAATGCGAGGGTAGACACTAAAATTGAAGAGACTCTCAGAGTGATTCTTGAAAAATTTTTGTCAGAACTCCATCGTCACTCCAAAATGCTGAGATCTTCGAGAAAGTGATGTTGAAATTCGTCTGAGTCGCCGGGGTGCTTCCCAGGAGAGTGCCCAGAGTTTCACTAACGAAAGATGGGTATTTAGCATAGCCATGGTCTGAGCGGGCAAAATGCACAGTCCCAGTGACTGAGAGGAGGCCAGCGGAGCGCGCGGGAACGAAGGTGCGGCCTCTCCAGGCTGGGCGCAGCCCGGGAGCCCCCTGCAGTGGACCCAAGCGGCCGCCAGATGGTTCCCGAGGATTAGGATCACGGGCACTTCCGGTCCCCTCGGGCAGCCCCTGGGCTGGCCTCCCGGCCCGCACCTAGGCAGGCCAACGCGGACGCCGGCTTCTGGTGACTCCCAGCGGCGAGGTCAAGAGTCATTGGCCTGGGGCTGCAAGCGCCTCGCACCCGGGCTCCCCCGCGCGCCCTGCGCTCTGAGGGCGATGATCCGGGACGGGGAGGCGCGCGCGGCGGGCGGCCATAGGCCACGGCGCGGGGCGGGAGGGGGCGCGGCGAGGCCCGCGGCGGGGCAAAACTGGCGTGGGCCCTGGCGGCCGCCGGAGCGCGTGCGGCGTGGACTTTGCCAGGCTCGCCACCAGCCCCAGACCCGTTTAGGACCGGGAGACCGAACGCAGCGTCCAGCCGGGGAGTTTCGGCGGCGTTCTCCGGGCACTGCGCGCGGGAAGCCAGACGCAGCGGGGGGACAGCTCGCGTTGGCGTTGCCAGAGTGAGGAAGTTAGCAGGCAGGACTTGACGAGGCTCTTTGGTTTTTCTAGTCCTCAGCCACTGAAGAGGAAGCTTGATGCTTGGCTGTCAGAGACATGAATTACGCACGGTTCATCACCGCAGCGAGCGCAGCCAGATACCCTTCTCCCATCCGGACCGCGAGTGAGAAACGGGGCGACCATCACTCCTTTGGGGTGGGACATTCCTCGCACAGCCTCTAAGGAGGGTTCCCTAGCAAGCCACCGCTTGGCTGCATCCATGCGTACCCCTGTGCACGCTCGCGATGAGCCAGACTCTGCGTGCAGAAATGAAATAGGCAGAGCCTTTGTTCTCAAAGAACTCGGGCTGAAACGGAAGGCGGGTATTTCTGCTGGAGCAGAGTCCGAGCAGCTGTAGAGAGAGGCGCAGACTGCTGTGGGGCACGGCCTTGGAAGGGAGGGGGCGTGCTATGGAGAAAGGCTCTTCCTGGGAAGCTGAGAAGGGGCAGGCACAGCGTGCAGATGGGTGTGCAGTGGAGAGGGCCAGGTAAATGGGAGAGGTAGGGGTGGGCCATGAAGCTCACAGACAGGTCGGGGCTAAGTGGAGGAGGAGGGCTTCTGCTGTTGTGGCCCTTTGCTGTCTTCCTGATCCCTCTGCCTTCTCTTTGGTCACCTTCATTCTTTAGTCCCTCCACAGGTGAGGCGGCCCAGAAAAAAGTTATTCTGTATGTTTATTTTAGACTAGCATTTGTCTTAGTCCATTCAGGCCGCTATAACAAATACCACAAACTGGGTAATTTATAAACAATAGAATTATTTCTCACAGTTCTGGAGGCTAGGAAGTCTAAGATGAAAGTGCCAGCAGATTCTGTATCTGGTGAGAGCCCTTCCTTATAGAAAGAGGCTTCTTGCTGCATCCTCACGTGGTAGAAGGGGGAACCTGTGTCCTCACATGGCACAAGGGCCAAGGGCATTCCCTCAGCCTTCTTTTATAAGTGCACCAATCCCATTCAGGAGGGCGGATCCCTTCTGACCTAATCACCTCTAGAGACCCCACCTCTTAAAACTATCACATTAGTATTAAGTTCCAAGTATGAATGTGGGGGGAACACCAACATTTAGACCATAGCACATTCTATCACTAGAAATTGTTAAACTTTATAGTTTTATTGATTATAATGCATGCTTAACTATCTGCTTATAACAATCTTCAGTGAAATTGTTTCTTCTCTTCCATGTGTATGATAGCTGAAATATCGAGCAGAGGACCAAAATCGATGATCTCCTTGGCTGGTGGCTTACCAAATCCAAACATGTTTCCTTTTAAAACTGCTGTAATCACTGTAGAAAATGGAAAGACCATCGAATTTGGAGAAGAGATGATGAAGAGAGCACTTCAGTATTCTCCGAGTGCTGGGTAAGTATCAATACTTAACATAATTTTATTGGCTTATTTTCATGAGAAATATTCTAAGGCCCATTGATAAAGAATATTAAAGAAATATTCTAAGGCCCATTAATAAACATTCTAAGGCCATTGACTCATTTGGTCATTCAGTGACCAAATACTCACTTGGTCATTGAATACTAACCAAGTGACTATTCAATAGTTAGGAAGGTCTGGGGAAAGGTTTTCAAAGGATAATTAAGAGCAGAAAGGATATTGAATGCTTAACACTCCTCAGTGATTGCTTCTCAATTGCAAATGACCAAGAAGGCTTCTAGAAGGAAATACGATTAGAGCTGAGTCCAAAAAAATGAGAAGATATCCAGGTGAAAAATACATATCAGGAGAAATGAAGAAATGGAAGGTCCAGGAGGCAGCAACTTTAAGTCCCCAGGCAATTTTTTAATAATTATATTCCCTTTCTAAACAAGCAGCCATGCAAATACATTGCCCTCATGGGTTCAAATGTCTTTAATTTCTTAAAGGCAAGCTGAAACATATCTGACGACTTTCTTTAGCTGGTCTTCTTCCAGTGATAAAGGACAATTTATGGAGAACCTATAAATTATACTTTATTAAAACCTTGTTTGTTCTGTGATTGAAAAGTATATTGAAATATGTTATTCATGTATACATGCATTAGTTATATAATATGTTAAATATACGTAGTCTTATTCGAACGTTCCTTAATACAAACAACTTATTGAGCCTGAACTTCTAGATAGCCATAGAACTCTTCCTAGAGAGAACAAAGAATCGATTATGCAATGATTCCTCTAAAGACTTCAGGTTTGGAATAAGAAAGATATAGATTCAAATCTCAGCTCGTTGATTACATAATTGACTTTATGAGAATTTCTGGCTGATTGACTTATGGGAATTTCCTAATCTCTAAGTCTACTGCCTATCTTTTAAATAGGAATATTAATACTGGCAAAAAGCATTTGAGGGTTTTTTAATTGAGTGTACAAAGTGCTTGATAAAGCTGTCATTTATTATTTTCTGTCTACTACTATTACTATGATTTTTACTACTATGAATTTAAAAATACGTTTTATGCTTTAGAATTCCAGAGCTTTTGTCCTGGCTAAAACAGTTACAAATAAAATTGCATAATCCTCCTACTGTCCATTACCCACCCAGTCAAGGACAAATGGACCTATGTGTCACATCTGGCAGCCAACAAGGTCTTTGTAAGGTAAGACTGAAAGGAAAACTCAGCCAAAATGGAGAATTGGAAGCATTTGTTTCTATAGTCCTCTCTCACTTAATCACAGAGAATCATATTTTATGGATTACTGGTAGTCTTTCTTGTCTTCACCTAGAATTATAAACAGGGAACTAAAAGACAAGTCATAGGATGCGGGTGGGAGCAGTTGTGGCCGGGGATGGGCAAGGGTGGGTAGGGGATGTTGACTGTAAGCAAAAGCCAGGCAGAAATATTGTAGGTTGATCTATCAATATTTCCCCTTAGTTTTCCTCATTGTGAACACAAGGACTTTCAAAAATTATCTGTTCTTAACATCATTCACTAGCCTAATCTGTTAAATATTAAATACAGAGCATGTGGTCAATTATGCAGACCTATTAACCATTAAAGCAGGATTCCCACTAAGGGAGTACTCAACTCCTACCAACAGCTTAGTGAACATTGCTTAATTTCATCTGGCTCAAAAATTCAAGTTACATTTGATTGCTGCCTATAGTTAGGAAATTTCAATATGATTTTTAAATTTTTTAGAGGGCATATCTTCATATTCCTGAGATAAAAATATTTATATTCCTTTGCATATCTGTCTATGAAATCTCTGTGCTTGCCACTGCTTATATCTTGTCCCCCTCTTGGGTGCATTTCTCTAGATCTGTTTATATGTCTGTATCTCTGACTTCTTACATGGATTGGTTCTCTCTCTCCCTCTCCTCGTGGCATTAGTGATTCCATCTTCTTCCCTTCTGGGTTCCAGAAACTCCACGGATGTAAACACCACTGGTTAGTTGCCACAATAAAGAGACCACATCTGTGGTCCTCAGTTTAATCTGTTCTGTTCTTTTCTTCTTTTTTTTTTTTTTTTTTTTTTTTTTGAGACGGGGTCTCACCCTGTCATGCAGACTGGAGTGCGGTGGCGCAATCACGGCTCACGGTAGTCTCGACATCCCTGGGCTCCAACAATTCTTCCACCTTAGCCTCCCAAGTAGCTAGGACTGCAGGTGTACACCAATATGCCTAGCTAATTTTTATATTATTTTGCCATGTTGGACAGGCTGGTCTTGATCTTGTGGGCTCAAGCAATCTGCCCACCTTGGCCTCCCAAAGTGCTGGTATACTTTCTCCTTTGTTTTCCATGAATAATAAGATTCTCTATATTCATTCTCAGATCTAGATTAATCTCTGACTCCCATTTATCTTTATCTGAAACCAGAGTATTTTCTTTTTCATGGAAATATGAAAACTGTAATCTAGTTTGCTTTAATGAATTTTAATTAAATTATTGTTATGGAATAATGAGTTACAGTAGTAAAAACATTTTTTAAAGTTTTTAAAAATTAAAAAAAAACTTACCCTTTTTGTGTATAATTAGGAAAAGTAAAAGAATAGCTAGTGTTTGAGTCTTTGCTTGAAGAGAAACATTTGTGATTGTATAGAATGATATAAGAGTATTTTTCAATGAAATTCTTTCCTCAAGAAAGGGTGCCAGTACTTTTTCTTCCAGAAAGTTGCTTAAGACAGTTTCTTCTTTATCCATCACAGCACCAGTTATACAAAGAAGACAGCATAGATGGCTAAATACATTAGTAACTTACTACTTACAGACATGCTTATTACAGAGGCACTAATATGTATCTGGTTTAATATTTCTTCCACGTTGTTCTCCAGGATTCATGTTATTTTAGGCTCCTGTGTTTCTCTCTCATCTTTTAAACAATGCTTCCAGATGATAACAGCCTTCCCTTCTAATTTAATATATTTGAAATTTGCATGTCCCCTAACTGATGTGGAAAATATATTTACAGTTGACCCTTGAACAACACAGGGATTTAAGGGCAATGACTCCATGCAGTTGAAAATCTGCATATAACGTTTGACTCCTCTAAAACATAACTACTAATAGCCTACTCTTGACCAGAAGCCTTACTGATAATATAGTCAGGTAACACATATTTTGTATTTTATATGTATTACACACTGTATTTTTACCATAAACTAGAGAAAATAAAATGGTATTAAGAAAGTCATGAGCAAGAGAAAATATATTTCCCATTAAGTGGAAGTGGATCATCATATAGGTCTTCATCCTCATCTGCATGTTGATTAGGCTGCGGAGAAGGAGGAAGAGGAGGGGTTGGTCTTGCTGTCTCAGGGGAGGCAGAGGCAGAAGAAACTGTGCGTATAAGTGAACCTGTGCAGTTCAAATCCATGTTGTTCAAGGATCAACACTAATTAGGTTTTCCTTTGATCTGTTAATATGTGCATGCCACCCAAGTGATTCCTTTGGTCCTAGGATGTCTTGTAAAGCTTAAGTCAATTAGAAACTTTTCAGAGGAGGATACTGTTTGTCATAAGATGCCAAAAGTTCATAAGGAAAAGATAAACTGAACATCACAGGCCAATTGGGAAACAAAAGTCAAGTCTTCTATCTCAGTTGATAATGGCCCTACTGTTTGTGGTGAGATGTGGGTTGATAAAATGATAGGAAAAAGGACTCAAACTGGGGATTGTGAAACATCACATGTTAAGAAGCAATTATTCTGTGACTTATGTATGATTTAGTCATAATAGACCCCTTTGATTTAGGCTGGAAAAATCTATTGCCTGGCTCTAGTGATTGTAGTAGAAATCATATTATCCACGTAATTTCCAAAGATTTGTCAAACCTTCTATTACTTGACCTACAAATATCCTTTACCATTGTTGATCTCCCCATCCATTTTAATTTTAAAAATTAATTTTTAATTTTTTCTGTTGCCATAAAATATATATAAAATTTTCTATCCTTGCCATTTTTAAGTATACAGTTCAGTGGTAATAAGTACATTTATATTCTTATTTTTTCTTTCACCCTATCTCCCCCATGTCCTTTCCATCCTCTAGTAACCACCAGTCTACTCTCTATCCTTATGAGATCCACTGTTTTAGCTCCCACAGATAAGGGAGAACATGCAATATTTGTGTTTCTGTACTTGGCTTATTTCCCTTAACATAATGACCTCCAGTTCTATCCACGTTGCTGCAAATGACAGGATTTTATTCCTTTTTTATGGTTGAATAATATTCCATTGTGTGTATACCACATTTTCCTTATCCATTCATCAGCTGATGGACACTTAGGTTGGTTCCATATTTTGGCTATTGTGAATAAGTGCCATAATAAACATGGAGGTGCAGATACTGCTTTGATATATTGATATTTGTGTTTTGGATATATACTCAGCAGTGGGATTGCAGGATTATATGGTAGTTCTATTTTCAGTTTTTTGAGGAACCTCTGTACTGTTCTCCATAGTGGCTGTACCAATTTACATTCCCATCAAAGTGTACAAGGGTTCCCCTTTCTCTACCCTCATCAGCATCTGTTATTACTTGTCTTTTTGAAGCTAGCCATTTTGACTGTGGTGAGGTAATATCTCATTGTGGTTTTGGTTTGCATTTCTGATTGCATTAGTAATATTGAACTTTTTTAATGCCTTTTGGGCATTTTTATGTCTTCTTTTAGAAATGTCTGTTAAGATCTTTTGCCCATTTTTTAATGGGATTATTTGGGGTTTTTGCTATTGAGTTGTTAATCCTTTGTCAGATGGGTGGTTTGCAAATATTTTCTCCTATCCTGTAGGTTGTTCTAGTTCCTTGAAGTGCATTATTAGGTTGTTAATTTGAAGTCTTTCTACTTTCTTGATACAGGCATTTATTGCTATAAACTTTCCTCTTACTACTGCTTTTGCTGTATTTCACAAATTTTAGTATATTGCATTTCCATTTTCATTTTTCTTAGTAAAACTTTTAATTTCCTGCTTCATTTTTCATTGACCCATTCAGGA
>NW_012108808.1:5483705-5587837 GCF_000951045.1 Mandrillus leucophaeus | reverse complement strand
ACTCAAACTGGGGATTGTGAAACATCACATGTTAAGAAGCAATTATTCTGTGACTTATGTATGATTTAGTCATAATAGACCCCTTTGATTTAGGCTGGAAAAATCTATTGCCTGGCTCTAGTGATTGTAGTAGAAATCATATTATCCACGTAATTTCCAAAGATTTGTCAAACCTTCTATTACTTGACCTACAAATATCCTTTACCATTGTTGATCTCCCCATCCATTTTAATTTTAAAAATTAATTTTTAATTTTTTCTGTTGCCATAAAATATATATAAAATTTTCTATCCTTGCCATTTTTAAGTATACAGTTCAGTGGTAATAAGTACATTTATATTCTTATTTTTTCTTTCACCCTATCTCCCCCATGTCCTTTCCATCCTCTAGTAACCACCAGTCTACTCTCTATCCTTATGAGATCCACTGTTTTAGCTCCCACAGATAAGGGAGAACATGCAATATTTGTGTTTCTGTACTTGGCTTATTTCCCTTAACATAATGACCTCCAGTTCTATCCACGTTGCTGCAAATGACAGGATTTTATTCCTTTTTTATGGTTGAATAATATTCCATTGTGTGTATACCACATTTTCCTTATCCATTCATCAGCTGATGGACACTTAGGTTGGTTCCATATTTTGGCTATTGTGAATAAGTGCCATAATAAACATGGAGGTGCAGATACTGCTTTGATATATTGATATTTGTGTTTTGGATATATACTCAGCAGTGGGATTGCAGGATTATATGGTAGTTCTATTTTCAGTTTTTTGAGGAACCTCTGTACTGTTCTCCATAGTGGCTGTACCAATTTACATTCCCATCAAAGTGTACAAGGGTTCCCCTTTCTCTACCCTCATCAGCATCTGTTATTACTTGTCTTTTTGAAGCTAGCCATTTTGACTGTGGTGAGGTAATATCTCATTGTGGTTTTGGTTTGCATTTCTGATTGCATTAGTAATATTGAACTTTTTAAATGCCTTTTGGGCATTTTTATGTCTTCTTTTAGAAATGTCTGTTAAGATCTTTTGCCCATTTTTTAATGGGATTATTTGGGGTTTTTGCTATTGAGTTGTTAATCCTTTGTCAGATGGGTGGTTTGCAAATATTTTCTCCTATCCTATAGGTTGTTCTAGTTCCTTGAAGTGCATTATTAGGTTGTTAATTTGAAGTCTTTCTACTTTCTTGATACAGGCATTTATTGCTATAAACTTTCCTCTTACTACTGCTTTTGCTGTATTTCACAAATTTTAGTATATTGCATTTCCATTTTCATTTTTCTTAGTAAAACTTTTAATTTCCTGCTTCATTTTTCATTGACCCATTCAGGAGCACGTTGTTTAATTTTCATGTCTTTGCATATTTTATAAAGTTCCTCTTGTTATTGATTTCTAGTTTTATTATTGTGGTCAGAAAATATATTTGATAAGATTTGTTTTTTTTTGTTTTTTTTTTTTGTTCAAACTTGTTTTATAGCCTAAGGTATGGTCTGTTCTGCAGACTCTTCATTGTGTTGATGAAAAGAATGTATATGCTGCAGCAGTTGGTTGAATATTTTTGTAAATGTCTATTAGGTCTGTTAGATCTAGTGTGTAGTTTTACCTCACTGTTTCTTTATGTTGATTTTCTGTCTGGATAATCTGTTTATTACTGAGAGTGAAGTGTTAAAGTCTCCTACTATTATTGTATTACATTCTATCTCTCCCTTTATATTTATTAATACTTGCTTTGTATACTTGGGAGGTATGATATTGGGTGCATATATATTTATAATTGTTATATTATCTTGCCAAATTGACCCCTTTATCATTATATAGTGACCTTCTTTGTTTCTTTTTACAATCTTATATTTATAGTCTATTTTACGTAAGTGTAGCTACACCTACTCTTTTTAGGTTTCCAATTCCACGGAATATGTTTTTCCACCTCCTCACTTTCAGAATGTGTGTCTTTATAGGTGAGGTAGGTTTCTTGTAGGCTGCATATGATTGGGTCTTGTTTCTTTATCCACTGAGCCACTCTGTGCCTTTTAATTGGAGAATGGAGACCATTTACATTCAGTGTTATTATTGATATGTTAGGACTTACTACTGGCATTTTGTTGCTTGTGTTCTGGTTGTTTTGAGACTCCTCTCTTCTTTTTTTCTTTTCTTACTGTCTTCCTTTGTGGTTAAGTGATTTTCTCTGGTACTGTTATGTAATTTGTTGCTCTTTATTTTTAGTGAATCAATTATAAGTTTTTGTACTGTGGTTACCATGAGGCTTACAAAAAAAAAACTTATTGATATAAAAAGTTATTTTAAAGAGGTAACAACTTATCTTGGATCAACTTATCTTATGTTGGAGAAGCAAACAAATGCAAAAAAACACACACAAAAAAATCCTCTATTCTTTAACTCCATTCCCCCCACATTTTGACTTTGAGATATCTCAATTTACGTATTACCTATCTTAACAGGTTGGTTGCTGTAGCTATTAATGTTTTTGATTGATTTGTCATTTGGGCTTCATATGAGAATTATGAGTGGATCACACACCATAATTACAATCATAGAATATTCTGGGTTTGTCCACGTACTTAATTTTACCAGTGGGATTTTTACCTTGAAAAGTTTTCTTTTGTACATTAGTACTTTTTTATTTCAGGTTGAAGAATTCCCTTTAGCATTTTTCATACGATCTGGTGGTGGTAAATTCGCTCAGCTTTAGTTTGTCTGAGAAAGACTTTATCTCTCCATCATATTTGAAGGATAATTTTGCTGGATACAGTATTCTTGGATAATCGCTTCTCAGCCTTCTGGCTAAGATCAGTGTACAATATTCTTGGATGGGCTGGGAATAGTAGCTCACACCTGTAATCCCAGTGCTTTGGGAGGCTGAGATGGGAAAATTGCTTGAGGCCAGGAGTTCGAGACCAGCCTCGTTAACATAGCGAGGCCCCCTCTCAATCAATCAATCAGTTAAAAAAAAAAAAACAATATTCTTAGACAGCAGCTTTTTTCTTTGGGCACTTTTAAAATGCCATGTCTCTTCTTCCTGGCCTGTGTGGTTTCCATTGAGACATCTGTTGTGAGACAAATTAGAGCTCATGTATGTATTATTTTCTTCTTTTGTCTTGTTGCTTTTCATATCTTCTGTTTGTTCTTAGCCTTTGAGAGTTTGATTCTTATATGCTTTGAGGTAGTTTTATTTGGATTAAATCTGTTTGATGTTCTCAGACCTTCTTTTGTGGCCTGGATATTTATCTGTCTCAAATTTTAGAAACTTTTTCTGTTATTATTTCTCTAAATAAGCTTTGTACTCCTTGCTTTTGCTCACCTTCCTCTTGCAGACCAATGATTCTTAGATTTAGTCTTTCGGGGTAATTTTCTGTATTTTGTAGGCATTCTTTGTTCTTTTTTCTTTCTTCCCCGACTGTATTTTCACATAGCCAATCTTCAAGCTTACTGATTCTTCCTTCTGCTGGGTCCGTTTTGATTTTGAGAGCCTCTAATGAGTTCCTCAGTTCAACAATTCTGAGTTCAGTATTTCTCAGTTCCAAAATTTCTGGGGCGTTTTATTTTTATTATTTCAATCTCTTTGTTAAATGTCTCTGATAAATTTCTGAATTGCTGTTCTGAGTTATCTTGAAGATCACTGAGTTTTCTTTTCTCTTTTTTTTTTTTTTTTTTTTTTTTTTGAGACGGAGTCTTGCTCTGTCGCCCAGGCTGGAGTGCAGTGGTGTGATGTCGGCTCACTGCAAGTGCCACCTGCCAGGTTTACACCATTCTCCTGCCTCAGCCTCCTGAGTAGCTGGGACTACAGGCGCCCGCCACTACGCCCAGCTAATTTTTTGTATTTTTAGTAGAGACAGGGTTTCACCGTGTTAGCCAGGATGGTCTTGATCTCTTGACCTCGTGATCCACCCGCCTCGGCCTCCCAAAGTGCTGGGATTACAGGTGTGAGCCACTGCGCCCGGCCCTGAGTTTTCTTAAAACTGCTATTTTGAATTTTTGGTCAAAGAGCTTACAAATTGCCATCTTGTTAGGATCAGTCACTGGATTGTTGCTCTGTCATTTTGGGGAGGTCATGGTTTCCTGTTTGCTATTGTTTCTTGTAGGTATACATCTGTTTTTTGCATTGAAGGATTACTTATTTATTCTAGTTTTTTGTTTTGTCTGGCTTGCTTCGCTTTTTATTGGATATATTTGCTTAGTAAATCTCTATTGCTGGGTCACTGCTTCCTTGTTGGCATCTTTGTAGGTAGCACCTTAAGCCCAGGTTTAGTAAATAATTCGAGAATAGCCTGTCCCAAATCAGGGAGGTCCCAAAGGATTTATTCCATTGGCATGAGGTGGCTAGCAAAATAATTACGCCCAGGAACCTCTGGAGCATTCCTCCTGCAGTGTGGTGCTGCTGAACAATCACTCTGATTTGGCACGCCCTTTTTGCTGAGTTACAGTGCAGAGTTTCCAGGGCTTGGGATGGTAGTCCTGCCTTCCCATTTTGTCTCTGCCTTTCCTCAGGGATGTTTTTTCCTCCAGTCAATCATGATGCTTCCCAAGGGTTAAGGCAAGGACAGGACTCCTGCCAGGGAACCAAAGATGATGGGGAAACTCTTGGCCACCTCAATCTCACTTTTTCTAGTGTAGAAGCCGTGAGTTAGGGGGAGATTTTCCATGTGCTTGGTGCCAGGCAGAATTGGGAGGAGGAGTATCATAGATGCAGAAGTATGCTTTTCTTACCATCTGCTCAGAGTTTTTTCACTTCTCTATAGTCCTAGGAACTGACTCATCCTCATATTTGAGTTCTGGGTTGTTTCTGGTGAAAATTTTAGCACTGTATATTTGTTAGTGGTTTTGTGGGAGGGAATGAAGCCAACTTGCTTCTACACCACCATTTTGGAACTGGAAGTCTCCCCCGCCCTTTTGGAAACACTGTCCTCCTCCAGCTCTCTCAGTAGCATGTTGTGTGGTTCTCCTCCAGCCCACTTGCCCTGCCTTCCTTGCAGTGTCCTCCTCTACCCAGCCATTATTGATTGGAGTTCCCTGTAGCTCCGTCCTTGAACATCTCTCCTTAGTCTATGTACTTTTCCTGGGTGTCTCCATTTACATTCACATGATCAACCATATGCCAGTAACTTCCAAGCTCCTTCCAAATCCATTTGTCCATCTATCCATCTGACATCATCACAGGATGTTTCAAAGGCATCTCACACTAAAACAAATCATCCTCTCACTCAGATATGGATGGCTTTTTGGTTTTGCGTTTCAGTGAATAGCACCACCCCCACCGTCTATCTAGTTCCATAACCAAATACCTAGGCATCATTCTTGACACCTCCACTTCCTTATTTCCCTATTGTCCATAATCATGTTCCGTTACTTTTCATTTCCTAATACCTCTCAGTTCTTCTCTACAATTCCACTGTCACCACTCTACTTTAAGATGATCCTTATCTGTTTCCAGGACTGTGGCAGTAACTTCCCAAAAAATCCTAAAAACTTTCCAAACTTTCCACATGTATTCTCACCCTTCTTTTATTCTTTCATACTGCAGTCAGATTGATCTTTTCAAGATGAATATCTGATCATGCAACTCTCCCTCCCCACTCTCTTCTTAAAATCTTTACTTCCCTCCCTTGGCTCAAATGCCTACATGATTGGTCTCTGCCCACTTCTGTCTGATGTCACACCACTCTTTCTCTACCTTCTGCCTCAAGACACATAATTATTTTGGCTTTTCACATGTAACTATTGTCACCCCCTACACCAACTCATCACTTCTTCCAGGATGCCTTCCCTGAGTTTCCTCAATGCCTAGGTCTTCCTACAATGAGCTCTTATGTCATTGTGCATCTGTACTTAATATCACTTACCACTGTTTTTAATTGCACATTTATTGGGTAGTTATTTAATTGGTGTCTAACTTTCCCAGTGGACCAGTAGCTCCATGAGAGTAAGAACCATGTCATTTTGCTCACTATTTTATCTCTGACACTTTACACAGGCCTGGCTTATAGTAAACATTTAATAGATTTTCAAAGAAGCAATGAAAGGAATAAATGAATGTTAGGAGCCAAACCTCTGTTCACCTTACTCTGGAACAGGAGTTGGCAAACTGTGGCTTGAGAGCCAAATCCAGCCCTTCATCAAATTTTGTAAATAAAGTTTTATTGGAATGCAGTCACACCCATTCATTTATATATTGTCTATGGCTGCTTTTTCACTATAGAGGCAGAGTAGTTGCAACAGAAATACTATGATCCACAAAATGTTTACTGTTTGGCCCTTTATAAACAATTTGCTAATTCTTACTCTAGAATCATGTGAGCTCAAACTAAAAAATGGGCTTCTGAGCATGGAAACAGTACTAACCTATGCTGACTAACAAGCTAACCTATGCTTCTTTTGTTAGGTGTTTGAAATGATCATTAACCCTGGAGATAATGTCCTCCTAGATGAACCTGCTTATTCAGGAACTCTTCAAAGTGTGAGTATACATTTTACAAAAGGCAACTCTGTTGTGGTAAATAAGAAGAAAACTTATAATAAAAGTTTTATAATAACTTTATAATAATAAAGTTAATATCTTATTAACTTTAGAATAATCTATACACAGAAAAATGAAGTAGCATCTTTTATCCATAAGCAGGATAATCTTAAATGATATATACAAAATATGTTAAAGGTACCCTCTTCTTTATACATTTCTTTTTAAAAATCCAAGTGTATAGGCATTAAAATTAGGTTATACAAAATCGTGTCCAATTCTCTTAATATTTCACTTTAAATGTAATTTAAATTACAAAAATTTATTTTTTATTACTATCTTATTACCATATGCATCAGTACAACCATGTTATATGTCAGTTTAGTATATTAATATAGTATAATTAGGACTTTCCACTCCAAAGTTAGATCCGTGGAACTGTGATATACAGAATGAGGAAGCTGATGATCTGACTCTGCTCTGCACTGGTCAGAGCACATTGCTGAGAATTAGGTTTGTTTGGGGCAGTCTGCTTTAAGAAAGAAATGTCCACAACTGGAGCATATTCAGAGAAAGATAGAGTAAATAGGGAATTGGAAACCATACCATATGATGAATGTTGTAGGAACTGGAGCTATTTTCCCCAGAAAGAAAAGACTCAAGAGAGGCATGAAAACTGTCCTCAAATACATAGAAGTTAGTCATATAACAAAAGAATTAGATTTATTTGTACATGACCTTAGGTTAATAAAACAGGAACCACAGGGAAACAATTTCAGCTCTATATAAGAACTTGCTAACCACTGGCCTTACCGGACTTCATAAGAGGTTACAACATTGCCCATCACTGTAGGTGTTCAGTTACTTTTGACTGCCACCTAACACAAATACGGCAAACGTAATTCTAGCTTAGAGTAGGGGAATTGAATGAGATGACCTTTATGCTCTGTTGATTCCAACTTCATGGATTCTCTTATTTTTTTAAAATTTTATATTATTTTTATGAAAATCAACATATAAAGCAATATATAAAACAATTCCATTTGTAATAGCATCCAAAAGAATAAAATACCTAGGAATAAATCTAACAAAGGAGGTGGAAGACTTGTACATTAAAAACTGAAAAATTTTGCTGAAAGAAATTAAGCAAAACTCAAATAAATGGAAAGACTTCCACTGTTCGTAGAATGTAAGACTTACTATTGTTAAGGTATTAATACTACCGTAAGCAATTTACAGATTCAATACAATCCCTATCGATATGCCAACAGCCTTTTTTGCAGAAATAGGAAAGCCAATCCTTAAATTGATGTGAGTTTAAAGGACCTAAATAGCCAAAATAATCTTGAAAAAGAACAAATTTGGAAGACTCTCACTTCCCAATTTCAAAACTGCAAAGCTACAGTAATCAAACAATGTGGTACTGGCATAAAGACAATCATATAGACCAATAGAATAGAACTAAGCATCCAGAAATAAACCCACAAATCCAGTTGATTTCAGTAAGGGTACCAAGATCATTCAGTGGGGGAAAGGGTAGTCTCTTCAACTGTGGTGCTGGGACAACTGGATTTCCACATGCTTATGAAAGAACTTGGACCCTTACCTCACACCATATGAAAATTTAACTCAAAATGGATCAAAGACATAAATATAAGCACTAAAGCTACAAACACTTAGGATAAAACATAAGGGCAAATTTTTATGACCTTAGATTTGGTGGATTTTTTAGATATGACCAAAAATATGAACAACAACAACCACAAAAATAGATAAATTGGACTTGAAGATTTAAACGTGGTTGTGTATCAAAGGACATTATGAAAAAAGCAAAAAAAGAGTCTATACAATGGGAGAAAATATTTATAATAATATATCTGATAAAGCTTTAATATCCAGAACATATAAAGAACTACAACTCAACAACAGAAAGATAAACAACCCAATTTAAAAATGGACAAAGGACTTAAATAGACATTAGTCTGAAGAACATGTGCAAAAGACCAATAAGCACATAAAAAGATGCTCAGCATCATTAGTGATTAGAGAAATGCAAAGCAGCATAAATCAACATATGAAAGCTGCAAGTTCCATGATCATGTAGTGGTTAGTACTCTACAATGTGTGACAGCTGTACCTGCAGTCTGATTATTTGGCAAGACTCAGGCTTGGGGAAAAAAAATTTTTAAGTAGAGAAATGCAAATCAAAAGTACTGTGAGATACTACCTCACACATACCAGGATGGCTATTATTTTTTTAAAAAATAGTGAATATGTGAAGACACTGGGTTCATTCATTGCTGGTGGAAATGTAAAATGGTATGGCCACCATGGGAAAGTTTGTCAGTTCCTCAGAAAATTAAAATAGAATTACCGTGTGACCCACAATTCCACTCATGGGTATATACCCAGAAAGAATTGAAAACTGGGACTGAAACAGATACTTGTATACAAATGTTCATTGCAATATTATTTACAATAGCCAAAAGGTAGAAGCAACTCAAGTGTCCATCAGTGGATGAATGGATAAGTAAAATGTGTTATATACATACAATGGAGTATTATTCAGCCATAAGAAGGAACACAGATCTGTTACATATTACAATATGGATGAACCTTGAAAGCATTTTAACTTTAAGAAGCCAGACAAAAGGACAAATATTGTATTATTCCAATTATATGAAACATCTAGAATAGACAAATTAATAGAGATAGAAAGTAGATGGGTGGTTACCAGTGGCTGGGAAGAGTAGAGAATGGAGAGTTATTGATTAATAGGTACAGAGTCTCTATTTGGGGTGAGGAAACAGTTTTGGAAATAGAGGTGATGGATGCACACATTGTGAATGTAATTAATGCCACTGAATTGTACTCCTAAAAATAGTTAAAATGAACTAGACGAGGTGGCTCATGCCTGTAATCCCAGCACTTTGGGAAGCCGAGGCTGAAGGATTACTTGAGGTCAGGAGTTTGAGACCATACTGGGCAACATAGCAAAGCACGTGTCTACAAAGTTTTTTTGTTTGTTTAATTAGCCAGACAGAAGGCAGAGGTGGAAGGATCACTTGAACCCAGGAGCATGGTGTTACAGGGAGCCATAATTGCACCACTGCACTTCAGCCCGGGCAACAAAGTGAGACCTTGTCACTTAAAAAAAAATTTGTCGCTTAAAAAAAAAAAAAGGCTTAAAATGGCAACAATTTTACCACAATAAAAAACCTAAAATAAAATAATTACTTTTTCTTAATGATTGGATACTCATAATTTACTTTCCTAAACTCCTGAGATTTAAGATTACATAATGTCTGTGAATGTAAAACCAGTGTCTACATACAAAGCGTGCATATACACACACACAAATGTTTTCACATACCCAAACAGAAAAACAGAAGCTGTATGCCAAGCTTTGAGGAAATATGCTAATAAGCAGTATGCGTTTATTGTATGGCGCAGTGTTGATTTGCTTTATTCATGGTAGATGTGCTTTATAAGATTAAGGCCTTTTAAATTTGTCATAAGGAGGATCTGAATTGTTCTTTTTTATGCATAATTCTACATTTGACTGCTAAAAGAGTATTTGCTTTTCATTTGCAATTTTTTTAGAACCTCATTCAATTATTATTTCTTAAGTTCCTTTTTTTAATTTTAATGCTCAACCATGAATGAGATTCCACAAATTTGTATAAAGCTAAGTCTATAAGCAATGCCAGTACATGCCAGTACAGCCTTAGCAATTGGTAAAATATGGAAATTCTACTATACTGCTTGGTGATCTGCTCATCCCATTCATTGTCCCACCACCACCTGTAATCCCAGAACTTTGGGAGGCCGAGGAGGGTGGATCATGAGTTCAGGAGATCCAGACCATCCTGGCTAACATGGTGAAACTCCGACTTTACTAAAAATACAAAAAATTACCTGGGTGTGGTGGCATGCACCTGTAGTCCCAGCTACTCAGGAGGCTGAAGCAGGAGAATCTCTTGAACCAGGGAGTCGGAGGTTGCAGTGAGCCAAGATCGCACCATTGCATTCTAGCCTGGGCGATAGAGCAAGACTCCATCTCAGAAAAAAAAAAAAAAGTGTATAACCTCAACCCTCAGGAGCTCAGAGCTGCGTGCAGGTTTATATATTTTTAAGGGTATGAATGAGCAAGTTCTTGGTTAGAAGGAAAAAATAAATAGCACTTACATTTTGTAATCACGACTGACTCAGGCTTTCTTTTGTGCTCAACAGCTGCACCCACTGGGCTGCAACATTATTAATGTTGCCAGTGATGAACATGGGATTGTTCCAGATTCCCTAAGAGACATACTTTCCAGATGGAAACCAGAAGATTCAAAGAATCCCCAGAAAAACACCCCCAAATTTCTTTATACTGTTCCAAGTGGCAACAACCCTACTGGAAACTCATTAACAAGTGAACGCAAAAAGGAAATCTATGAGGTACTGTAGAATGGGTTAAAGCAGTTATGTTCCTGTTTCTTTGTGACTTTTTAGAAGAGCACTATGCAAGCTCCCTTTCTCATTAGCCTTTTGCTTTCAAGGAATATAATTTTTAATAAAAGGAAATCATATATGCTCAGGGTCCTAATAAATTTAGACACAATAAATTTCTGCATCTTTCCTTAGTTATGAGATTTTTCTTTCCCCATAATTGATGTTTTAATACAAAAGAAATAGCATCCTTGGCCTGATGTTAAATTTTATGAGATTATTTAATATTTTACCCCAAGTTTGATTTCCGTTTTTTCTGTGTTGTTAACTTGCCTGTTCTGCTTCCTACTCCTTGTCATCTTAGGTTACCAAGAATTCTTTAAAAATAAGAGGCATGCTCCCCTTTTATGAAATCTCTCTGAGATACCAATGATGCCTAGCTTTTCACTATAAACATTTTTTTAAGTATCAAACATATGTTAAGCTCCACAGAAATCTTTGAAAAATAAGAGAAATTTTGCCTTTTAGAAAGTCTCTTTTATGTATCTGACTGTGCCCCCAACCTTTTACTACAAATAGCTTTTTAAAATAAATACCAAACCCTTTTTAAACTCTATAGAATTTAGTCACATCCAGTGGAATCATAGGAAAGATTTCAGCCAGTTCCTTTTACTTAGAAAATTTTAGGTTCAGGCCGGGCGCAGTGGCTCATATCTGTAGTCCCAGCACTTTGGGAGGCCGAGGCGGGTGGATCACAAGGTCAGGAGATGGAGACCATACTGGCTAACACAGTGAAACCCCATCTCTACTAAAAATACAAAAAATTAGCCTGGCGTGGTGGCAGGCACCTGTGGTCCCAGCTACTTGGGAGGCTGAGGCAGGAGAATGGCATGAAACCGGGAGGTGGAGCTTGCAGTGGGCTGAGATCGTGCCACTGCACTCCAGCCTGGGTGACACAGCGAGACTCCATCTCAAAAAAAAAAAGAAAAAGAAAATTTAGGTACAAAATATTGTCTCAGATTGGGTGCAGTGACTTACACCTGTAATCCCAGCACTTTGGAAGGCTGAGGTGGGAGGATTGCTTCAGCCCAGGAGTTTGAGACCAACCTGGACAACACAGCAAGACTCCAACTCTAAATATATATATACACACACACACATATATACATCTAATACATGTATATAATACATGTAAGTATATCTATATACACATATATACATACACACATATATTTACACATATATACACACATATACATACACATATATATACACACACGTATATATGTACACACACCACATACACCGTCATGTTCTTATGTTTGTACTTCCCGGGCTCTGTCCTGAGTTCTCTTCTTTGTTTACATACCCCCCAGGCAGCCTTGTCCAGTTTTGTGTCTGTCTATTCCATTACATACACAATGACTGCCACATCGCCTGGCCCCTACCTCTTCCCTGAGCCCCAGGCTTCTGTATCCAACTTTCTACTGATATCTCCACAGAGATATCTAATAATCGTTTCACACTTAACATGCCCAAATAGAACTCCTGATTTTCCACTGCCCTACCCCAAACCTCTGATCTCCAGCCTCTCACATTCTCCATCTCCATAAAGAGTGCAACTATGAATGGTTACCCTTTATTCCTGTCTTTCCCTCCTTCGCCCCCCATTCCCCACATCTAGTTCCTCCTGTGGACTGTAC
Source organism: Mandrillus leucophaeus (assembly GCF_000951045.1). NCBI lineage: Eukaryota > Metazoa > Chordata > Mammalia > Primates > Cercopithecidae > Mandrillus > Mandrillus leucophaeus. The sequence continues at coordinate 5,575,226 of NW_012108808.1, read as the reverse complement.
CACTGAGCTTATCCAAGTCCATCCATTTTTCTCTGTTGTCATCACTGTCCCCATCTTCTGAGCCCCTGCCTGCCCTCACTGGACTCCTCCAGTGCCTTCACTGCACCAGCTGCATTTCACCCTGCGCTCTTAACCAGTCACACTCTTCCCACAGCAGCCAGCCACATCCATCCCTGCAGAAATGTCAGTATAAAGCCGGGCTCCAGGCTCCAGTGGTTTCTCCTTGCAGTTAAAGCCCAAATTCTTTTATCTGCCCTGCAGAGCTAGGTAACATGGTCAGTCTATTCTCAAGCCTTCTCTCTTATCATTCTTCTTGCTGCACTTGGGGCAGCCACACTGTCCTTTTTAACCCTTAAACATGTCAAGCATTTTGCGTATCCTGCCGCCTTTGCCCTCATTCATCCCTCAGTCTAGATTCTTCTTCTTCTGATATTTGCACAGCTGACTCCTTCCTGTCATTTTAAGCTCTGATGTTACCTGGTCTGGAAGGCCTTCTCAGTGATTGAACCTGAAATAGCTACCCTGTCGCTCTCTTCCCTCACCTGTTGTAATGCGCTGCCCAGGACTTTAAAGCCACCCATCTAGCTGGGCACAGTGGCTCACTCCTGTAATCCCAGCACTTTGGGAGGCTGAGGCAGGTGGATCATTTGAGGTCAGGAGTTCGAGACTAGCCTGGCCAACATGGTGAAACCCCATCTTTAGCAAAAAGTATAAAAATTAGCTGGGTGTGGTGGTGCATGCCTGTAATCCCAGCTACTCGGGAGGCTGAGGCAGGAGAATCGCTTGAGCCCAGGAGGCGGAGGTTGCAGTGAGCCAAGATCGTGCCACTGCACTCCAGCCTGGGCGACAGAGCGAGACTCCATCTCAAAAAAGAAAGTAAATAAAACCACTCATCTAATGTTTATTCTGCTCATGATCCACAGGCTTATGTATATGCTGTCTTTTCCCCTGGAATCTAACTTCCATGAGAATAAGAGCCTTTAATGCCTTGTTCATCTTTTTATCCTCATTGTCTAAGACAATAGACACACAGTAGTTTTTTGAATGAGTACAAAGAATTACAATTCCAAGTGAATTTAATTTTAAATAACTTTTAAGAAATAGATTGCTTTAAGAAATAAACAATTACCTCAAACTTTTTTAGCTTGCAAGAAAATATGATTTCCTCATAATAGAAGATGATCCTTACTATTTTCTGCAGTTTAACAAGGTAAGTGATGATATGAACTTATTTCACTATTAGAAGATAAGTTGTAAGTTACTGCACTGTGTTGGATATTAGGCTGACTGCGGAGTCAGAACTAATCCACTTTTACATGAAAAGTAAATCAATTATGATTAATTTGCTACTACTTTACTTTTCAGTCTCCCAGTTTTATTATGGAATTAGTACCTTTCTTTTTTGTTATTACTGCTCTTTCCAGAAATTACTTTCCTTCAAAACAGTAGCTGGCTTTCTGTACCAGGCACTGGGGCAAACAGTAGATCAGGGCTGATGGATGCCTTGAACTCCACATCCAAGTTCACAGCTCCTCAAACATCACCCAGGGATGTGAACTGAGTTTCATCTTTGGCTGTCGACTTCTGTGTCTTGGTGGTGGCCGATTAGAATGATGTATGAGAAGGGTTAGGAAGCCATGCTCAAGCTGAAGGAGAAAGAGGGCTGTGCTCCGTTAGCAGTGTCTCCCATGGACACAAGAGGAGGCATCACAGGCAGCACACCACACATTTGCCACCCTGTCATTTCTGTCGTGGATCTTACTGCAGAGTAATGGGCATTTAGATTGATTCTCACACGTGTGCTACCTTTCATGATGATTTTTTCTGATAGATGATAATAATGGTAAGACCAAAGCCTGATTCTTCAAAAGCCAACACTTTCTTTGCTCTCAGGGCCGCAGAGAACATACACTTGGATTCAGCTTTCCCCTTAAATATAGTGGGAAAAGATAAGAACTCTTTATTTCTCTACAGGGTTTCCTAAAACATCACTTTTGCCTCCTGCCTCCCACCATCAGCATGCCAGCAAATTTTCTTTCTCATTTGTAGCTACTTTTAAAGTAAATGTTGAAGTCAGTCTTTCATATTGACTAATTTCTCATCTTCATTCGCATCATTTTTCCTTCTGCCGATCGTAAGGATCAGCTCTCTCACTGAATACCCTTGAGTACTGCTGGCCATCTTCATTATAGTCTTGTTCAAACTAGTGTTCCTTGAGTCCCTCCTGTAAGTCTGTTAATCCTGGATTTCAACCTCTGGGGCAAAGAGGGCCTGTTTGAAGTTTCCCTAAGTTCATAATAATGGCATCTGAAGCAAATAATAAGCCCTTGTGTGTGTTTTTGGCAGAAAAGCCATGAAGACAAGCAGATGCTAATAAAAGAACATGCATCTTTGTTTGTTATTCCATGTTAAAGGGTTGAAATAAAGGTAAGAGAATATTTGTACTGTTGTTATCCAAATCCATCTCCTGTCTACTCTCTATTCAGAATAATCATACAGTGACTAACAGAGCTTTCAGATCAACAGTATTTTTTATTTTTCATTTTAAGTTCAGGGTACCAACATTTCTTTCCATGGATGTTGATGGACGTGTCATCAGAGCTGACTCTTTTTCAAAAATAATTTCGTCTGGGTAAGGCCCTGTGTCTCTAACTTGATGCTAGATCTAATAGAGCCAGAGACAGTACCTCAGTATCTTTTAGTCTAGACAAATTTTTTCATTTAAAATGCTTGTAGTCTGCTTGTCTTAAAATATTAGTTTCATTATTAATATTAACATAGGCCTTTTTTTTGCTTTATTCACCTCCAATAATCAAAGATTCTTGACTGTTTATCTAACATTGTAGTGGGACCAGTCAGGTTTTTGATATCAGGTATGAAAGGGCACCTTTGGAAATACATGGTCAATCTTGTTTTAAATGTACATTTAAATTTATTTTTGAAGTAAGAAGTAGTTTTATTAGAATGTTTTAATTATCTAGATCCTTTTGTCCCCAGGTCACAATTGTCTGTCTGATGAAATCAGGAAAGTGATATGTAATAATTGTTAATATGGAATTGGTATCGTGCCTTTTCTCTTTTGACATAGGTTGAGAATAGGATTTTTAACTGGTCCAAAACCCTTAATAGAGAGAGTTATTTTACACATACAAGTTTCAACATTGCACCCCAGCACTTTCAACCAGGTAAGGACAATTTAGGAAATAGATTTTTTTTTTTGTAATTAGATCAAAATTTTTTTAAAAAATAGATGGTAGGGAACAGAAACTCCAAACCTGTTTAGTGACTCATAGTTTGCCTTCTTTGCAGACATGCTAATCTTTCCTAAATAAATTGGTTGGAATGCGTTTTAATTAAAATAAAGTAAAATTAATTTAAGAGAATATGTAAATTTCCTTACAAACTTTGAGAAATTATTGGATCCCTCTGTAACACAACCTTGTAAGAATGAATAGAACAGAAAAGTTTGCGTAGAATAGGACACTTGTTTGATGTATGTTCCATAAAGTGCAGATGGCCCCATGTTTTGCCAAGTTGGGGACTTTTTTCATATTTTTTGTATCTGTTATCAACAGAAGTTCACATATTTTTGCATCTGTTATCAACAGAAGTTCACTATCAATTTATAACATTTTAAACTTTTTTTTTTTTTTTTTTTTTGAGACAGAGTCTTGCTCTGTCACCCAGGCTGGAGTACAGTGGCATGACCTTGGCTCACTGCAACCTCTGCCTCCCAGGTTCAAGCGATTCTCCTGCCTCAGCCTCCCAAGTAGCTGGGATTACAGGCACACATCACTATGCCCAGCTCATTTTTGTATTTTTGGTAGAGACAGAGTTTCACCATGTTGGCCAGGCTGGTCTCTAACTCCTGGTCTCTGGTGATCCCCCCGGCTGGGCCTCCCAAAGTGCTGGAGTTACAGGTGTGAGCCACTGCGCCCAACCTATAATTTCTATTTTAAATAGAAAATCTCCAAATATGTCATGTAACTTTACATATCTACTGTACATTTTTATATTTAGAGAAGCGGTATAGTATGGCAATTAACAGCACGGGTCAGGAGCTGGATAGCCTGACTGAATTCAGGCTGTGGGACTCAGAAAAGTTAACTTAACCCTTGTGCCTCATTAGTAAAACAGAAATTTATGGAGATTACATTTGGTAAAATATATTAGTATCTTACAATAGTGCCTGCTACATAACAAGTACTGTATCAATATTTGTTATTTTTACTAGTATTGTCATTGTTATTAATTGACATTTGTTTTAAATCACTGACTATATAAGCTAGGCTCAGCTTGTTATATCTTATTATGGTTTACATGTAATCAAAAGTGATTTGCTTTTATATATGCAAAAATTATATTTTCAGGGGATGAAACATGGTATTTTTTATTTTATCTCTTTTAGCTCATGATATCACAGCTTCTACATGATTGGGGAGAAGAGGGTTTCATGGCTCATGTAGATAGGTATTGTATCATTTCTTTAAATATTTATGAGCAAAATAGGAGCCCAGTGAACATAATACAGATCACCTACAGTATTGATTTATTCTTCCTTCCTCAGTATCCTGGGAAAGGAGAGACAATAGGAATGGTCTACTATAAGTCAAAAGTCTATTCATTTTATTAGCTCTTCACCTAGCAAGTCTTCTCAACATCCAAGGTGTGGTTTGAAAGCAGTGTCCACCCACTCCTAAGGTAGTCCAAAATTCCCACCAGGTTAGGATTTACTTACTTAAATGATTTAATGGGTAAACTATTCATACACAGAAATATTTTATTTAATAATAATTAATTGTGAAGGATACATGACATGGGATTTGGCTCAAGTAAAGATGAGTGTGAACATAATTTCCCTAAATAGTCTGTATATTGGTACAAGTTATGGATTACTTTAGCTGTGTAAATGTGGTACCTCCTAGGACATTTAGAAATAAGGAGGAATTGGGTATTCGCATTCCCAGACCAGTGATTCATTATTTCAATAGTATTGTCTTTTATCCTGAGTGATGAGAACCAGTATTTAGACAACTAAACACAAAGATTGATCCTGCTACTTCTAGGTTCCATATTTTACATAGAAATGGACTTCTCTTTTTGAATTTTTATTTTGTAATTATTCTACAATGAAGGAAAAAACACAGCGGTTAAAAGTTTATCACCAGACAAGTGAAACAAATATGCTCCATTCTTCTATCAAGCATTCAACATTTTAATCAAGATAGAAAACAAATTCTTATAGCCTGGACTCTGGAGCCTTTTTCGCTTCTGCAATCAATGTACTGAGCACATCTATTTCATTGTTTTCTTCTTCTAGGGTTACTGATTTCTATAGTAACCAGAAGGATGCAATATTGGCAGCTGCAGACAAGTGGTTAACTGGTGAGTGGAACGTATATCCATCCTCATGATAAACAGTATAAGAGTAGGGGCTAAACACTGCATATTACTAACAATCCTGGTGGAAAAGAAACAGTCCAGGAGTATTCTTGCTAAGGAAACATTACACCATAAATTATCTTAGAAGCAACATTTGATAAACCTGGGCACAGGCCTTCCTATCTACTTTACCTGTCTGCTGCAAAGAATTTGTGATTTAAAAAAAAAAAAAAAAAATCTAAAAATCAACCTCTAACTTACTTAAAGCTTAATATTATCTATTTTCAAAAATTTTAGTTATTTCAGAATTTTACCCCAAAGGTTAAAATTGTCAAACCATGCTTCTTCTCTAACTAAACTGTACAAAGGCAGATGTCTCATTGACACATAATTTGCCTTCTAATCATTAACCTCATTTTTCTCTGTAGTATTATCTATTGCTAACTTGATTACAAGATGTTTTAGATTCATTTTTCTATTATGAAGGTCAAATTAATCACATGGCTTTAATTGTATTGCTAAAATGCCTTTGATATAAATAATAGTAAACCAAAAATAGCAATTCCTTATTTCTGTCCTATCTTATTTTCTATAAAGTCTTGGTAAAAACAGAATTAGTGGCCAGGTGTGGTGGCTTACGCCTGTAATCCCAGCACTTTGGGAGGCCAAGGCGGGTGAATCACCTGAGGTCAGGAGTTCGAGACCAGCCTGGCCAACATGGCGAAACCCTGTCTCTACTAAAAATGTACAAATTAGCTAGGCATGATGGCGGGCACCTGTAATCTCAGCCACTCAGGAGGCTGAGGCAGGAGAATCGCTTGAACCTGGGAGGCAGAGGTGGCAGTGAGCCAAGATCATGCCATTGCGCTCCAGCCTGGGTGAAGCAAAACTCCATCCAAAAAAAAAAAAAAAACAGAATTAGTATCTTTTTGACAAGAGCACTATTTTACCACTTTGCATAATAGTACTGAAGAAAAACTTTTGATCAACAGCAAGTTCTTTTTTAAAAAAGATAGTAATGTAAATCAAAAATCATTAGGCTTTGTTTTTGATTTCTGTATCCTAATACTCAATGAAACATAAAGCCCACAACTGCTTCTGGAATTCTTGAATTTTAAGTATTTCTTTTCATAATTAATTACATTCTGATAAAAACGCTAATCCACTGGACATCTAAACTGTTACAAGAATAATAGGATTTGTTGTAATGCTGGAAGAATCCACAAATAATGGAAGAATCCTCTTCTAAATTGAAATAGCCATGTTTGTCTAAGTATGGTTCTAAGTGAAGGAGAGGTGAGTGGGATTTCTTGCACTACCCTGACTGACTGCGTTGTAAATATGCACACGTGAGCTATCACTTGCCCACCTTACCTCTCCCTTCCTCCCTCACCCGTAGTAACTCGTTGAAATAAAATCCAGAACATCAATTTTCAAGGCTCACAAAATGATATTTTTTAAAATGCTATAATTGAAGGAACTTTTTTAGGAATACTAGTTTCTACTTACTACACTTATGCCATTTAACAACACACTTTGATATCATCCAAGATGCTTTACTTTGGAAGACATTTATTCTCTTCTTTTGTTTGTAGGTTTGGCAGAATGGCATGTTCCTGCTGCTGGAATGTTTTTATGGATTAAAGTTAAAGGCATTAATGATGTAAAAGAACTGATTGAAGAAAAAGCCGTTAAGATGGGGGTAAAACTGGGAGGCGAAGGGCTGGGAAACCTAAAGAAAAGTTACACTTTTTCTTTAATATTTTACTTGAATAGAAATGGAAAGAGATGCTTCTTGTTGCCCACTAGCCAACTCATAATGTTCTAATGTTAGATATTTTATTGCATTATCAAAATCTAAGAGGTTTTTGGGTTACATAATTATCCAGCTGGTCTAAATTAGTGGAAATACGGTTGTTCATCTCAGCTACTGATTAGCATAGTAGCTGAGCGTGGTCTCTGGGGTCGCACTTGTTGAGTTTGAGTCCCAGCACCACCCTTTAGGGGATGTGTGGCCTTGAATAGGTTATCCTTTCTGTGCTTTGTCTGTAAAACAGAGGTAGTAAGAATCCCTCTCTCATAGGGTTGCTCTGATGATTAAGTGAGTTAATATGTGTAAAGCCCTTAGACTAGTATGTGGCACATACTCAGTGCTCAGTAAGAGCCACTGGTATTTAAAATGAAGGGATTTTTTTCTGATGATGAAGATAAAGTATACTCATGGTAGGATATTTGGAAAATGTATAAAAGTATAATGAAGATTTTTTAAATAGCCCATGATTTTACCACCCAGATTTTGTGACCATTTATAGTATAGTTTCTTGAAACGCTTGTTCTTTTAGTATTTTGGCTGTGCACTTATGTTACATGGTTAAAATTATACGGAAAAGTTTGTATCCTGATTTTTTTTTCACTTAAAATTAGCTCATAGAATGTATTCTAGGTTTCTTTTTTTTTCCCTCTTTTTATATTTAAATTATAAGTCTACTTAGGTTTCATTTGGGGCATCAAGTAAGCTGAAAATTCTAAACATTCTTCTGTGTAGCTTTCCAGTTTACCAGATAAATTATTCCTTCTCCATTAATTAAAGCCATTAGCATATTTGTCAGTCTTTTACATACACTGAAACCTACTGCTAGAGTCAGTTTTGTCTTGAATCATAAGAACTAAAGGACAGATTGGACTGATGATGGCAAAGTGCCACGCTAGTGCCTAAGAGACAAGGTGCTCTAGAAGTTAGATCTAGAGACAGACTGCCTGGACTTCAGTCCTACCCCCACCGTCTGGGTAAAGCTATTATCCTCTCTTAACCATCTTATTTGAGGGCAGGACTCAAACTTTATTAATTGTTCTAACCCTAATCACAGCACATAGTAGGTACTTGATAAACACTTAATTGACTTATTTCAAATAATACATTGTAGTATAATAAATCAATTTGATACATTCTTTTCTTTTCTGTCAATGCCATCATCCTCAAAATATGTGGTAAGTGCTTATCTGTAGGTATGTCTGAGTGAGGTGCTAAGGATATAGACTTTGTTTTTACTATACTCTTCTTCAGTCCTCTTCATTTACTCCATATATCCTGCTACATGTTCTTTTTTTACCTTTACTAAATAATCTCCAGCTTTATCCCCACTTCGTTAGCCCAGATGTTGGTTATCTTGCAAAGAGATTATTACCACTCCCTTCTCTTTCAGCTCCTTGCTTCTAGTACATCCCAAAACTCATCCATGCTACTGGGAGAAATGATGGCTTTCATTTTATTTTTAACCAGGACAGAGAAACCCATCTTCTGCCTTGAAATCTTTTCCCCAGAGTACTCCAGATCGTGTCACTCGCAATTCCTCTTGTTTTAGCAGACAGTGTAACAAGCAGTTACTCAGTGCTTTTGAAGATCATGATTATACTAGTCAACCCTAACCATCATAGAAGATAAAACTTGAAAATATCAAAGACTTAATAAGCAATAGAAGTTTATCTCTGACTCGCATATAATTCTAAGATGTGACCTGCAGCCTGCTGTGTTCCAACAGTGATTCAGAGACCCGTGTTTCTTACATCTCGTTGCCTTTCATTCTTCAATACACGGATTCCAAGATGGCCACAAAATGGAAAGAGCGTGGCAGATCACACATGGGATTATTTGTATGGGCCAGCCTTAGACGTCGCTTACCTGGCTTCTGCTCACATCCATTGGTTAGGATTCGCTCTCATGGTCACACACAGCTAGAAAGAGGCTGGGGAATAGGGTACATGTGATGCCCAGGAAGAAGAGGAAATGGAGCTTACCATCAGTGAGCTGTCTGCCTGTGTGGCCATCAAGAACAGCAGCTGTTCCGACCACCCCATCTTGACATGCTTACTTAATACTTTTATTCCTTCATTTTATACATTACATCTTTTACCTCCTTTCAGTTCTTTGCACCAATTTTCCTCCCATCTCAGGGCCTTTACTCTGTGTACCTTTGCCCTCAAATACTGCTCCCTGCTTTTTGTCTGACCTAATTTGTGTTTCAGGCCCCAGCTTAAAAGTAACTTTCAAACTTAATTACTTAAAAATTACTTTTCTAGTTAAACATTTGTTTGTATTTGTTACCATTTATCTTTCTTTAGTAAACTGTCCTTTCTACATTAAAGCTGGAATTTGAGTGTTCTCAGTTTTCCTGTATTCCTGACAGTTTGAGAAGAGATAGCATTTGCCATATTTATTCTGAACATTTTTTCAGTTTCTATGTGTTTAGTTTTGTTCATTGTATGACATACACAATTTTTATATAAATTAGTATTTTTTCTTGTGATTTCTTTAACTGCTTTTAAATTTAAAACATCCTTCCCTACTCTGAGATTAAGCTGAACTATATTATCTTTGAGTTTTTCTTTAGTGGTACATTACCTATCTTCCACAAACTCTCTTAGGTATTAATGCTCCCTGGAAATGCTTTCTACATCGATAGCTCAGCTCCTAGCCCTTACTTGAGAGCATCCTTCTCTTCAGCTTCTCCAGAACAGATGGATATGGTGAGTGTAGTATTCTCTTCAGAGTAATACTAGCTAGCAGTTCTATTTTTTTAATGCATGTGTATACTTTGTGAATTAGAATATTACTTAATATCTGTTTGGGTTTCTAAAATTCAGGTATTTGTTGACCAGTCATGAACTATCATTCAAAGACCCATTTTACTTTGTTGCTAGACTTCTATAGAAATGAGACTAAATTGGAGTTAAAATTTATTATCTGCATGAATAATGTATCACAGCCTACTGAGCTGGGTAAATTGTCATGTTATGAGGAAAACTTCTTTCCTTCCTTTAATGAATTAATATGAGCCAGAAGTACAAATTCATGATGGCTGTCAGTCTCTTTCTCTGAAGAAAAAAGTATCAGCAAGGGTCAAATAGAATAATTTTCTTAATCGCAATCTAGCTTTAACCAACATAAGCTGTGTATGTGGAAATAAAACAGAAGAGCTATAAATTGAACAGTGCCATTAACCTTGAGAAGAGTTTATATTTATCCTTGGAAAGGGACATTTTTGGCATGTTCTTTATTTACTTGCATTCTCATGTCATTAAATGTGTTTTTCATAAGTTCTCTCTTTTAATTTATTAGTGGAGTTGGGCAATTGAATCTATATAAAATGCAGGTGAGAGGTTATATAAAATCTAAAATAATTCATGTTATGGATAAAATGGAAAATGATCTTGAAGGCCACAAGTAAAACAACAACAAAAAAAAATCCTGGAAATCTGATGTACTTCAGTCTTCATATTTTAATAGACATTGATGGCATCCTGCGTGGATAAAGTTGATATTCAACTTGACTTTCCAATGCCTTCTCTCAACCTTAGACAGATACTCTTTGTTTGGATTTTTAAAGTTATTACAGAGTTTTCCAATGTAGTATCCTAATTTAATTAATTCTAATATTTTTTTCTGTTTTAGGCCTTCCAGGTATTAGCACAACTTATAAAAGAATCTTTATGAAGAAATTAAACTAGGTTGGGCATGGTGGCTCACACCTATAATCCCAGCACTTTGGGAGGCTGAGGAGGGAGGATCACTTGAGCCCAGGAATTCAAGGCTGCAGTAAGCTACGATCACACCACTGCACTGTGGCCTGCGTGGCAGAACAAGACCCTGTCTCTTAAAAAAGAGAAAGAAAGAAATCAAACTAATCATGCTGCTCATGGATTTTTCCAATAAATTTCTTGTTTTGGCAGGAAGAAATGAACACTGGTATTATTAGACTTACAGATTAAATTAAATTTCCTCAAACATGTCCTATCTGTAGTAGTTCAACTAGACACCTTTTAAAGTGCCTCTAAATTCATCAGATGGCCAAAATGTATTTATAATCCACTGAAGCATTTTGAAAAATTTTCAACCTGTAAAAAATTACTTTTATCTTGGATTTATTATAAAGAACTTTATAGTTGCTTTATAATTTCCCATAAATTGTCTTTGAAACTAACATTTTACACTGAATTATTTTGAGATTTTAAAGAAATAATTAAGTTCAAAATGGTATATAATGTGTACTTTTTCTACCTTTAGGAAAATTTAATGAGAGCTTATTGCAAAAATTGTTATAAGTTGATCATTATAAGTGACTTTCAGTAAAAGTACCATAAACATTATGTTATGCCACAGAAATTCCTTTAAAATAAAATTCTTAAACTAAAAATACCTAAAGGCTTCAGACCCATTAATTCTAAGTAAGGAGGGGAGATCATGGACTTAGGAAAATTTACTACATTGTATTTTCATAATAGTACATAATCTACAAAAATACATTCTTACCAATTATGTAATTTAAATCTACTACGACCCTTTAAGGTATTGGGAAATACTTTTTTAATGATTTTTTTCTCACCTTTTAAAATCTTTATTAAAGTAAGATATGCTTATTTTAGAGTTTTCAAACAATCCAGAATATATAAGGAATAAAGTAAAAGCTACTCACTGTCTCACCCCCAGTGATAACTGCTATAAGCATTTAGCATTCTTCCTTTGCAACGTTCTTCTCTGCATACACATGTAATATGTAGAATAGGATCTCATTGTGACAGTGTATCATAAATACCCTGTATTTATTTTCTACCGCTGTTTAACCAATTGACGAAGTGTTCCGTGACCCAGTAATTGTGAAGTTGTAAGTATCTTTGAGGAATTAGGAAGTTTATGTCATTATTATTGATGCCATCCCTTGTGTATATAAACATCTCCATCACAGTTATTATTTTCCTGGATGTCTGGATGAGATGTTACATCTTTCAACAGCTAAAATTCTCAAGCAGAAATCTCAACCTCAAAGATCAAAGCAGCTGTGACCCCAAGCCCAAATCCCTATTTCTAAGGCAACCAGTGGTAATTATGTAGGACCGATTGAAGAGATGCAGGGCCTGGAGGAAGACCAAGATGAGGAACCTGACAATTCACTGTGGGAACAGAAAATTATAAATTAGACTTATAAAAGTAAAATTAGCCTTCCCCTTACTTTATTCAGTACTTTTCAACAATAACCAAAATTGCTTAGCCCAGCATTGCATAGATGAGTGCCTTGCTTTGATTTTGTTTGTTTTTAAGTCACCATCATAGAACAGTTGATTTGTAGATCGACTTATAATTCCCAGCTTTCAAGCAAGGGATTACTCCTAACCACAATCTTAAGAACTCTGTTTCTTCAAAGAAAACAGAGCGAGAAAAAGAGTGGGCACACACAGTGCCTTATGACTTAGTGCTTGTTTTTGTCTGCTGAGATTATCTTTCCCTCATTAGGAAACTATAAAGTATTGGCAAAATGGAACGTTATTCATTGCTATTGCCATTGTGAATTTTTCCAACCTTCTGGAAAAGCAATTTGGCAGTGTCTACCAAGAAACGTTAAAATGTTCATACCCTTGAATGCAATGTGTTTGATACTGTGGATTAGCTCACTCAGCATAAATTCGAATTTCCTGCTTGTATCTTTGAGCACTGTAAATGCAAAATGCTCCATTTCCAGATGCCCCTGCAGCTACAGTGTCAGATATGGCTGTCATTCAGATGCCCGGATTCAGAACTGAGTTAAGAGGGCAGCAAGGTAAGATGTAAGGCACGCGTTTTGCTGACATGGATCCTAGCTAAGGCAGTATGATTTTTATAGCAAGTAGCTTATTAGTTTGGTGGCTTTCTAATTCTGGCAGAAGCAGTGAAATGCTGGTGCTAGAAATGGTTCCTGGAAGCTGTATCTACTTTTTTAGCAATTCCAACATCTTTGGAAACCACAGAATACACGATAGTAAACAATTGTCAACGATTTTGGAAATCATAGAATACATGATAATAAACACTTTTTGCTTTAATCAGCTAGTATAGTTTTCATTATCTACAACTGAATGCCAATCAGTATAGCCAGGGGTGTCAAGGGTCTCCAAGCTTGACGATTTACTAAATGGACTCACGTGTGATTGTGCACAGAGCAAAGTCTGGAGGAAACTTCCAGGCACAAGTTTCTGAGACTCCTGTCTCAGTAGAGTCTCCGTGAGGTCCCAGAGGATGTACTTAATTCCTCCAGCAAGGATGTGTGATAACACACGCAACCACACCTCACCTGAGACTGGTGGCCCAGAGATTTTTGTGAATGGCCAGTCACATATGCATACAGTGCCTGCATGGCTGACCTCAAGTTACTGAAGCTCCACCCCACAGAGGGAACGCAGGTGTTCACTGTAAATCACATTGTTAGGATAAACTAAATGGAAAAACTAAATGGAGTACAGTGTGGCTGAACACCTCCCAGCATGCAAAATGCTCTTATCAGTCAGAATATTGCAAGGGCTCAGTTCCAAGGAGCCAGCCAAGGGCCAGTCATGAAAACCCCGCTTCCTTGGTAATGTGCGTGGTTTAAGTGGCCTAGATCCGCTCAATTAATCCTTTCCTCCCCGCCATGGATCCCACTTTTAGACATTTATAGTAAACAATTATGCAAACTATGGAAAATACTTTAAAAATCTGAAGATAGTAATTGCAGTTTCAAATAGCAGAAAGCTGGGGGCAGGGGCAGAGCTGTTGTGACGAAAGGTCTCACAATAGGAAAATGGTTGTCAATTATGGTTCATCCACTTAACTGAATATGAGGCAACCACTAAAACACCATTATGAAGCAGTATTATTCATTTTAGGATGAGGCGGTAAGGTAAAAATGAGTATAATAGGAATGAAAACCCAGGGTATAAGAAGCATAGCCATAGTTCAATTACAACTATGTGAACACAGAAAACATTACCAAAATGGTAACAGTTGGGTAATATTTTTCTTTATTTTCAAAATATTCTATAACGTGGCTCTTTCATCATTTACAAATACATGTAACACCTTAAGTGAACTGGTGACATGATCCCTTTTTCAGTTGGACAAACAGATTCCTAAAGGCAATGGTAAAAATATATAAATATCAGGTGGCGAAGGGGCTGCTACCAAACAATAGGAATCACATAGGAAGTCACATCCGTGCAATGACAGTCAGTGTGGGCCTGGACAAAAATTTTATGGGTGTCCTGCCGTTAGTCTGCTTAGCTTCTGTGTGGAAGCCATGGTCTCCCTGGTCATGGTCTACAATGACTTCAAGCAGCTGGAGTAGCTGGTCCTGGTGGTGTTCAACATGGCAATTTCGAGGAAGCCGATAATGGAGCAGTTGTCACTTGGCATACTTTTCTTTTAATTTAAATTTGACTATTTATTTGTCCACTTTAGGAATTTCTTCCCCTGCGTGTAAGATGCTTTCCCTATAATTCTTGTAGAGCATAGTATATCTTCAAATTTCTTTTCTAACACAGCTAATTAAATACCCAGTGGATAGGAAGTATTAACTTTATCAAAAGTAGGTTTAATTATTTTAGAGAATCTAAAGTCTTAATGAAAGTGAAATATCAGCCAGTCATACAATTTTCACTAGTGATGTGTGTTTATTAACATTTTAAGTTCTCTGAAGTCCAGAACCATACTCTCTTTCTCTAGGACCCAGTGGTAACTAGGAATATCACATTTTAAAAACGAATGTATTGGTTAGCATGCCTTCACAGTTACCCTAGTTCCAAGCTTCAGGATTTAAATTTTTACGTGTGTGTGTATATATGTGTGTGTGTGTATGTATATGTGTGTATATATGTGTATATATATGTGTGTGTATATGTGTGTGTGTGTGTGTGTATATATATATATTTTTTTTTTTGAGATGGACTCTCACTCTGTTACACAGGCTGGAGTACAATGGCATGATCTCAACTCACTGCAACATCCACCTCTCAGGTTCAAATGATTCTCCTGCCTCAGCCTCCCAAGTAGCTGGGATTACAGGTGCACACCACCATGCCCAGCTAAGTTTTGTATTTTTAGGAGAGATGGGGTTTCACCATATTGGTCAGGCTGGTCTTGAACTCCGGACCTCAGGTGATCCACCTGCCTCTGCTTTCCAAAGTGCTGGGATACAGGCGTGAGCCACCGCACCTGACCTTTGCTTATGTATTTTATTCATTCATTCAGCAAATATTTATTGAGTGCCTATTACTATAGACTCAGCATATACCAGTGAATAAATTAAAGAAATTCTTGACCTTCATGGAGCTTATATTTGGGGTAAGGGATTGGTGAGGGATGACAGTAAAATTTATTAAAGTACTTTAAATATGTTAAGTGCTACAGAAAAAAATAATACAGGGTAAAGGGATAGAGCATGAAAGAGCAGGGGTGCTGTTTTTGTTTTTTGTTTGTTTGGAGACGGAGTCTCGCTCTGTTGCCAGGCTGGAGTGCAGTGGTGCGATCTTGGCTCACTGCAACCTCCGCCTCCCAGGTTCAAGCAATCCTCATGCCTCAGCCTCCCGAGTAGCTCGGACTACAGGCATCCGCCACCATGCCCACCTAATTTTTATATTTTTAGTAGAGACAGGGTTTCACCGTGTTGGCCAGGATGGTCTCGACCTCTTGACCTCATGATCCACCCACCTTGGCCTCCCAAAGTACTGGGATTACAGGTGTGAGCCACCGTGCCCAGCCTGGGTGCTGTTTTTAATAGAGGGCCCAGAGAAGACCCCCAGACCAAGTGGCATTTGAGCAGAGAGCAGCAAGGGAGTGGGCCATGCAAATACTTGTGCAAAGACACCAGGCGGCCTGAACTTGCAATGCAGAACCCCTGAGGAGGAACTGCATCTGGCCTGTTTGAGGAACCATAGGAGCCCAGAATGCTAAAGAGCAAACAGAGGTGTATTAGTTCACTTGAGTTGCTGTAACAAAGTACCACAAACTGAGTGGCTTAACAGAAATTTCTTGTCTCACCATTCTGGAATGTTGAAGTCCAGGATCAAGGTGCCTGCAGGGCCATGCTCCCTCTGAAGGTGTAGGGAAGGATCCATTCCAGGCCATCTCCTAGGTTTGGTATTTCCGTGGCTTGTGGCAGCATCACTCCAGTCTTCATGAGGCATTCTCCCTGAGTGTGTGTCTGTGTCCAAATTTCCCCTTTTTACAAGGATACCAATCATAATGGATTAGAGGACCCATCCTACTCCAGTATGACCTCATCTTAACTAATTACATCTGCAACAACCTTATTTCCAAATAAGGTCACATTCTGAGGTATTGGGGGTTAGGACCTCAAAACATGAATTTGGGAGGTAGGGTGACACAATTCAGCTCACAACAACAGGAAAGTGGTAAAAGAAAAGTCAGAGATAGGAGTGAGATGGTGGCCAGACTAGGTAAGGCCTTACAGGCCATGTGAGTGTCCGAATTATTCTAATGGAAATTGGAAGCCATTGGAGGGCTTTAAACAGCAGAACAGACCAGGCACGGTGGTTTACGCCTGTAATCCCAGCACTTTGAGAGGCCGAGGCGGGCAGATCACAAGGTCAGGAGTTCAAGACCAGCCTGCCCAACATACTGAAATGCTGTCTCTACTAAAAGTACAAAAATAAAAATAAAAATTAGCCAGGCATGGTGGTGCGTGCCTGTAGTCCCAGCTACTTGGGAGGCTGAGGCAGGAGAATCACTTGAACCCAAGAGGCTGAGGTTGCAGTGAGCAGAGATCAAGCCACTGCTCTCCAGCCTGAATGACATCTCTAAATAAATAAATAAATAAACAGCAGAACAGCATGGGCTGACTTGGGTTTCAAAAGAGCACTCTGACTCCAGCACAGAGAATGGATCAGAAAGAACAAAGGTAGAAGCTGGAAGACCATGTAGGATTCTGGGGACAGATGCTCTATTTTAACTAGTGTGATCAGGAAAGAACTCTGATGTCATTGCATTTAAGGCAAGACCTAACTAAAGTGAAGGGCAATTCACAAAGGTGTCTGAGGAGAGAAGCAAAACTATTTTTTTTTCAAGAAAAATTGAACATAAAAAGGCCACTCAGTGAATTTAAGGTAAAGTAAGTATTACATGCCTCCTCCTCTCATACAGTTTGAATATGTAACTCATCTTATTTCTCTTTTTAGTATGATTTGACCAATTTGCTTTTTCTTTCCTTATTCCTGCTTTCAGATTTTTTAATTTCCATTTTATTTCATGTGCTTCTTGTAAATGACTTTGTGCCTTTTTTTATTTGGAATTTAGAACTGAAATTGAAATTTTCAGTACTAACCTGCAAAATGGTCATAATTTCAGTACCACTTAGTATTTAAATAGCTAGACTGCCCAGATACTACAATAATGTGTTCATCAGAGTCACTGAAAAGGCAATCAAAATTAGAACCTAATAGAGTTCTTCAATGACTTTCCATTTAAGAAAGAAACTAAGTAAAGAGAAAATAGGCAGGGTGTGGTGTCTCATGCCTGTAATCCCAGCACTTTGGGAGGCCAAAGCAGGCGATCACTTGAGCTCTCTGGCCAGCATGGGAAAACCCTTTTCTACCAAAAAACAAAAACAAAAATTAGCTGGGTGTGGCAGTGCACACCTGTGGTCCCAGCAACGCAGGAGGCTGAGGTGAGAGGATTGCTTGAACCCAGGAAGCAGAGGTTGCAGTGAGCCAAGATTGAGATCGCAGCACTGCACTCCAAAGCGAGACTGGAAGAAGGAGGAGGAGGAGGGGCAGGAGGAGGAGGAGGAGGGGCAGGAGGGGAGGAAAAGGAGGAAAAGGAGGAGGAGAAGGAGGAAGAGGAGGAGGAGGAGGAGGAGGAGATTTCTCACTCCACTTCAGATGGAGGAGGAGGAGGAGAAGGAGAAGAAGATTTCTTGCTACACTTCAGATCCACTGGAACCTGATTTCAATGTTCAGTGTTTGTGATGCTCTTTATACCTGAGGCATTGCAGCTACCTGCCAGCCTCAGTTTGCAAAGATTTCCCATAGGGTCTTATTTTCCAAGGCTCCTGGAATCCTGTCTGAATCATCTTGAGAAGGAAGCAGCAAAACAGAAGGGGACTTGGAATTCCCTAGACACCTAAACCACCACCCTTCCAGGAATGTAATATGTAGGAAAGGTTTAAGCAAAAAGAAAAAAAGAGAGTAAGGGAGGATGGATCTGCGTACATCTTAACCTAGCAATATCAGTTCTAGGGATTTGCCTTAGGCAAATAATTTAAGGCCCTTCATTACAGCATTTATTAGTGAAATAATTAACCTACATATCCATCCACAACAACCTTCCAGTCCCCCTGCCAGCCATTCTCCCTTCGCGTGCCTGACTCCTACTCATCCTACGGGGCTCAGAGGAAATTCCACTTCCTGGTAGGACCCTGCCCTGGGCCCTAAGACTAGTTAGGGTCTTCTGTTAATTACACATAGGACACGCAGTCTCTTTTCCTGTGTAGCACTTACCACAATAAGAAGTAATTATTTGTGCGAGTATTTGTTCATTTCTGCCTGTTCCCTTCTCCCCGCAGACCATAATCTCTGTGAGGGCAAGAACTGCGTATCTTCACAGCTGTAACCTCAGAGCCGATTGCAGTGCAGATGTCTTGCTCTCAATAGATATGTGTTCATGGAATTGTACACTTTATTATTTTTTTTTTAATTTCTTTGAGATGGAGTTTCACTCTTGTTACCCAGGCTGGAGTGCAGTGGCACGATCTCGGCTAACCGCAACCTCTGCCTCCCAGGTTCAAGCAATTCTCCTGCCTCAGCTTTCTGAATGGCTAGATTAGAGGTACTCACTACCAGGCCCAGATAATTTTTTTTTTTTTTTTTTTGCATTGTTAGTAAAGACGGGATTTTGCCATGTTGACCAGGCTGGTCTTGAACTCCTCACCCCAGGTGATCCACCAGCCTCGGCCTCCCAAAGTGCTGGGATCACAGGCAAATTGTACATTTTAAATGGGTGGATTTTATGGTATGTGAATTACATCTCAATAAAGCTGTTTTGAAAAAAGGTTACCATGAAAACAAATTAATTGCTTGATTAATTAAACATTAACTGATGAAAACTGGTATACAGTAGCCCATAATGCAGATAGAAAAAGTATTTGAATTGTATTGAGAGGTGACAACATGCTAGCAGCCCTCACTCTCGGCTCCTCCTCAGCCTTGGTGTCCACTCTGGTGGCTCTTGAGGAGCCCTTCAGCCAGCCACTGCACTGTGGGAGCCCCTCTCTGGGCTGGCTGAGGCTGGAGCTGGCTCCCTCAGCTTGTGGGGAGGTGTGGAAGGAGAGGCGCAGGCGGGAACTGGGGCTGCATGCAGAGCTCACAGTCCAGCGCAAGTTCCAGCAAGCCCTGGCACAGGCTTGGCAGACCCCCCACTCAGAGCGGCTGGCAGTCCTGGGTAGTGAGGGGCTTAGCACCTGGGCCAGCAGCTGCAGAGGGTGCGCCAGGTCCCCCAGCACTGCCAGCTCGCATGCACCACTCTCAAATTCTCGTGGGGCCTCAGCCGCCTCCCGGAGGGGCAGGGCTCTGGACCTGCAGCCCCCCATGTCCAAGCAGCCCCCTCCACGGTGGGCTTCCTCAAACCCGAGCCTCCCTGACAGGTGTCGCCCCCTGCTCCGTGGCGCCCAGTCCCATCAACTGCCCAAGGGCTGAGGAGTTCAGGTGGGGCTCGGGACTAGCAGGCAGCTCCGTGGCAGCCCAGGTGCGGGATCCATTAGGTGAAGCCAGCTGGGCTCCTGAATCTAGTGAGGACTTGGAGAACTTTTATGTCTAGCTAAGGGATCCTAAATACACCAATCAGCACTCTGTGTCTAGCTCAGGGTTTGTAAATATACCAATCAGTACTCTGTATCTAGCTAACCTAGTGGGGACTTGGAGAACTTTTCTGTCTAGAACTCTGTGTCTAGCTCAAGGTTTGTAAACACACCAATCATGCTCTGTGTCTAGCTAATCTGGTGGGGACTTGGAGAACCTTTGTGTCTAGCTAGAGGATTGTAAATGCACCAATCAGCACTCTGTATCTAGCTCAGGGATTGTAAACGCACCAATCAGCACTCTTTGTCAAAGCGGACCAATCAGTTTTCTGTAAAATGGACCAGTCAGCAGGATGTGGGTGGGGTCAGATAAGGGAATAAAAGCAGGCTGTCCTAGCCAGTCAGGGGCAACCCACTCGGGTCCCCTTCCACACCTTGGAAGCTCTGTACTTTCGCTCTTTACAATAAATCTTGCTGCTTCTCACTCTTTGGGTCCATGCCACCTTTATGAGCTGTAACACTCACCAGGAAGGTCTGCAGTTTCACTCATGAAGCCAGCAAGACCATGAACCCACTGGGAAGAACCAACAACTGCAGACGTACTGCCTTTAAGAACTGTAACACTCACTGGGAGGGTCTGCAGCTTCACTCGTGAAGTCAGCGAAACCATAAACCCACCGGCAGGAAGAAACTACAGACACATCTGAACATCTGAAGGAAGAAACTCCGGACTACCATCTTTGAGAACTGTAACACTCACCACCAGGGTTTGCAGCTTCATTCTTGAAGTCAGCAAGACCAAGAACCCACCAGTTCCGGACACAGTATGTCTATTGACATAAGAACACATTCAAAACATATGAGGCCAAAGAGTCTTTGTAAAGCAGTTTGTACCATACAATCCCATTTTTATTTGCTAACAAAAGGGTATGTTTATTCAAACTGTGTGTATGGATGCCCACATTGCCAGTAGTCGTTCGGAGTGTTTGTGACCTATCAGTGAATAAGTCCTTGTTATCATGGAGCTTACATTCAAGTATGGGGAAAGTCCATAAGTAATAAGCATCCTAGGCCAGGCTCAGTGCCTCACGCTTGTAATCCTAGCACTTTGAGAGGCCAAGGCGGGGGGATCACTTGAGGTCAGGAGTTCAAAACCAGCCTGGCCAATATGGTGAAACCCCACCTCTACTAAAAATAGAAAAATTAGCTGGAGCACCTGTAGTCCCAGGTACTCCAGACGCCGAGGCAGGAGAGTTGCTCGAACCCAGGAAGCAGAGGTTGCAGTTGTGTCCCCTCACAGAGGTGGTGGCTTGACATGGTGGGCTGCAGGTCCAGAGCCTTGCCCCGTGGAGAGGCGGCTGAGGCCTGGTGAGAATTCGAGTGCAGTGCATGAGGGCCAGCAGTGCTGGGGGACCCTGCGCACCCTCTGCAGCTGCTGGCCCAGGTGCTAAGCCCCTCACTGCCCAGGGCGGCAGGCGGCTCTGAGTGCAGGGCCCTTCGAGCCCTCCCCTGGGCCTGCCGGAACTTCTGCTGGATTGTAAGCTCCGTGCGCAGTCTTGGTTCCCGTCGGAGCCCCTCCCTCCACACCTCCCCGCAAGCAGAGGTAGCTGGCTCGGCCAGCCCAGAGAGGGGCTCCCACGGTGCGATGGTGGGCTGAAGGGCTTTTCAAGCACCACCAGAGTGGACGCCGAGGCCGAGGAGGTGCTGAGAGTGAGGGCTGCTAGCCATTGTCACCTCACAGTGAGCCAAGATCAGGCCACTGCACTTCAGCCTGGGCAACAGAGCAAGACTCTGTCTCAAAAAAATAATAAATAAAAAGGAATAAGCATAATAAATAAGTGCATTGCATAGCATGTTAGAAGTGTAACCATGATGGGTTGGAGAGGGTAAAGAAGAGGGTCTGGGAGTGCAGGGGAGGGGCATGTTGCAGTGTTCGGTTGGGAGGTAGCTCAGTCCTCTTTGAGAAAGTGAGAAGGTGAGCAAAGACTCATGTTAGACAAGCAGTGGCTGAGGGAAGAGCAAGGTCATAAAGCAAGTTTGAGCCTCCTCAATTCAGCAGCCCAGGAACAGGCAGGATACCAGCATGGCAGCAGGAGAGGAAACAAGGAGTGTGCAGGCCTGCCTCACTTTATTGAGCTTCAGTTTATAACACTGTGCAGAGATTGCATTTCTTACAAAGGGAAAGTTGGTGGCAACCTTCAGCATCAGCGCCATTTTTCCAACCACATGCCTTCACTTTCTGTCTCTGTGTCTCATTTGGGTAATTCTCACAATATTTCATTTTTTAATTATTATTATATATGTTATTTTGTTTGATAATTATCTTTGACATTACTATTGTAATTTTTGGGGTTGCCACGAACTGTGCCCCTGTAAGATAACAAACTTCAATAAATGTTGTGTGTGTTCTGTTTCACATACCAGCCATTTCCCCATCTCCTCAGGACTCCCTATTTTCTGAGATGCAACAATATTGAAATTAGGCCAATTAAGAATCCTACAATAGGCTGGGCGTAATGGCTCATGCCTGTAATCCCAGCACTTTGGGAGGCTGAGGCGGGTGGATCATGAGGTCAGGAGATCAAGACCATCCTGACCAACACAGTGAAACCCCGTCTCTACTAAAAACAATACAAGAAATTAGCTGGGCATGGTGGCAGGCACCTGTAGTCCCAGCTCCTTGGGAGGCTGAGGCAGGAGAATGGCGTCAACCCGGGAGGCAGAGCTTGCAGTGAGCCAAGATCGCGCCACTGCACTCCAGCCTGAGCGACAGAGTGAGACTCTGTCTCAAAAATAAATGAATAAATAAAAATAAAAGAATCCTACAATACCAGCCGGGCAGAGTGGCTCACGCCTGTAATCCTAGCACTTTGGGAGGCTAAGGCAGGTGGATCATTGGAGGCCAGGAGTTCGAGACCAGCCTGGCCAACATGGTGAAACCTTGTCTCTCCTAAAAATACAAATCACTCCTAAAAATACAAAACAAAAACAAAACAATACACCTAGCCAGGCATGGTGGCACATGCCTGTAATTCCAGCTACTTGGGAGGCTGAGGCAGGAGAATTGCTTGAACCTGGGAGGTGGAGGTTGCAGTGAGCTGAGATTGCGCCACTGCACTCCAACCTGGGCGACACAGTGAGACTCCATCTCAGTAAATAAATAAATAAATAAACAAACCTACAATAGCCTGTAATCCCAGCACTTTAAGATGCTGAGGCAGGCAGATCACTTGAGTCCAGAAGTTCAAGACCAGCCTGGGCAACATGGAGAAACCCTGTCTCTACAAAAACTACAAAAATTAACTAGCATCCTGGTGCACACCTGTAGTCCCAGCTACTTGGGAGGCTGAGAAGAAAGAATCACCTGAGCCCAGGAAGTGGCGGCTGCAGTGAGCCAAGATCGTGCCACCACACTCTAGCCTGGGTGACAGAGCCAGACCCTGCCTCAAAAAAAAAAAAAAAAAAAAAGGACTCTTACAATAGCCTCTAAGTGTTTAATTGAAAGGAAGAATCTCAAGTCTCTCACTTTAAATCAAAAGCTAGAAATAATTAAGCTTAGTGAGAAAGGCATGTTGAAAGCCGAGATACGCAGAAATCTAGGCCTCTTGCACCAACCAGCTAGCAACCTCCCAGAACCTCGGTTTCCTCCTCATTTGTAAAATGGGGCAAATCTGCTTCCAGTTGTTTTGAACATTAACTTAGGTAATGCATGCAAAGCACATAGCGTCATTGTTGTTATTTGTGAGCCTTAGAAGACTCTGCTATACATGTCTATTATCAGCAGTTAAAAGGGTCACCGAGATGTGAAGCATGACTTTCTCCCTCATCTTTATTGCCAAATCCATTTTTTATTCTCGTTTTCCTTTCTCGTGTACTTTGAAGACCTCCTTCCTTGGCAGACAGACTTTGCAATCCCAGGGACTCCGAGTTTCCTGCATCACCCTTAGCACCACAGAATTCATCTGGAGCCTGGGGAGAAATGCCCCGGGCGTCCTCCAAACATTTGAAGCTTCTCCAGCTTCACTTGTCTGTTTCTTACTTAGTCTGTGCGCATTCCGCCTAACTTTGTATTTGCTAGATGAAGGGGATAATGATTATGACTGTTTCAGTAAGCAAGAGCAAGTGAGGCAATTAGTTCAATAAATGTTAATTAAGTGCTAACTATATGCAGCTACTCTGAGAGGTGCTGGAAATACAAGACCAGGAAAAGAGCCCCTGTCCAGAAGTTCACAAAAATCTCTTAACTATTTTAATCCCAACAACAAAGTAACTTTCCTGGCTGTTATATAATGTCACATTTGAATTTATCAAGATTTCCTTTTTACTTTTCTTGGTCTTACAAATTTCCCATGCCTGAAATTTCTCATGTTTGCCTTTTTTTCCTCAATAGAGTTGATAGATACCTCTGCTGGCTGGGTCTCTCTTGGCCATCCTGAATAAGCGGTGTTCATGATGCAAATTAAGCATTTGGAAAGCACATTCATCTTTTTAAATGCAGTATTTAGCAAGTTCTTGCTACCTGGAAAGTGTTCCGTAAATATTTGTTTTAATCATGAAAAGGATTTTCAAGTTGTCAGGGTACAATTTAATTTCAACATGCTCAGTAAGTCTGGGGAGAGCAGACAGGATGTCCGTAATTTGGTATTCTTGGGAATAAGGAGAAGGTGGAGCACTGTGTGGGAACTGAAACTGACACCCAAGAACTTGCATCTGCACTTCCTTTCTTAGACCTGAGCCCCTTGGAACTCAGCATCAGCCTCAGGTCAGGGCAGGTTGGTGGTTGAAGCATTTTGGGAAGGATGTTTATAACAACTTATTTTTTTACTTATTATAAAAGGATTGCATGCTCATCACAACCAAAATGAGTAATTGAGGTAGCCAGGGGTAGAGCAGGCCTTCAAACTCAGGTTATCTGTCCCCTAGAGTAGGGCTGCCCAACCCCCAGTCCATGGCCCATTAGGAACTGGGCCGCACAGCAGGAGGTGAGCTTCATCTGTATTTACAGTCACTCCCCATCACTCACATTACCTCCTCAGCTCCGCCTCCTGTCAGATCAGCAGGGGCATTAGATTCTCATAGGAGCATGAACCCTATTGTAACTGCACATGCAAGGGATGTAGGTTGCACACTCCTTATGAGAATCTAATACTGGATGATCTGTCACTGTCTCTCCTCTCCCCCAGGTGGAACCATCAAGTTGCAGGAAAACAAGCTCAGGGCTCCCAGATTCTACATTATGGTGACTTGTCTAATCTTTCATTATATATTACAATGTAATAAAAATAGAAATAAAGTTCACAATAAATGTAATGCACTTGAATCATCCCAAAACCATCCCCCCATCCCCGGTTCGTGGAAAAATTGTCTTCCACAAAACCAGTCCCTGGTGCCAAAAAGGTTGGGAACTGCTGCCCTAGAGTCATGATACAAGACTGTGTCATCTTAGGGACGAGCTGAGGATCGCCTGAGTGATGGGTGACCTTGGGGCTGGGCTCAGAGCCAGTGAGAGGAGTGGGGGATATCTTTACGCTGGGGTTCCAGAAGAGGACAAAGCAGCATTGCCATATGTTTGTGAGATGTTGTCAGAAAAAGGTAAGGTAAAGGAATGCAGTTATGCAGCAGGTTCAGCAACACTTAAGAGATCTCTCACCTACAGATGGATGCTTAGCTCACACTGCTCAAGAGAAAGTAGCGTAAATGCAACTTAGCCCCTAAATTGTACATTTCAAAGACTCAGAAATATGCAGCCAGAGATTTGTTATCAACGGTCACCAAGAGGGAAGGACAAACACGAAAAGCTTGTGGGAATGATAATTGTTAGAACGTTCAAGCATCAATAATTTGTGACAATCTAGGACATCTCAAAAGTCTGTATGTTGCATCGCTTTGAATTGTATTTATCACATCCTCTGCTATAGTGAAAAACAAGTTTGAAATGTGAGTGAAGTAACACATCGTGACCAGCAGGCGGCAGTCTTACTTCATATAATTTCTTTAAAAGCGTGCAGAAAGAATTACAGTGAATTATTTTATTCTATGTGATAACAGGACTCTAAATATAAAACTCATATTTAGAATGAATTATAAATTCAATATTACTTAATCATACCATGGCCTGGAGTTCTATGACTAATGTTAACTAAACCTGTTCATTCAACTAACTGCAAAAATACAAGATAATACATGTAGTAATTAGTTGAATGTATCATCAAGACATATTTCAGCACACTAGATAGAAAAGTATAATGTCTAGACTACTCTAAGTCATAGGGGGGCAAATATAGTTAAATATCAATTTTCCAATTAAGATATTTAATTTATTTTGCCTTCCTATTTCAGGCCTATATACTTTTATATTATATACCTCAGAAGTCTCATCCATTTTTTTAAATGTGTAAGTTTTCATTTACTCTAAAGAAATATTACTTTCAATGTTTTAGAAAGGTTAATATATGGTTGCAATTTTTATAACATTTAAAAGCATATGTCACATATGTAGTCCATTTTGTGTTGCTTTAACAGAATGCCACAGGCTAGGTAATTTATAAGGAAAAGAAGTTTATTTGGCTCACGGTTCTGGAGTCCTGGAAGTCCAAGTGCATGATGCTGACATCTGGTGAAGACTTTAGTGCTGCATGATCCCATGGCGGAAGGCAGAAGGGCAAGGGAGGGTGAGGGCAAGAGAGGGCCAAACTTGCTTTTATACCAAACCTGCTCCTACAACAACAACATTAATCTATTCATGAGGGCAGAGCCCTCATGGCCTAAACACCTCTTAACAGTCCCACCTCTTAAACTTGTCACAGGCTGGGCACGGTGGCTCACGCCTGTAATCCCAGCACTTTAGGAGGCCGAAGCAGGTGGATTGCCTGAGGTCAGGAGTTTGAGACCAGCATGAGCAACATGGTGAAACCCTGTCTCTATTAAAAATACAAAAACTAGTCAGGTGTGGCGGCATGCACCTGTTATCCCAGCTACTTGGGAGGCTGAGACAGGAGAATCACTTGACCCGGGAGGCAGAGGATGCGGTTAGCCAAGACCTCCAGCCTGGGTGATAAGAGTGAAACCCTATCTCAAAAAACAAAAACAAAACAAAACAAAACAAAACAAAAAACCTGTCATAATGGCACTTAAATTTCAGCATGAATTTTGGAGGGCGTATTCAAACCATAGTGCATACCATTCAAAATTAAAATGGCAAACTCCACTTGGTAATTATAGTAAATTTATGTTTACTTGCAAAATATTTACTGAGTCTATTACAGTAAGAACACATTTTTCTTTTTTTCTATTTTGAGACAGTCTCACTCTGTTGCCCAGACTGGAGTGCAGTGGCGTGATCTTGGCTCACTGTAACCTCTGCCTCCCGGGTTCAAGCGCTTCTCCTGCCTCAGCCTCCTGAGTAGCTGGGATTAATGGCGCCCCCACCACGCCTGGCTAATTTTTCTATTTTTAGTAGAGACAGGGTTTCACCATGTTGGCCAGGCTGATCTCGAACTCCTGATCTCCAGTGTCTGCCTGTCTCAGACTCCCAAAGTGCTGAGATTTCAGGTGTGAGTCACTGCGCCTGGCCACATTTCTCTTTATTTACTTTATTTACATTCAAGAAGTCTCTGGCTTCACTAATGCTAATGTAATACATTAATAAGCATGCCTCTGCCCTCAGAATTATGCTGGGCTTTAAGAAATAAAGGAAAAGTTTCTCGCCTTCAAGGAGCACATAACCTTGTTACAGAGACAAGCCAAATAGAGTCTGATGTCCCTGGAAACTCTCAAATTCCCGAATACATGATTGCATATACATTCTCAGCCATTTGCTTATGTTATCGAAGTGGAAAATGGCAGCTGGTTTGCTTTTCGGACAATGAATAGTCAGCTGAGCACTCAGTGATTAACAGACTTGTTGCCACCACACTCCTCAACTCCACCCCGACACGTTCACACACCCACTTTTTTTCTTTTTTTTTTTTTTTTTGAGACGGACTCTTGCTCTGTCACCAGACTGGAGTACAGTGGCGCGATCTTGACTTACTGCAACCTCCACCTCCCAAGTTCAAGTGATTCTTCTGCCTCAGTCTCCCGAGTATCTGGGACTACAGGAACACGTCACAACACCCGGCTAATTTTTGTACCGGGTTTCACCATATTGGCCAGGCTGGTCTCGAACTCCTGACCTCATGATCCACCCGTCTCGCCCTCCTAAAGTGCTGGGATTACAGGCGTGAGCCACCGTGCCTGGCCTACATATCCACTGTTAAGATTAATTAAGGTGATTAATCTTAAGGCGGGAAAGTTTCATGTGCCTAAGTATCAGAGTTCCTTTTTATAATAAAACCAGGAAGTGCTCAATTTATAAATGCCAGGAACCTAGTAAATGCATGGCATGATAGATAACATATGGTGGTATACAAGCTTTAAATATCAGCTAGAAAAAAATCAGGAGACAGAATGGACCAAATTGCTAGAGGTTGGTGGTGAAGATTACAAGTGCAGAGTTGGGCAAGATCCCTGCCAATGAGAACAAAGATTTCCTGATGACAATAAGGTGAGCTGGAGCTGAGATGATGGGGAGATTCAGAGAGACAGAGAGGAGGAGAGGGGTCACTGGATTGGGAGAAAGGCATGAGGAGGCCGGGCGCGGTGGCTCACGCCTGTAATCCCAGTACTTTGGGAGGCTGAGGCGGGCAGATCACTTGAGGTCAGAAATTCAAGACCAGCCTGGCCAACATGGTGAAACCCCATCTCTACTAAAAATACAAAAATTAGCCTGGTGTGGTGGCGAGCACCTGTAATCCCAGCTACTTGGAAGGCTGAAGCAGGAGCATTGCTTGAACCTGGGAGGCAGCAGAGGTTGCAGTGAGCTGAGATGGCACCACTGCACCCTAGCCTGGGCAGCAGAGACTGTCTCAAAAAAAAAAAAGAAAGAAAGAAAAAAGAAAAAAAAGGAAAGAAAAAGAAAGGCATGAGTAAATATAAAGGAGCCTTCATTGTTACCTAAAGGGAAGATCCTTTACTTAATTTAATTTCAAAAATAATATGTTCTCTACTGTCCAGTGATCTTTTGTGCAAAATAAGGTTGCACCCAAGAATCTTGCAGAATCCTACTGGTGCTAACCCTCCGTAGGCTGGTTATTGTCATTGTGTCCCCCCAAAATTCATGTCGACATCCTAAACCCAAGAACCTCAGAATGTCAGCTTATTTGGCTGTAAGGTTGTTGCAGATGTAATTAGTTATGATGAGGTCATGCTGGAGTAGGGTGGGCCTTAAATTCAATACGACTGGTGTTCTCATAAAATGGGAATATGTGGATACAGATGCACACAAAGGGAGAATGCTGTGTGAAGACTGGAGTTTGCTGCCGCAAGACAAGGAACTACCAGAAGTTGGGAGAGAAGCCTGGAACAGATGATTCCTTAGTGCCTTCAGCGGGAGCATGGCCCTGCAGACACCTTCATTGTGGACTTCTAGCCTCCAGACCTGTCAGACGATACATTTCTGTTGTTTGAGCCACGTCTGTGTCCACATATTCCCGTTTTATCGGAACACCAGTCATATTGAAATTAAGGGCCCACCCTACTTCAGCATGACCACATCATAACTAATTACATCTGCAACAACCTTATATCCAAATAAGCTGACATTCTAAGCTTCTTGGGGTTAGGATATCAACATGAATCTTTTGGGGACACAATGACAATAACCAACCCATAGAGAGTTAGCATCAGTAGGATTCTGGAAGATTCTTGGGTGCAACCTATTTATGGTACTTTGTTCCAGCAATCCTAGCAGACTAATAACACCTATCAATCAAAACACACTGCCTTTATCTCAATATTTCATATGTATAAACATATACAGTGAAGTCCAACATAAGCAGTCAGAGGTAGTCACCCCGTTAGACTTGCAGATTGGGGAGAAACTCATGCAGAGGACTCTAAGTAAATTCTCATTCACCAATTTATTTATTTATATTTATTTATTTTGAGATGGAGTTTATTATTATCTTATTATCTGTTAACCGTATTTCCCTATAGCAGGCTCAATAACAAAATATAACTCCTTATGTAGGAAAACTCACTTTGTGAAAAATGTTTTGTGTATGTGTGTTTCTGACTTGCTCTTGTTGCCCAGGCTGGAGTGTAATGAATAGGGTGCTCTCGGCTCACTGCAACCTCCGCCTCCCAGTTTCAAGCAATTCTCCTGCCTCAGCCTCCTGAGTAGCTGGAATTACAGGCACGCACCACCAGGCCCAGCTAATTTTTTTTTTTTTTTAGTAGAGACAGGGTTTCACCATGTTGGCCAGGCTGATCTCGAACTCCTGACCTCAGGTGATCCACCTGCCTCGGCCTCCCAAAGTGCTGGGATTACAGTCATGAGCCATTGCACCAATTTAAAATTAAGTGTGGCTGGTGGTGGAAGCCAGCGAAAAAGTAGCAAAAGGGTCCATATGAGGCTACTCTCTGGGTTTTGCATGAGGTAGAAGGCTGGTTGCACCAATGCTCTATAAATCATCAGCTTGTTGGAACATCATCCTGGCTTTAGGTGTCCACACTAGCTTTTGAGTCATTTTTCTTCTTCTCAGCCAAACATTGCCTCAGTTGACTCATGTACCCTGTGCAGTGGAACTGGGCTTTTAGCTTGGACTACCACTCTGAAAGGTGATCCAGAATGCCCCTGATACTGATCCTCAAACCTATGACTCTCCATCTTCAGGGTTAGTACTGTGCTGATTCTGAGAAGAAAAAACAATCTGTCCATATATCCTTGTTTATTTAGTGTACTTATTTCATTGGCATCCCTGTTTCCAAAAAGGACTTGAAATGACTTACAATAAAAACACCTGGCCAAGATGAACATTATCAACCACGTGGCTTGAAACGGACAGGGTAGTTACACATTCTGTCCAGTCAGCTTTCATGGAACGGTAAGTTCTACTCAGATACCACATGGAAATGCATGCCTGGTCTGCGCTATTAGAACAACATAGGCTTATGTTTTGGGATCTTTGGGGTGCTGCTGCTTCTTTGGAGTGTCCGGTGGCACCTTTGCCCAAGTTCTTGTCCTACATCCAGGAAGAATCCAGGAAGAATGAGGTATGTAGACAAATGAAGGGTGAACAGGACCAAGAGGAGCTTTATTAAGTGCTGGAACAGCTCAGAGGAGAGCGACAGTGGGTGGCTCCTTTCTACAGGAAGGTTGTCCCATCAGCTCTGCAGCTCTCAGCAGAGAGGAGGCTCCTCCCAACGGGTGTCCAGCTCTCAGCAGATAGGGTAGCTCCTCTCTGCAGCTGGTCGTCCCATCATCTTCCCAGCTCTCCACAGAGAGGGCAGCTCTTCTCTGCAGCTGGTCCTCTAGGGACTCTTCGTCCTCTGCTCTGCTCTGGCTGAGCTGGGGGGCGGAGTGGGAGTTGCGTTTATGGACCTCATAGGGTAGGACCTTATAGGGTAGGAAGCATGTGCCAGTTGGTTCATGGGCAGGTCCAGAAAAGGCACCACAAGTCCCCACTCCAGTCGGTGGATCTGGAAGCCCCTTCCGCAGGCTTCCGGCCCTCCCTGGCCCCTTCCACCCAGGAATCTGTCTGCCTCCTGTCATTCATGGCACCCAGGCTTGGCCAGACTTTGCTCCAAGATCAGAGCTGGTGCCAACAGTAGGGAGAAGCCACGCAGCAGGGGCAGGGACTTCCAAGCCTGCAAGGGCAGGGGAGCCTTCCTGGGCTCCCAAGAGTGCAGGAATATCTAAGTCTGCAGCCACTGGTTTGGGCAGCTGCAGCTGCGAAGCAGATAGGAACAAGGGCAGGGCTTCGCCTTCTCCCAGCCCCTAAGAGCCCCCAGCTGCACATTGGGATCCCTCTCTGCCTGATCTCCCTGCTCCCCTGTTGTGCTGCTCCTCCCTGCAAGCTGTAGGGGAAAGTGAGTGGGCTGTCTGCCTCCTCCCCATGCCCTGCAGCAGCTGGCGTGATGGTAGCCGCACAAGACAGCTGCTGCTGCTGCCATCACTTTCAAAGCCTGAAACAAGCTTTGTCTACCATGACGTTACTTTTTACATAGAGCAGCTAATCAGAGATAAATTGGTCAATATAATGGCAGAGAAAAGTGGGGGGAAGTTCTCATTTTTCATTCTTATTATCTGTTAACCATATTTCCATATACCAGGCTCAATAACAAAATATAACTCCTTAGGTAGGAAAACTCACTTTGTGAAAAATGTTTCATGTATATGTGTTTCTAACTTGCTCTTGTATATACTTTTTTTTTTTTTTTGAGATAAGGTCTCACTGTCTTGCTCAGGCTGGAGTGCAGTGGCATGATGACAGCTCCCTGCAGCCTAAACCTCCCAGGCCCAAGCAATCCTCCCACCTCAGCCTCCAGAGTAGCTGGGCCCAGAGGCATGCACCACCCTACCCAGCTAATTTTCTTATTTTTTGTAGAGACAGGGTCTCCCTATGTTACCCTGGTTGGTCTCAAACTCCTAGGCTCAAGCAATCCTATTGCCTTGGCCTCCCAAAGTGCTGGGATCACAGGCATGAGCCACCATGACTGGCATTTGTATGTACTCTTAAGTGACAGCACTAAAAAACAAGACACAGAAAAAACTATAATCTGAACCAGTTGTATAACAGGAAAACAAGGAATACAAAAAAAAAAAAAACAAAAAAAAAAACAGTAGAAATAAAAATGAATTAAGTCAGTGAATAAATAATTGTTTCTAAGGAAATAACAATACAAGCACTACAAACACAATTCAAGAAAAGAGGTAGGGGTGGGGAATGATTTATGTAATTTAAATATTTTAACAAATTAATTTTGATTTTAAAAGAAGAAATCAGAGCCCAATAATTTATTTTAGAAAGAGCAAAATGATCATGGGCCTTTTCTCTCAGATATCTTGAATTATACTAAAGTATCCCAAAACAAACTAACAAAAAAGAACCATTCTTCAAAAATACATATATACAGTAGGGTTGCATTTGAAACACAATTCCACATGTACCACCTACACATTACTCCATGGCAACATGGCATGCTCTACTCTGACAGCTTCATTAAATCACATCCTTGCAGAAAGAAAAACTCAGCCAGTCATCTCAGCAGCCCATTGCACTAACATGACACTAATATTGGCCCCTTCTTGAATTGTTAATCAATTGTCTTGTTGTAAACCAATTCCTCTGTACTGGCAGACTTGAGTCACAGTAAGACTGATGAAGGTTGACACTATGTCTGTTTTGGATGAATGTTTTCTATTTCTTTCTTTCTTTCTTTCTTTCTTTTTGGGACAGGGTCTTTCCCTGTTGCAGAGGCTGCAGTGCAGTGGTGCAATCTCGGCTCACTGCAGCCTCCTCCTCCTGGGCTCAAGTGGATTCTCCCACTTCATCTTGTCCAGTAGCTGGGACTACAGGCATGCAGCACCAGACTTGGCTAATTGTTTATATTTTTTGTAGAGACAAGGTCTCACTATATTGCCCAGGCTGGATGAAAGTTTTCTTCTGCTCATATGTGCACAGTTGTCACACAAACCCAGCAGAACTGAACCCATGATTTTTGAGTCTGCAATCCAGGCTGTGATTGTGCTAACCATACCACCACTAAAGTCATGGGACACTTTTATATGGAGCTTCACTTTCAAATGGTGCACTCCACACTTACATACATGAGGTCACAAGCATCTGAGAGAAAGACCATTATCCCCATTGTGGAAATGAGGTGGTGACTCAAAAGGTGGGAATACACAGGCGCGAGGAGAGAAGGGTGCATTGCAGGCTGGCCAAGGATGCTGGCTGGAGGGCCGTCTGCAGAAGACTCCTTCTCCTGAGTAATTCAGTGCATTGGGAGGCAGCTAGTCTGCCTCCATGTAATGCCAGCCCATTGGAAAGGAGTTTATTACATTGCACTCTAGGTGGGAGGTATGAAGTGAAATTAAAATGAGAAGAGCACAAAAATTTTTGGAGCCCATAGAATCATGCTCTCCATCACTTCATTTTTGCTCAACAGTGTGGCAAATGAAAGTGCTCTTGTGACCCCCAGGAAACCATTCTGAAGCTGAAGCTCTTCATAGAATTTTCAGGAATAAATCTCATTGCTCAGTCAGGTCACCATGGTTGCTGATATCTGGAGCTCAAACTTAAGTCAGCATTCCTGGCAACTAAACCATTGTTTCAGGATAAAACTTGCACGAGTTTGACCATACAGGTTTTTCATGCCCCGAAATACAAACAAGTTACAAACAAGGCCCTGGATAGGCCTTAAATTAGTAAGGATCTCATTAAAAGAAAGGCTGAGAAATGTACAGCAGGCTCACACCAATGGACAGAAATACTACATCTTTGCCCAGAAACAGTAGTGATGAACTTTGGATGCATAATCCACTTTAGACTGCTCACCAGATTTTGCACGTTTTCCCCAATCATGGTGACACATTGCACTAGTACACTATGCCTTATACGGTCCCATGGCCATCTTAAGATGGTTGGACAAAGTCTTCCTAAGACCCAGAATAACGTGAAATTAAATTTCAAACATAAATGATATTTTGGTTTTACTGTCATACTGTAGTTCATCATGATCTGAGAGCAGTAACCAATCAAACAGGACTTCATCAAGCAATTCTTTACTGGATCAAAACTTCTCTGAGCAAACCCCACTCCAGGATGGCTAAAGCATGAAGCTCTAGCAACTGTGAAGGGATAGAACTGAATCCGAAAACTGCCATGGATCTCCAGTCTCCTTTCACATCAGATAAAACCATATTCATAAGATAAAGGGCAGCAGGCTCCCTGACTTGAGCATCCGGCCCTTCCCTCCATAACACACAGAAAAGGCGACTCCTTATCAGTTTTAAACCCCATAGTGATACATATTAAAGCCACCATGGTTTAATATTAAGGCTGAATGGAGTAAATCCTATGGGCAAGCAGGAGGCCCGGGACATCTCGCCCTAGCCTTTGCTTACCTGGCCATTTGACAAATCCCTTCAAGACAGATGGCTCTGATTGTCACCCAGACATTGGCATAGGGACTTCCCTTTTATCCCTCATTTTGGAAGTTTTTGTGTGCATAAGAATTACTGCATAGATTATATACTCAAACATATGTTAAATTTTATGGTCAATGCAAGGGATTTTCTAGATTCATTTTTACTATGTACTAACTTTGGAACCTAAACCTCCCTGAGAAGCCACCTCCATGAATACCAACTGGCTTCTAACCAAATAATCTTTTCTTTTTTCTTTTTGGAAAGAAAGAACAGCTACTCAAAATGAAGTCATTGCCTTTCTTTCACATATCTAGTTCCTAATATAGAACAGTTTATTTGAAAACTGTATACATCAATAGTAAGTTTATGTTTTCATTAACAGGCACTCAGCAATACCTTTATGTGTAAGACAATACCTGGATGCAACAGCTGCAAGAACATGAGCTGTGTCCTTTGTTCTCAAGGGGCTTTAGTCCTAGTTTGGGAAGATGGGCAATGTACATTAATATAGTTTGTATAATGAAACAATTTTAATGTGAGTGATAAAAATAATATCACTTATTTTGTTGTGCAGCAAAATTTTTCAGACTGATTAAAAATGTAAAATTCATTTTATTTTTATTGTTGCTGGTATTTTTTTTTCTGTAATTCTGTCACTGAAAATACATTCCTCACGCTTAATGTTTTTATTAATCTTCCACCATAAATAAATCATGGGATAAGAGTCACTGTCCAATTTATTTTACGGCTTAAAAAAAAGGCACTCTAGTTCTTTCATAAATGAACTGTCACAATAAATTATGCAATGTTCCTAAACTGTTAGACAAATCTGGCATATTTATTTTAAATGAATTAAAATGTATGCAGTGGACTAGATTTCCCCACTTATTCACAATACTCGTTTCACTGGTCCGAAATATTGAATCTAATCCATTCTAAAATGCATGAATCATATGGCTAATTTCTCGTGGTGACATTAAGAGCAAATCGTACTGAAGCTCATACGATATTTCCCAATTTACCACTTCAGAGACACAGTGGTGATGTGTAGTCATCTTAATGTCTAGAATGATACAGTCTGAGAGTTAATATGCAACAAATGAAAAATATTCTCTCCCCAAAACAATCAATATGCATTTGTTTATATTAAATATATTGATTCCATTAAAAAGTTACACTTGGTTGACAAGAGCATAAGATGAAGACATACCTACCTGCTTCTTAAATTCTGTTTCCTGTCATTCCAGGGTCCCACCCCCAGGCCTCTCTCAAGCAACTTCTTGCTCTAACTGTCACCCCAGACAGAGCTGCAATTCTGAGAGGTGGACTAGATTTTAGGGGATTCTGAGGAAATCCCCAGGGGTCATCCATAGCACCCAAGGTATCTTGAATAAAACTGGGGCAGGTGTAACAGTGCCTGAAGAAACTGGCACGAAATTAGCAAGCCCGCAGCCCATGCTCAGGGAAGCAGGGACAAGAAGAGGAGAGTGGAAGAGTCCTTTCAGCCCCAACCCCAGGCTTCAACCTCTTCTGCCATCAGGAGGGGCTGGGAGGCCATTGGGTAATTAAGGGCAGTGGTGAATGACTACCACATTCTTCCATCATCCTCAACCCTGGTGATCAAGGACAGGGGCCAGGAAGTGGCTGGAGCATGAAGCAGGGTAGGACACTCCTGACCAAAGGTGACCTTGAGCACTCAACAGGCCTCCATCCTCCTGGGCTGCTTCTCAGCTTCCAGGCCCCCAGGTACTGCTTGCAGAAAGATACTCACACCATGGCCTTCTCCTTGAGGAAGTGAGACCCTGATGGAGCCAGGGGCAGAGGCACTTTAGGGGAAGCTGGGGAGGTTAAGCAAGGACACCTTAAAAGGGAGTTGGTAACACAGCAGCCTCTTTGAAGCAGGCAATATTGATTTCTTAACAGTTAAATGCATTCTGTAGGTTGATCTCACAGATAAACAAATGGTATATTCATGGTGAGTCGAAGAGTCAGAGATCCTTGAAGTATGTAACTTACGTGTTCCTGACTTTGTATCATATCTTATGTCTAATGCCTTAGGATAGACAGCAACTGCTATTTAAAGCAAACCTATGCCTGAGCCAGCTGTCTTATAGGAAATAATCAACCATTTATGCCTGTAGCCTTTGAAAACTGTCCTGGAAGTCAGGCCGACAGGAATGCTGTTGGAGGCTACAACCTGGCTTACATCTGAGAAGTCTCTCGGACGCTTCTAGTAATGGTTTTGGTTCCTCATTTTCCCATAAGTCTTCCCATAATATTATGAAAGAGGGCAAATAATGTCCTCAAGAAAAATAAGTAGCATGAGAGTCAATGCGAGCAAAAACAAGAAGTAGAGACAGAAAACCAGATTAAGCCCTTTAGAACTTGAAGCTTCCAAGTACCAAAACTAGCAGGCAGTCAACGCGCAAACAAGTCCAAGCCATAAAATGAGTGTAAGGCAGGGCGGAGGAGCATGATTGTTCTGTGATGACTCTTTTGGTACTCTTTTGTAATATTGACCTTTTTAGAGCTGTCTTTGATTCTCCCGCTTTTCTGGTGCCCTCAGAACGGGGGCCTGGTGCTAGGTGAATCACAGGCTCGTTAATGGCTAAGCAATAACCAGCAGTTTTGCTCGGAGTAAACTCATTACCTAACTTGTCTCTTATGGGCAATAAGCTACAGTTGACTTTCAATATAATTAAATGTAATATTAATGTAACAGTCCAAGATTCCTGAAGGCATCTGGCAATTCCCTTTTTAATCTTAGTCCATTTTCAGTAATTAGTACTACAGGCCAAAAGCACATACACACACAGCAGTATACATCACTGAAATCAATCACATTGACAGAGATCTGCAGGGTCCTTTTATCCTCCACTTTCTCTCTCTCCCCATCATTGCTAACCCACATCATTATGCTTATTTGCAATTCTTAACTGCCCTTCTTACCCTACACTCCATACTTCTGAGCAGCAAGTTGTAATTTCTATTCATTTTAGCGAACTGTCCCATTTCATTCACAAACACAATGACAACATTCTTCAAATTTTAGGGATGGTTAATTTCCACATGCTTTTAAAATTCCTATTAAAGCAGCAAGGAAGGCTCATTGGAATTAGCAGTGAGGAAGGCTCACTGGAACAAGTAGCAAGGAGGGCTCACTGGATTTAGTAGCAAGGAAGACATTGGAATTAGCAGAAGAAATGCCCACCTATGACGAGAGAGCCCATAAACCACGATGCTGAAAAAACAGCCATTGCTTCAAGGTCATCTGTACATTCGGCCATATATTCATCGTGGATTAATCAATTTTGTCTTTTTGCTGGATGACTGAAGTCAGGGAGAAACATGCTGGTAACAGATCTGAAACATGTCACTAGAGAGAAAAGCAGAATCAATACCAAATAGACTTGAGGCCAAAGTCTGAATGATATTTCAGACAAACCAAGTGGACTGATGGTTATCTGTATTTTAAAATGCCTTCCTCCAGGATTCTCCAGCATGAGGTTCTACCACCAACTTCCAGCAGATAATTCAACAAAATGTATTGGCATCTCTTGTGTGCCAGAAACTTTACTAGATTAGACCAAAAAGACTCCTAAAGAAAAGCTGCAAAGCTTATAAATGCCTGAATATCATAAAAGAAACATAATTTCTTAAGAAATTAGGTCCAAATAAAGAAACCTACTTCCTCAGCTGGATAACTGCAGTTATGACATATGCTCCACATAATCCATAAATAAAGAAAAACTACTGACAAGCATATTTCTCCATGATGGAGAACAAAACAAACCAGCCAATCATTCCTGGAATGAAGGATAGAAATGGTATTTATTACTTTGGGAAGACAGAGCCAGCATCATACCGAAGGTGACAGCATTTGGCCTCTTATGATGGGAGGAAAAAAAGGTTCAATTTGTTAGGAAACTTCATTTCTGGGGTTGGATCAAGTCAAAATTGTGACATCATCTAAAGTAGACTTTAGTGTCAACACACTTTCCCATTGTGACAATCCGCTTGCACATGGCCCGGGTCTTTGGGCTCCCCACTGTGGAGCCTCTCACAGCGGACCCAGGCTTTGGAGAGCTGGCTCCATGCTCTAGCAAAGCCTCACTTCGCAGTGGGGAGGTCCCAAGAAGAGAAACCAGATACCCATATAAAGCTAGCCTGCTTAGCCTTCCAGGGTCCTTCAGCTCTTACCAAATGAAAGCCGGCTTGCTCCACCTACTGCCAAGCCAGCATCTTATTCTTCCCATTCTTGTCTCTGTAAGTCCCCCAGACACCACTACTAAGGCCTTTGTACACCTCTACCATCCACCTCAGCCTCATCCCTCCTGGCCTTGGCCATACCTTGGGGCTTCTCCTCAGCCTCTGCCTTCAAAAGAGCCACTGTGCCCACACCAGGATTTTTGGCATCACGACTATCCAAAAGATAAAAGACAAGGCTGGGTGTAGTAGCCCATGCCTGTAATTCCAGCAGTACTTTGGGAAGCCAAGGTGGGAGGATCACTTGAGGCAGGAGTTGGAGACCAGACTGGGGAACATAGCAAGACACCCATCTCTACAAAAAATTGAAAAATTACCCGGGCATGACAGTGTGCACCTATAGTTCCAGCTACTTAGGTGGCCCAGGTGGGAGGATTGCCCGAGTCCAGAAGTTGGAGGCTGCAGTGAGCCATGATTGCACCACTGTACTCCAGCATGGGCAACAGAGCAAGACCCTGTCTCAAAATAAATAAATAAATAAACAAACAAACAGAATTCTGTTTCTTCTCTCTTAATTCTAGTAAACAACTACTCAAAAAAGAGAGCCATGAAAGTTACCGGCCTAGAAAATTACAATCAACTTCAGGAGCTTCATTTGGATTTCTCATCATGCAATAGCAAAGTCACAGTTATTCCTACTAAGATCACAATGGCGCTGTCAGAGCCTCCCCTGAGCTTGAGAGCCCCCCTCTTCTAAGCAGCATTTGGAGGTGAGTGGCACGGCCTCCCTGTCAAGTCTGGGGATGAAGGATTCACCTGGTGGGCCGCACTCCTGGAGAATATGTTGGCATCTTTGTATGTTTCTTTTCCCATATGTTGACTGCTGATGTTTGTTTCCTTGCTTATTTGTTTACTTGGGTCACCCAACTCCAACATCCTCCATTGTATAGTGGGAAAGTGGATGTCTGGCTTTCCTTCCTTCCTGAGGAAATTATGAACTAGAAGAACAAACTCCAAGCTAAATACAAGTCATGACTTTTCCAGAATCCAAAAGCAAAGTAACTGTGAAGTCAGATTCTTTACAAAGGGGTCCCCTCTAGAGCTCAGCCATCCCCCTACTCGGAGCCTCCAGGGCTCTGTTTCATACTTCCCTCACCAAGACATTCCTTTGCTAACCTTCCTCTGCAAATATCCACCCACCTTTCAAGAAATGCCACCCCTACACACAAGAGGCAAAGTTCCAGATGCATCCTTTCTCCTGCCAATAATCCATGGCCCCACATCTGAGTTACGGACTAAAGTGAAACCCTGGTGGGGTGGAAGGCTCAGCTGTGATGGTCATTAGTGTCCCAAGCTGGCAAACTGTTCAGGAGGTGAGGGCTTTGGTGTGGTCTCAGAGTGAGGTCCAGGAAGGATGTGAGCCTTCACGCTGGGTCTTCTGCCCGCTGTGAGTTGCAAGCATGCAATTTGATCTCCTGATCCTTCCAGCTGGATAACCACTTAACCCACACACATGCACACCCCTCCAAGAGACCAACGTCAATGCTGAGTCCAAACCCAGAATGAGGAAGGGGAACATCTTCCTAATACAATATTGACTCAGCCTTTTCAAGAGGCCTTGCTCTCCTTAACCAGCAAATCACAAGACTAGAGAGAAGTACTGGCTTTCTTTCATTCTTCCCCTAACCCTCCTTCTAATTGTGCTGTTTCAAACTCCCAGGACTAAGGGAAAGCCTAATGTAGGTAGGATCATCCACCTTTTATTGTCCTCTTCCAGGAAGACTGTGAGGTCAAAACTTCCAATGCTCCACTCACTCTCTGTTGGAGGGGTTAGAATTTAGGAGAAACTGGAGAGTACAACTGGGCCTTGCATCGATTACCAAGTAAAATCTCTATGTGGTTCAACAAGTGGAAACACAAGCAACTACTTTACCAGGTTACTCTTCTATGTTCTCCAGACCCTCTAATATAAGCCAAAGCTATGTAATAAGCACAGATATAAATAACACTTTTATTAATGGGCAGATACCTCTCCCACCCACATAGATCTCTCTGCCAAAGAAAACCCAATACAGGGGCTACTTGAAGTTTTTGACCAAGAGTTATTATTCTTCCTTTTATCCATATGACTTAGAACTGTTTCTCACAGAGTGTGTAGAGTCACCAGGAGGACTTGTTAAAAATCACTGCCTCCTGGACTACTCTATCCAGAGGTCTGGAATGGGAACTTCATCCCCCAGGTGATCCTGAGGCTGGTGATCAGTTCGTCCACCCATAGTGAGTACCAGGTGCCCCCAGCAGACACTATGAGCTGATAGAACTGTAAAAATTATGCTCATTCCCAAAAGGCTAGTCTGCCCTCCTGGGGTGCCATGCTTTCAACAGAAAAAAATAAACTAAATCTGTTCTAAGGAGTAACCACATAATTAGAAGGTTATTACTACATTGTGGAAAGAAACAAATACCGTGATAAAGAACAATGGAATTTGCGGGTTAATTAGTACTACAGTGCCGAGCTTCATGCAGTTACAGACCAATAAAACAAGGACATCAGACTGGCTCACAAAATACTTCCTCATTTCTGAAGCTGAAGAAAATTCATTGGGCTTAAGGAGGTCAAATTTGACAGCTCACTTTTCTTAGTCTCCTAACTTAGAGTTAGGAGCTTAACCATTCAGCAAATATGATGTGACTTCATTCTGGCATTTTTGCTTTGCAATCTGTTTATAATTCTCAGCAACAATTTTTTTAAATGAATAAACTTTAAACACTATATCAGTCCAGATGTTTAATATTCATTTATTAAGTAAAATTCTATTGAAGACTAAGAACGAAGATACAAAGATTGCTGAGACACAGCCCTTGCAATCAGGTTGCCTACAGTGTAGCGG
Source organism: Mandrillus leucophaeus (assembly GCF_000951045.1). NCBI lineage: Eukaryota > Metazoa > Chordata > Mammalia > Primates > Cercopithecidae > Mandrillus > Mandrillus leucophaeus. Next base: position 5,533,182 of record NW_012108808.1, on the reverse strand, counting down.
AGGAGATGAAAGAAAATCAATCAAGGTTAGGTGTCAAATGAAAACAGGTGAAATACTCAAGAGGCGTTCACCTTGGGAAGATCAGAGGACACCCTGCCTGAACTGGATCTCCAAGGCTTAAGAGCTTGTCAGGTGAACAAAGCAGAAAGAGAGACAAAAGATCTAACAGGCATATGGAGGCGTGAATTCACATGGCAGGTAATTTGGACTGGTGAGGATATGGGATATTAGGAGACACAGGCTGGAGACTAATCTGGAAAGGAAGGCAGCAGCCAGTTCATGCTTCAAGTCTGGACCTTATCCTGAAGGCATTATGAATTCACTTCAGGATCTTTAGCAGACATATTGTAATATAATTTGCTTAAAAAAAAAAAAGTCTAAGGAGCTATAGAGGACGGACTGGAGGAGACAGAGAGAGGATCCATCTAGGAGTCTGTTGGTCTGTGGTTGATCAGGAAGATGATAGGGACTGAAGTGAGCAAGACAGGCAATGAGGCAAGGAAGGGAGGTGTTCAGAGATTAATAAGGACAGGATAGATAATGCCAGGCGACCAGCTGGATGATGGGGGAAAGGCAGATGGATGAATCGAGGGTAACGCCAAGATTCGTAATGTAAGTGACTGAGAAGAAAGGGGTACCTGCTAACCAAGCTAGGAAATACAAGCAGAAGAGTAATTGCAGGTCATGAGTTCTGTTTGGGTCATACTGCGTTCAGTTTCCTGAGGATCATACCAGTTAAGATATTTGGTAGATCACATATGAAAATCTGAACTCGGGGAGATGTGGAGAGGAAGATGTGATTTAGGATAAAGATGACATCCAAAATATTAACAAACAGGCCTGTAATCCCAGCACTTTGGGAGGCTGAAATGTGCGGATCATTTGAGGTCAGGAGTTCTAGACCAGCCTGGCCAACATAGTGAAACCCTGTGTCTACTAAAAATACAAAACAATTAGCCAGGTATGGTGGTGGGCACCTGTAGTCCCAGCTACTTGGGAGGCTGAGGCAGGAGAAGTGCTTGAACGAACCTGGGAGGTGGAGGTTTCAGTGAGTCAAGATCGTGTCACTGCACTCCAGCCTGAGCAACAGAGTCAGACTCCATCTCACAAATAATAATTATATATACATACACACACACACACACACACACACAGTATGGATAAAGGGAAGATGCTGACCAATCTAAACACCTACCTGATCAACCAGAAAGGATTCCAGAAACGAACACCTAGCATGGCCATGTGAGAACATACCAGCTAACACCTCTTTGACAGCAGCAATCATCAGAGAGGATGACAGCCCTCAGGGAGAAGAGACCACAGAACACCTACAATGCGGTGGTGCAAAGGATGAAAACCTGGAGGAGGAGGATGAGAAGAAACAGTCAGAGAGAGAGGTAGGAGAACCAAGAAAGATTAATGTCATGACAGACTCAGCAACAGAAAGCTTCAGATGGATAGAAGTGGCAGTAAAGACTGTTGAAAAGACATCTTGTCCGCCTTTGTAAGGCTAGGCTATTCGTGATGTGAATGTCAAGGGGCACCTGGGCAAGTTCAAGGGCAGTGCTCACGGCATACCAGCAACAATGGATTCTCAAAGCACAGGAGGAGGATGAAGGGGACACTCCAGCACAAGCTAGGATTCATGGTGGAAGCAGCTAAGTAAATGTATTCTTCCAGTGACCTTCCATAGAGATAGTGTCTCTGACCACGCTGAAGCTCAACTGGAGCTGGGCAAGGCAGAGAGGTTCAAATGAAGGGTGACTCCCACTATCATACCAAGCCTCACTGGGCAGCTGTCCTGCTCATCCTCTCCCTCCTTAAGACAGAAGGTGAATTCCATTCGCCTTCCTGCTCTCAATGAAAAGCTCTCTTTGGGTTCTTTACTAATCTCGAAACTGTAAAAGTATTTTCCCTGTGACTTTTCTCCATTTCAGTGCTGTCTTCTCTAAATGAGAATTAAAAGCAAGTTCCCCACACCGACCTCAAGTGGTTTCTAAGATAGCAAGAGTGCATTTTGCAGGTTCTGAGAATTTAAAAGAGACGGGGGAGGGGAGGAAATAGAGTGAATGCAGAAATGCTGGAGAAGAAAACGTGACATAATACTGCGGAATATTTTCATAGTGGGGACACAAATGTAACAATCAATAAAGCAGGTGGAAAGTTTGTGCTCTGGTGCAATTGTAAAGAATGTTTATTAAATACTTAAAAACAAAGAAGATTTACGTTTCTTGAAAGAATAGCTGAAAAATCCCTTGAGCTAAAATGTGTTGCTATTCGAGATGCCATAAAACTGTTAAAATATGATATCTCATTTCAATCTTTTTGGGGGAAAAAAATCAGGCTTTGACTCACTCGTAAGACAGATCCCACGCACCCACCCACCAACATGGCCCTTGGCTGGGCGACCTGCCCACGTGTCGATGCAATCGTGCCTCTCTAGAGCCCTGCTTCCATCCGTTTCCCGAGCTTCAATGTCGTGACGAGAGACCGCGGCTACATCAACCTTGGGCAACCAGATGCAGCCGCGTGCGGCAGCCTGGCACTGCCCGGAGCATGCTCAGTCGGGTCCTGACCCACTTCTGCAGGTCCGACCTGGGGGCGTGGGGTCAGAGGCATTACTTTGTCAGTTTGCCAGGAACAGAGAGGAGCAGAGAGACTGAGAGTTGCTAAAGCTCCTCTCTTGGCACAGCAATCCCTGACCCGGCGGCGGAACATGCCCAGTCTGGCTGCCGGAGTCGCCAGGAGCATCAATGTGCAAAGTCCACCTTTCCGGGTCTTCGCAGCAACCCACCGGGAAGAGGGCGGAACGGGAGTAAAAGGACCGGAGTGGGGCGTGGCCAAGGGGGCGGGCACTAAAAAGCCTGGGGGAGGAGCCTGGTCCCGCCCCAGAAATTGAGTCTCTCTCTTTTTTAAAATTAAAAAAAAAAAAAGAAAAGACAGGAGGTAAAGAGGGCAGGAAGCCACTTACATTGCAGGATCGTGCAGCAAAACTTCTGTAGGTACTTAATAATTTTAGAGTACTCTACTTTTTAATTAAAAAATCAACTTATGGTTCATCAGAAAAAACGTCGAAATTACAAATAATATTTTTAAAGAAAATGAAAAAAAAAATTCCTGGAACCCCACCACTCATAAGTCACCAGGGAACGTCCCGTTGGGTTTTCTTCCAGACTCTTTCATCTGTGGACTTTGCTTTAAGAGACGTTTAAGGCTGACAACGCAGTCGCCCGGGAAGGCCTGAGAAGCTTTTGGATGCAAGGTGGTTTGCTCGTGATCGCATTTGATTGCAAGAAGACAGGGTAGGCTTGGGGGTGGATTGATTGGTTCCCATTTAGTGCCCCAGGATGGGACCTTAAGAAGCCTTTTCCTGGGTATCCTTGAACACGAGTGCGATAAGACGCCCACAAAAGTTGCGGTGGAAGCCCCGGGAGCGCCCCGCCCCACGACGAGGGTCAGTCGCGTCGCCCCGGCGGGAGAGAGAGCGGAGTGAGAGTTCCGCGGTGCCGCGGAGGCCCTGGGCTTGCGGGTGCCGGGCTGAGGGGGCCGCCGAGGCCCGGCCCAGAGGCTGAGCGGACTGAGCGCTGGGCTCCCCGGTAACGACAGCCTACGCTGGCTCCTCCACTGGGCCGGTCCGCTGTTCCGACTGGCTCGCCCTGCACCGCCCGCACCGCCCGCCCCGCTGCCCCCGCCCGCGGCTGTCGCGAAAACCCGGAGGCTACACCCGCGCCTCCGCGCCGCCCGAAGAGCCGCACTGGGCATGCTCGGCCCCGGCCGGCCCAGGCTCCTGTAGGTGGGAAGCTCCGCGCTCCCGGCAGCCGGCGGCGCAGCCCGCAACGCTGTGAGGCGCCGGCGGAGGCGGCTCGACCGCAGTAGGCGCTACCGGGCGTCCGGCGCAGAGTGCGGCGCAGCGGCCGCTGTCGGGCTGGCCATGGCGAGGGGTGCACGGCGGCCACCTGAGTGGCGCGGCGGTGTCAGGTTAGCTGGGGGCACCCGGAGGGATGGGGCGGAGGGGCACAGGTGGGGGCCAGCCCCGCACCGGGTCGGCGCCGGGGCCGCGGAACTTTCGGGTGTTTGGGCTGACTGAGACTGCGGCGGAGGCTGCGCTGCGAGGCGCCGCATGGTCCCGGCAGCGGGCTCCAGGGGGTCGCAGGATGCTTCGAGATCCGTGCGGGGCGGGGGTTGGCCGTTTGGGGACCGCCGCATCCCGGGTTCGAACCGTAATCTTCCGAGGGCGAGGAGCGCGGAATCCACTGCCAGCTGCCGGCGAGCCTCCTGGATGTCCTGGGGGAAGGGGACGCCGAGCAGCTGTGGGGGCTTTCGCTGGGCTCCGGATCCCTCGCGTCACTGTGCCTCAGTTTCCCCGGACAGGGAGGAGGGTAAGCTGGCCAGGGCTCCGGAGAACGTGAATGCGGGTTCCGCGTCGGGAGGGCGCCGTGTCCTGATGCCGCAGGAGTGCGGGCGGCTGTGGGTGCTGTGAGCCGCCGCCTCGCGACTGAAGCTCTCGGAGTTTGTCGCATTTGACTCCATAACAAGTTGACATCGAATGGCTTCATGGCGTGGAATGGGGAAACGTGCTTCATCGGATTAAAATACAGAGTGATTGCAGAACCGATTTATTTTAAGCTTGATCATTAATCTGTCTTCTCCATCCCTGAAAAAAAAAAAAAACAAAACTTACCTTGCAAGATTTATAAAGCAAGCTAGCAAAAAAAGGTTTGTAGGTGTATTATCTGCTCACGTTGTAGAAGACAGTTAAGATACGATCGAACTGTCATTATTTTTAAGGATACTTAGCAGAAAAGTTTGGTTACTGTGGCAATCTTTATTTTGCGTTATCTTCGATTTAATGTTAAAATCTTGGAAACCGAGCATTGCAGAAGCTCAGTGTTTTTTGTAGTTTTCTCACTTTTGTTTCTAGATGAAACACATTTTTTTTCAGTTGCTACTATGCTGAACATAGTAAAATCCTTCAGGATGAAATACAAGACGGAAAAAAATGTCTTTTCGTGAGACCATAAGTTATAAGAGTGTAGTTCTTCTAACATTTTACTTACACAGAAAGTGCAATTTGCAGGTCCCACTGTGGTTTCTACAGTTGTTTCTTCCTGAAGCATTTAGTACCATTAACACTATTAGGATTATTGTATCTAATAGGGGCAAGATAAACAATCCTGTTCTAGCGGGAACGAGTTCTGCTAACTAAAGCTAAATTCTCAAGCCTCTTTCTATAAGTAGCACTTAGTGGGTTCAGTTGTTTTATTCATTAAGCTTATTACAAAACTTCTAGTTTACAATCTTAATAGACCTTAATAGACTTTAGAAATGCATTGACTTTTCATTGAGTTGTGGGTAGGCTTTAAGGTTGGTGCTTGCTTGCGAGCCTGAGATGACTCCAGCTCTAATTCTGGATACTCTCTGGGGTGATTTCCCCCAGTATAGAGTTCACTCTGTCCTGTGATGCTACATAACCGAGGTTTAATAATAGGAAAGGCTTGAAACGTCCAGACAACAACAGCAGTAGCAACAACATGATTACCATTTTTATGAATTAGAACCTGCAGTCCCCCATTTTAGCCAAATAGTCTGGTTGGTGATGTTCACTGCTCCTAAATTTATTTCTAAATACATTTATAGAAAAAGAAGTTTGAAAACCCCAACACAAATATTGAATAACTGTGCTTCTCTTTTCTATAAACATGCATCAAGTTTAAAATCTTTCATGAAGTACTGCCTGGATGTACACCTTATCCTGTACAGTAGGTCTCGTATCCTCAGGTGACATTCCCCTGTAGAAGTAGCTAGAGTCTCTCCTTAGCCTAGGGGTCTTCCTGACCTGGAGGAAGCAGCAAGTCCTCAGTTTACTTTTTGTGAATGTGAAGTTTAATACAGATCAATAGGCCCCCTTCTCGATCCAGAAATCCTAAGTACAAATCCTAAGTATTTTCTCAGTGTTAAGAGACACGATGAAATTTAATCAAAGGCTTATTTACATACTGCCCTTGGCTTCAAAAAGTCCACATTTCCCTAACCTAAAACTCAAACAACAACCGGAGTTAGGTTGAAAAGGGGTTTTATTACTGCTCCTGAAGAAAAAAATAGACTTTGTAGGCATGTTACCAAAAAAAGGTGATCATTTCTTCTCTTTTGTAGTTAACTGTTGGGTTCTTGCAGCTCCCTTGCTAGGCACATGATTTTTAGGTTTATTTCCATGTGTTTAGATTTCTATACTGTATGATGATGTTGGTGACATTAGACATTTACAGCAAATTACTCCCTTTAAAAATAGATCTACCCCCAATCCCTGTGACCTTAATTTATCCAGCTCCTATTTGGCTTGCAATTTGAATACTCAAGGCATTTTAAATTGTGCTTAATTTGGACTTTTTATTCTACTTTTTAATGCAAGAACTTTTAGATACTGGAATACAAATAAATATTGTAGCCAAGTTGCTTTTAATCTCAACCCAGCCTAGTCAGATTTGTTAAAGAAGTGTTGATTTAGTTTTTGGAATTTAGAATTGCTGATACTATCACTCCCCTGAGTTGGCATCTAACCCAGCACTTGGGGTGTAACTTGTCTTTTCTAGCCGAGGCCAGGAAGACACTTAAAATTTTGACAATGTTTTCAATCTATGGCATATCACATTATGGTTAGGAATGGCCTGAAAATGCCAGTGGTTAATTTTAAGTTTGGCAGAATACCTCCCTGGCATGGTTAAAAGATGGTTACAAAGGGTTTGCTTGATTGGGTCTTGGTGTAACCACTTAAGAGCTATCAGAAGTAGTTTATAAGTTATGCTCCAAACAGAAATCCTGTGAATTTATTGGTCTTGCCTCTGCTTCCACCTGAGGTTTTTACTCATTAAAATATCACGTTAATTTTTTTTTCCACAGACTTTTATAGTTAGGCTCCTAAGGCCACAAAAATGAGTAAGAGTAACTCACAGTCGAGTCAGAGAGAGATGCTTGAGGACAAATAAAACACAGTACAGGATGAGTGCTCCAGAGAGGTACGCACATGGGACTGAGGAGGCGGGGGAATGAACCCCATAGATTGGAGGAGGAGAGGACCTCATGCTTGGAGTGACATTTCCATGGGAAATGATATTTCGTTAAGGAATGCCCGAAGAGTTAGAAGTCTTCTAAGCAGAGAAGTAGACACTCCAGGAAGAAGGAGCACCACTGGGATAGGCAGAATAATGCCCCCTACCAAAGGTGTCCACTTTGGAATCAGTTAATGGTCTTGCCATGGGGAGGTTATTCAGGATTATATAGCTGGGCCCAATGCACTTCTGTGGTGTGGGAGTTCAACATGGGTCTTAGTGGGCAAAAGTCAGGGACTCTGCAGGGCCTCGTTCCTTCTAGAGGCCCTAAGGGAGAATCTGTTTCTTTGCCTTTGCCACCTTCTAGAGGCCACCCACATTCCTTGTTTTGTAGCCCCATCCGTCTTCAAAGCTCGGAATGGCCAGTCCAGTCTCTCTTGTGGGGGCATCACTCTGATGCTGACTTCTGCTTCCCTCTTTCACATGAAAGAACCTTTGTGATTACATTGGGCCCACCTGAATGATGGCTCTTCAAGACGTGTTTGAACTTCCATTCCCCAGAACTGCAAGATAAATTTGTGTTAAATCCCTCAGTCTGTGGAAATCTGTTACAGGAGCCATGGAAAGCAAAGACAGCTATATCCACCGAAAGGTTTGGTGTGATGGACTAATAGGCAAGGGCAGGAGGAGGGGAACGAAGTGGTCCTTTTACTGTGATGAGCTCAGTGTCACGTGAAGGAGTTTGGATTCTGCCCTATCATAGATAAAATATGGGAAACCGGAACATGAAATCAACAGACTGATGCCAAATTTACTTCCTAAAAACATAGTGAATAACTAAACCCCAGGTTTCACAGGGCAGCTTGATAAAGGAAGTCCAGCCAGAGGTGGTCAGTGGCCAGTAGAGGTCTGGAACCAGCATGCTGTAATTCAGCTCTCTGAATTCATCTGAAATGGCAGCACTTGTATGCATGTATGAAATTCATAGCTTAAAACTTTGATTCACAATAAGAAGGATGTACGTCATAAAGCAGCAGAGGCAAGTCATGTTTCACTTTGTTTCTGCTCATTGTCCTGTAACAGTAGTCAGCTGTTCTGCTGTCTGTGTACCATGCACATGTGAGCAAGGGGCTGTGAAAGCTAAAATTCAACATAATTAACTTGAGAATAATGAGATTTCACATGGGCCAACTCTGACCAATTGGTAATAGCTGCTTGCAATGTCAAGGGCTTGTATTGGTTCAGCTGGGAAATTGCCACAATCAATCACCAATGTTGGGATGGGCTCCATATTTGACATTGGCGTTGGGGGATGTGGGAGTTGACAGCTATAATACTAGATGAACTAACTTCTGGATTTGAATATTAGAAATGTAGTAATTATTTTCAAACATATTCATTTAGTCTCTTTTATGTACAAGGCCTCAATATCTACCTTGCAAAAAATGTGTTATCTCCTGGTTAAATTGACATCTTTGTGTCCGGAAAACCTAAACTGAAGGATTCATCTACCTTAGTGTTACATGAGTGGCTTTGAATTGAAACTGAACTCTATGTAAGAAAAACAGATTTTTCAGACAATGTGGTAAAAGAAGCCCTGGGTTAGCAGTATCTGATACTGGAAACAACAGTATGATTTGACTAAAATTTATCCTAATTAAAAACAAAACCTTATATTGTATAGGTAGCATCCATTTGTATAACTTCATAAGACTTTTACCCAAATGTTCTCGTAGAATGTTGCAGAAATAATTGTTTTCTATTGTAAAGTACTAGGTCAGTGTAAAGCATTCCCTCTCTCTTAAATTTTAATAGGGAAAAACCAGGATGTGGTAGCCAGATATTTAGGAGTGAGAACCACCAGTTCTCACCAGAACTACCAGTGGTAGAATTGTACTCTATCTGTGGGCAGGGAAGGAAAGGAAGCATTTTAAACAACTCCCATGTAGTTAATTGGGTTATCTGTGTCAGGCTCTGCAGAAGTGCAGAGGGCCCACCTGCTGTGGCCTTTGGAATACTGTACCCTTAACTATTCCCAAGTTTTGTTTTTTATTGCTCTTTCTCTGAGGGCTTGTCCTCTGCTTTCCCCAGGTTCTAACCTGGGTCCTCTTGTCTTGCTTGTGGCCCTCTGTGTTCTTTCTGGCTGACTTATTTTTCCTCATGACTGCATCAGTCACCCATGCACCAGTGTCCAGCCTTTCTCAAGTCCATATTCCATCCATTCATTGATTCATTCAACAAGTAGTGACAGGTTGAGATTTTAGTCTAATGAAGGGTCAAATGTGCAAAAAGACAATTAGAGCAAAAATAGGAAGTTATGAGTAAAAGGTGGTGAGAAAAGGAGTGTCAGGGGCTACCTGGGGAGTCCTGGAGGGCTATTGAACCAAGACCTCAAAGCTAGGGGTTTGCCAGATATGCAAGGTAAGGAAGGCTGGAGGTGTTGCTGTGGGGAACTACTGGGAATTCAGGAAAGAGAATTTGCTGGGGTTGGGGGAATGGGAGGAGGGAGAGTCGGAAAGGGAGGCTCCAGAGATGCAGTCAGGGAGGTGGATGGGAGTCGAAATGTGAAGAATCACCTAGGTCCTTCGTAGGACTTGAGTTTCACACTGTTTACACAACGAAGACATGGAATATGCTTTAGATCTTTCAGGGTCAGCTGACTTTAGTAATGACATGGTACGTGGATTGGAGGCAGGTCAGCAAGGAAGGAGTCCAGTGGAGATGATGAGCACATAACCCAGGGGAAGCCCAGGATGTGGTAGCCCGATATTGAGGAGTGAGAATCATTAGAACTCAGTGATTGATTTGTTTCTCAGGGCAGGGAAGGAAAGGGGACATTTTAAACAATGCCTTTGTAGTGAATTGGATTCTGTCTTGGGTACAGCAGAAATGTGGAAGGCCCACCTGTCTCAAGGGATAGTGGGGTCACAGCATCTCTCAGGGGTTTTCCTACCAAAGGCAAGACTTTGCACCACCAGAGAGACTAACTTCCACTGCCTGTACTTAACCAGAAGACTTCAGGCAGGGGAGGAGCTGCAAAGCCCACACCTTCCCTGTGTGAGGGAAGAAGTCAGAACCTTATCACAGGGCACAGACTTTGTAAGAGAGACATAAAAGAAAAAAGAAATTAATTCCCTGATGGTCCCTTTTGGACTGAAGCGTTGGGGACTTGCTAATGAGACTGAAAGAAAATTGTTGTGGGTTGGCCTTCCCTAATTCTGAATTGAGAGGGTGACTTACTTAGAGGCTGTGCTGAAATTGACTCTGGAGTCAACAGGAAAGAGGAAAGCTTGCTGAGCAGATACTGAATATAATCCCAACCCCTTCCTTCCACTGAGGATTTGAGTTTGCTGATGGTGTGAGGAAGAGCATAAGGGAAGGGTTTGCTCCTTGAGGAAATACATGGGTTAGAATAAAGTGCTCCAGAATTGTCCACTTCTGGGACCCACTCAGTTCAGGTGCAGGCTGAGACGAATTCAAATCATTCTCATCGGTTTACGAAAGCAGTACGTCTCTTTAACAAGATAGAATGCATCTGTTCTCAAGTATTTACCTTTCATATGTGTGTGTATATAGATGAGGTCTTGCTCTGTTGCCCAGGCTGGAGTACAGTGGCATGATCATGGCTCACCGTAGCCTCAAACTCCTGGGCTCAAGTGATCCTCTTAACTCAACCTCCAGAGTAGCTGGGATTACAGGTGCATGCCACCATGCCCAGCTAATTAATTTTTTTGTAGAAATGAAGTCTTGCTATGTTGCCCAAGCTGGTCTCAAACTCCTGGCCTCAAGCTGTCTCCAGACTCAGCCTCCCACAGTGCTGGGATTACAGACATGAGCCATTGCACCAGGCTGCATCTGTATCTTTCTGTTCCTTCTTGAAATTAGCAAGGGCTCTATATTTGTGGCAGTAATGACCACCGTGAGGAGATCAGCCAACTCCTTTCTTCTCCAAAGGCCAGACTCCCCTGCAAGGAAGTAGGTAGATATACAGCGACTGTGCTTAAAGATTCAAAACCCATTTTCTCTGGTCCTAGGCAGGGAAAGGTATTTGAGTGAAGACTAAGTTAGTGTTTGACTCCCAGCACTTCCTGTTAGGTCTTTACTGCCCAGGATGGCTGTGGGTAGCATCAACTCTTGTTCTTGCTTCTCAGCTGCTGTTATTAAGTTCATCTTGAAAATTGCTCCTTACCTGCTAAAGCTAGGTGCTGGGCTTCACTGCCCCACCCCCGGCCAGGCCTGCACTTCTGTCTGCCGACTCCCTGCCATTTCTGCTGGCAGCCCTACGTTGGTGGGAAGGTGGTTTTTTGTTGTTGTTGTTGTTGTTGTTGTTTTGTTTTTCTTCAAGGTTTGGACAATCCTAGATTACTTGGTCTTTGAGTCCTGCTCTAGTTAGAACTTCTCAAAGGTAACCTGTTTTTCTCCATTTCAAAACACTTTTGCGGAACTTGAAATTCATTTCCAGAAAACATCTGAGTATTACCCATCCTTTGCCTTAATGGGGGCTGATCATTTCTCCCTGTGCCTCTGTACCCAGGACCTGCAGTGGACTTTTGATTTCTTCTTGCCTTTGTAAGGCATCTCATCTCTACCTCCAAGTTGTGGCCGCCTCTCCTCCTTTCACTGGGGTGTTAGTTCTTGTGCCTAAGTAGTGGATCAAATGTCCCAAAGTCCTCTTTATCGTTTCTCCTAAGACGCCCCAGAGGTCTTCTTCTGGAATAGAATTTCTGAAGGAGTTCCCTGCTGTCCCAGAGCTCTCCAGACAGCCTTCCACAGCAGATCCACTGCATGATGCTTGCAAAAACCAATGCCACCTAGGTTTTTATTACTGGCATGCTGTGTTTCTTTCTACCCTTATTTGTCTAGACTAAACCATTACTCTTGCTAGGAGAACTGTCTGGTCTCCTTTTATACATTCTGTTATCTTCCCAGCTTGGCCTCCTCTGAATTTTTATGGCATTTACCTAGTTTAGCGCATGATTGCATATTGCTTTATATGCAGGTGTCACCAAGATTCTAAGCACCTTTGGGGTAAAGGCCTGGTCTTAAACTGTTTTTAATCCCCATAGTAATTGGTACTAAATGGATAATAGTGGCCTCATAAGTACTTTGAGTTCATTTAATTGATATGACTTGCTCCTAATTGTGTTTATCACTTAGATAAAGTTGACTGCCCAGTGGAGAGATCGTTGAGATGACCTGGAAAGTGCTCAGCCTAACAGGGCCTCTTTCCATCCAAGCTGAGAGAAAAGCAAAGTGGAGACCACTAAAGCCCTATTTTCAACTTTCTTCTGGTGGTTTTGTTTAATTGCAACAATTTGCCATGTTGTCACACTGAAAAACACTTAGGTGGAAGACTGACCTTAACCACTAAAGTCAGGAAGAAGATTTTTAAGATGGAATCAAATTCTGAAAAAGATTGCTTTTATGAACAAAATTGTAAAATAATTAGTTACACTGTTACGAGGGTTGCCGAGGCTTTGGCATGCACTCAGTAACCACCATGTGCAGGTAACAGGAACCCTGGACTGAGAGAAGATGTGGGCTCTGCAAGGGGCTTTTTCTGTAGCATTGGTGGCTTGGCCCTGGATTCTTACACTGTTGTGTGAGCAGAATCACAGGCCTGTCCCGACCTTAGAGTGGTGCTGAGGCTCCGATGAGATATCATCTGTCGGGGTGTTTTGTAAGCCATAAATGCTAAGTGAATTGTAAGGGAAGTTATCATAGCACTCTTAGTAAGAATTAAATCCAGTAGGGCTTGAATTACAGGATCTCTTCTGTTTTTCACCGAGATCCGGTTCTTAGTGAAAGAGCCTATAATGACACTTTTCATGGGAGATTCAGGGAAGTGTTCACGATGCAATTCCACTTTGTGATAATGGGCTGGTAAAGAGGAAGGAGGAAATGCTATTTAACTACCCTCTCCAGTTATTGAGTGCATCTTTTCAAATAGATGAAATTTTATCCTGATGAAAGAGGAAACCCTAGGTGATCCAGTTCCTATGCTGTGAATTTGAATGGTCTTAATCAAACAACCGCAGACACAGGAGTGAGGGACAGTTCGACATTTTGAAATATAAATTAAGTAGGCAATTGCTTTTCCCTTCAACAATAACAAGAGCATACATTTCCGGCATCTCTGCCTCCTCTTCTGTGTTACCCTGAGCCTCTGTTCTCAGGCCTGTCTTTATCACCAGCCTCTCAAATTCCACTGTAAGCAAATGATGCATTTCTGAGGACTCACTTAAAGAAATCTTGGTTTATACTTAGTTCTGTGGTTAAAGAATAGACATTTTCTAAAACTGTCTAAGAAATGAATAGAATTTCTACCAAAGGCGAGCAGTAAGTTAGTAATAGGTCTAACTTAAAGGGCATTTAAGTAGAATAAATTCACTCAGCAGATATTCAAGTGTTTGTTTTGAGCAAAGTGTGTTTCTCAACAGTGGGGATACATCAGTAAACAGCAGCAATGATAGGAGCTCAGCCCTCTGGGAGCTCTCATCCTAATGGGGGCACAGTATGTAAATACGTAGTAGTTAATGCTCTAAAGACAAAGGCCAGGGTCAAGGTAGATAGAGCATGATGGGGTGAGCATTGTTTCATATAGGTGACCAGGAAGGGCCTCGCTGATTAAAGGGTTCCAAAGGAAATGTTCCAGGTATCCCAGAACTCATTTCAGATGGTGGAAATAGTAAGTTCAAGGATTCCAGGGTTTACCCATTCCAGGATTAGCAGAGGCCAGGGAGGCTGGTGGGGAGTGAGCGAGTGTAGAGAGGTTGGATATGGAGGCTGTGAGTCTGCCAGAGGCCTACTGTCAGGCCATAGCAAGGCTGCCTCTGGCTTTTACACTGAATGATGAACTGCTGGGAAAATGTACGTTGTAATAATTTAAGAATTTTAGCGTTTTATTTTCATTATATTTTGAGACATTCCCCATGCACAGATTGTTACTAATCATTAAATAATAAAAGTAATGAATGCATGCTGCTAAGCACCATCAACAAATATTTGAATGCCAACCCTTTTTTTAATGGGAGAATTTTGTTGATGATAAAAATTACATTCCCAAATTGCCAGAGTAGACACAAGGCCTCTCTGAATTATCAAGTGAAATGAAGGTTTCAAGGCCCAAAGACACGGGCCTTGGTCAGACCCCTTGTGGAACAGCTCAGATTTACACAACCAGCAGTTCTTGGTCTAAAGAGGAAAAGTTGGGTCTGTGGCACGGCCAGAGGCACTCGGTTCATCACCTGCCCTTAGTCCAGATAACAAGGTAAAAGTAGTGAGGCTCAGGCTTCACTCCAGGCTGCTCTGGAAGTGAAGTTGGAGGGAGAAACCTGCAGCTGTGACCAAGAGGACTGGCCCATCCTCCATATAGGAAGTCTTAGAGGAATCTGGGCTGATTCACATCTGCAGTGAGATGAGGACATCTGGAGAGGGTATGAATGGAGTGTCCTAATACTTTGAGAGCTTGAATCCATTTATTCCCTCATTTTATTGTCCAGAATGTAAGCGACACACAAGAAGTTGTCTTGCCTGTGGAGAACAAGTTCTCACGGGCTGCGTGGTGCACAAGCTGTGTCTGTGGCCATCTGCCAAGTCACAAATGGCTTGGCCATCACAGTGCTTTGCCCTATTTGTATTTACTGCAATGGAATTTTTAGCAGTGCACCAAGAACTCCCTTGTTCTTTCCCTTTTCTCTTTACCCCTCACCATTTCTTCCCTTTGCCAGCGCAGTCTTACTCCTGGTTGTCATGATCATATTATGATAGATTTGGAAAGGACCTAAGAGATGAGTCTACAGCTCAGAGAGATCAGCTGACTCCCAGGGGTCATCTCGTGAATGAAAAATTGAGAAAAAATGAAAAATTCATCTTGTAAATGAAAAAACCCACTCCCAGCTTGTGGGTCTTAATCCTAAAATTCTAAGCTGGTCTGCTCTTCACACGTCACCCCGGAATTTCTGTTCTTGACCTTAACCTCAGAGCCCAACCCATCTCTCATCCCAGGCACCTGATCCTATCCATTTGCTGTATTATAATCTCAGCTCCACAACTGCAGAGAGACCTGCAGTGAATTCTTCACACTGGCTGTTGCTAAGAACACTGTATGTGTTTCTGTTGGAAGTTGTTCTGTGTCTCGGTTGGGTACTATTAATGCTATCTTTCAGGCTCGTGATGAGTTAAGTAGCTTTATTCTGAGTTGTCCCACCACAAAATAATTAACCACCTTTTGTAAGATTGTATGTGAAATTACCCTCCCAGTTCCAGAAAAGGGGGTTTTGTTTGGCCAGTTGGGAAGCCATGTGTGCACAATCAAATAGGTGGGAGAAGTAGGAATTGAGAAAGGCACTTTCATTATCAAAGGATCCAGAATTAGCAAGAAAATGTACACTCACAATTATTTCAGGTCCTGAGTCATATTAGGAAAGCATATTAAGAAGATTGCCCTCTGATTTATAGACAGTGTGCTGTGTGGGCTGCAGAGAAGACAGGGTTTGCTTCTTCCATCCAGGCAGAGCGTGGGCAGCCTGGACTTGTGGGCAGGCAGCCAGGGATCAGCACCTCCATAAAGCAGCTCCCTGGTACATGGCATCCTCTAGCCATTTTTCTCGCCAAAGAAGAGTTCTGACTCACTGATGTGTCCAGGCTTCCAGACATCCATCAGCTCCTGCCTGGTTTCACTCTGAATATAGGAGCTTCACACTAAATACATCAGGAACTTCTTGGAAAATGGGCTTGAGATCAAATAAAAATAATTGAAAGCTGGCAGAAGTAGTGCCATGTACAGATTAGCAGGTGACATAAATTCATTGGACTGGAATGAAAATTCAGATCTCTACATGCATACTCCAAATGAGTAGGAAGAATGTTTTGAAAGGACATAATTTTTTAAAGGAGGGAAGTGTTGGAAAAATATTCTAATGAAAAGAAAGACAGCAGCTAGAGATGCTTCTGTTCCAGCTTAGATTGAATATAGACTCTAATAAGGATGGTGTCAAAGATCAAAGAAAAATGTGAATACAGCATTGTAACCCTTTGATGTGCATTGTGATCCGTTTTAGGGATTGGCCTGGCAGCATGAAGGCCCTATGCGCCAGTGTGTCTGTCCCATTTCTATTCAGTTTCCAGATTTGACTAATTCCTTGGATCACCAGATTTCTGGAGAAATGTCTCTCTGATCAATTAAGGATGACCCAATTAATACAATGAGCTATGATGGTGCCACTGCACTCCAGCCTGGGTAACAGTGAGATGCTATCTTAATACGTGAATGAATGAATAAGAATAAGAATTTGACATTAAGTATGTGCTGAAACATCAATAAACTCTTCCAAATGATATACCTGTGATTAGAATAGCCTTCATTGCACGTTTCAAGTGCTAGAACAATTTAATAATTGCCTTTATGGAACTAAGAAAACAATCCCAGTCCTGATCTGGGATTATTATTAGCCATCATGGTCTTTTTATTTTGGTTCTAAGCCACTAAATTAATTGCATGCCCATGTGTAATACCATACCTTCTCTAGGCCTCCATTTTTTAGAATAAAGAAAAAGCTTTATGAAAAGATACCCAAGTTTTTCCAAGTCTAATGTTCTAGTTCTGAGAAGAGATGTGTAGACGTGTTTTTATCTTGCTTAATAATTATATATCTATAGAGAGCAACCTTTAATGTAATTTTTCCCTCCTCCTTTATAAGGGTTTGTGATTCTCTTTTTCTCTTTAAAAGACTGTAATAAAGGTCCCTTGAATGTCTCCCTTCTGATGATCAGGCTTAACCAACATTTATGTTTAGTAGGATATCAGCAGTATGTCATCTCCATATTAGAGTGATTTTTTAAAATAATGATTTGATGACCCTGGGCAATTTAAACAGTATATTTCTGAGAGCTTTATTTTGTATTATTTTTAATCAGAAAAACATACCATGTGAACAAAGTATGGAGATTCAAGAATGATTTCTTAATATTATGCCCCATTAAAAATAAAGTTTTATGAAGATGGCATCTCTGGGCCTGTAGTTTGTTTTTAGGTTTGAAAAACAGTGATTTAACACAGATCAGTTTTTGAAAAAGTACGTGCCTTCTGTGTATTAAAAAAAAATAATAACAGCGTAAAATAAAATTCTGTAGAGGCCGAACGTTAGTGTAGTTGGAGTCATAATGTTGTGGCCCCTCTCAGTTGTTCCACGGGCTTTAACAGTTCATCTGGTGGCTGTTCACAGCAATCCAGCAAGTCTGGGTGTATATTTAGTTCTGCCCATTAAGTAGCTGGAAATTTTCCTAACACTACGCAATTAATAAGTGCATGTGGTACCAAGAATGCCATGAGGTCTCTCCTGAGTCTCATTTTCCTCCTGAGGGGCCACTACTTTAAAAAGGCTCTAATTCTTTTCATGGTGTGCTGCTGTATAGCTCTTAATTTGTGAGTTTTTATATTTAAATGTCATGACTGTGGCTTGTCATCACAACACCGTCCATCAGCCAGGGGTACAGAGAGAGGAGATGGTGAAGCTAGGAGGAGCAGTGAGGAACCAGGCGGGAGCGACCATGTACTCTGCCAGGTCGCTGCTAGCAGACAGGCCCTCATCCAAGAGTGGCAGCGGAGTGCTGCCCAAGGGAGTGGTTTGTTTGAATTTCTTAATTTGTGTATTCCACTGACAGTGCCAGGCATTGGTTTTTAGCAAATGAGACACTCCCTTCCTAAGAGTTGTCTGTATAATCATAGGTGCTGCTGGTCAGGAGGTCTTGTACTGCTTCAACCTGTTATCAGATAATCATTCTGTACATTCTAATTCCTGTACTTCTTTGCATCTGCCCACTTCTTTCCTTCCCCGCTGCTTTTGGTTCAGGCCCCTGTTCATTTCCTTCCTGGATATTGTATAATACTAGTCTCCTAGCCAGCTCTGCATTGCAGCCATACGAGGATCAAGCTGATTTTTGTAAACACAGAACTAGCCCTGCCACTTCCGCTTTTCAAAACCTATGAGTGCCCCCATCCTTGGCATTGCATACTATCTGGTCATTATCTGGGCCAGCCTGCCTTTCCAGCCTACTTCCCCCTCCTCTGTTCTTGCACACACTACCTGGCCATCAATGCCTAATTACAGACATTTCCCCAGGTTCTCTGTAATCACCGTTTCTTTCAATATTCTATTCCCCTTTTGGGTCAGCTTCTCTCCCTTGGTCCACTTGGGGACTTCTTTAAAGAATCACTTCCAGAAAATTCTTCCTGGCTCATCCAAACTATATACTAATACTTTGATCTCTTGTCTGGTGCCCCAGTGGATCTTTGACACCCTGTGATGGGTAGCTGTCACACTGTCTTATAATTGTCCATGTATGTTCCTCTGTCCCCTGCCGGATTCTGACAAGAGGGGAAAGGCCTGAGTCTCACCTCTGTGCGCCTCAACCCCTGGCAGTGTGCCCAGCACAGGGTCATTTCTCAGGTAATGCATATCGATTTGGATTGAACTGATCCCCTTTAGATGCTTCTAAAAGTAACCTAAAAGCAATGCCCTTTCATACTTTCCTGTGATTATCACATTTGCCATCTGAATTAGGTATTACCTTTGTGTGATTAGAGGCTTCGAGAAACTCTGTACAGAAATAGACTCTAGAACATGGACAAGAAAGGGCAATATGAATCTCTGTAGTAGGAATTTGGACATTGAGATAAGACTTAGCTGATTTATCACTTAAATGATTTGACTCTGGACTGCAGTAATGGCTAAAGGAACATTCTTGTTCCATAGATTTCTTGGCCCTTGACTTTAGATTCCTGTATGTATCTGTTATCATGCTGCTAATAAAGACATACCTGAGACTAGGTAATTTATAAAGCAAAGAGGTCTAATTGATTCACAGTTCCACATGGCTGGGGAGGCCTCACAATCATGGCGGAAGGCAAAGGAGGAGCAAAAGCATGTCTTACATGGCGGCAGGCAAGAAAAGAGCTTGTGCAGGGGAACTCCCATTTATAAAACCATTAGATCTCATGAGACTTACTACCACAAGGAAAATATGGGGGAAACCACCCCCATGATTTAATTATCTCCACGTGGCCCCGCCCTTGACACATGGGGATTATTACAATTCAAGGTGAGATTTGGGTGGGGACACAGCCAAACTGTATCACCATAGTTTATATTCAGAGATCACCCTGATTACCTAAAATTCAGTATAGTGGATGCTTGAACAACATGGGTTGGGGCACCCACCCACTCCCCATGCAGTTGGAAATCTGTATAATTTTTGACCCAGAACTTAACTACTAATAGCCAGTTATTGACCAGAAGCCTTTCTGATGAAATGAACAGCTCATTAACACATATTTTGTATGCTATGTGTATTATATACCGTATTCCTACAATAAAGTAAGCTAGAGAAAAGACAATGTTATTAAGAAAACCTTAAGAAGGAGAAAACATATTTGCCATTCACTAAGGGAAGTGGATCATCATAAATGTCTTCAGCCTCGCCATCTTCGAGTTGAGTAGACTGAGGAGGAGGAGGAGGGGCTGGTTTTGCTGTCTCATATGTGGTGGATGTGGAAGAGGTGGAAGGAGAGGCAGGCACACTTGGTGTAACTTGTAACTTCTGTTAAAGAAAAAAAACCTGCATATAAGTGGACTGAGTGGTTCAGACCCATGTTGTTCAAGAGACTCTATGCTGATCCTGAAAGATGTTAGGTGGGATAGAATGGGCCTATGAGAATTTTGTTCTCATTATTTTTTTAATTGCAAAAACAAATTTTTAATTTTTGTTTAAAAAAGACATGGATATTTTGAATTCATTATGATATATGGGAAAGGAAGTGGCAGAAACATATTCATAAGTGAAATGGCTTGAGTTGACTACCAGTTTTGAAAAGATAGCATTCATGTCTTAATGAGTCTTTTATTGCCACTTTCCAATTCATATGAAATTGGGCTTTCCCCTCCATGCTTCATGAGTGTAACCCTATGAAGAATGTGTTTTCATGTAGAAGGTAGCTTATGTGCCTGTGGCATCATTCCCACGCAAATTAAAATAGGGGTAACTCTCAGTAGGTGTTGCAACAAAATCCAGTTGTATCACTCTACGAATTATTCATCAGAGTAGATGGGGCAATACCCAAATTGACTCTGCCAAGGAAAAACAATAATATTCATTTAGTACAAAACACCCCTTACACAAGAGTTCCTTTTCCTTCTAGCTCCAGAAATACATGGGCAACGGTCTTATTGATTATAGGTGGAGAAAGAAGAAGTAGGACTGAACAAAGCATTTTATTAAACATTTTTAGCTAAAATACAATGGCTGGGAGGTAGGGAAGGGGTCAAAATAAAGAACATTTGATATTTGCTAAATATTTCTCTTTTGTTCTATATATAGAAAATAAAGTAGTCTATCAAAGTTTTCCCAAATATTGTGAGGTTTAACAACTTGTCCATTGTAGCTTTTGTTAAGCCTGCTTTGGAAATCTGTGGTCTTTGTTCTTGTATTTTGAAAGACTGCATTTTAAGCTGCTGGATTATAGTACTTAGGGTTTACTCTTTGCTGGCTCAAATCCCTTTCACAATGTTAGATTGTTATTTTACTCTTTGCTGGCTCAAATGTCTTTCACAATGTTAGATTGTTATCAGCTAAACTTTTTTTTTTTTTTTTTTGGAAACAGCATCTCGCTCTGTCGCCCAGGCTGGAGTGCAGTGGTGCCATGTTGGCTCACTGCAACCTCCGCCTCCCAGGTTCAAGTGATTCTCCTGCCCCAACCTCTCAGGTAGCTGGGACTACAAGAGTGCACCACCACGCCTGGCTAATTTTTGTATTTTTAGTAGAGATGGGATTTCACCATATTAGTGATCCACCCACCTCAGCCTCCCAAAGTGCTAGGATTACAGGAGTGAGCCACTATGCCTGGCTCAGCCAAACTTTTCGTGGTGCTGTCTGTAAGATCCTAATCAAACAAGCTGAAAAAGTACATTTGCAGAATATTTTGCCAGCATCCAAAGTCATGTGATATCTTATGTTCTTCAGGCAACACATTGTAATTTGTTCTTAAATAATTGCAACTGGATTCCATATAAGCATGGCTTCATACAGCAAGTATATAAACATGATTATGGGTGCCTAGCAGTATGGAAATCCTCCTGAACTATATGTGTAAGTTTTTGCTATCCAGGAGCTCTCCTTGTAATCAAGAAGGAATTTCCTCAACACAAAACAGAAAAGTGCAAGATCATACACCAGGGAGCAGTGTCAAGTTTGGTAGGTGCACATGCCGTGGGGTGATGAGAAAGACTAGAAGTTTCTACCCTGTGAGCTCTGGGACTTGCAGAAAGGAAAGGCAGAAGAGGGCCTGGATGCTGGATGAGTGGTCAACAAACATCATCTCTAGGTGGCACCAAGCTATTCGGTGCCCCTCCTTCCTACCCAACTCCAAGCCCATAGCACCTAGAGAACATATCGAAGTTATCTGTACATCTTTCCCCTACTAGACTGTGAGTGGACATGGTCTGTGGTTTATTGAGCTTTGTGGCACTTCCCATCCCCTAAATCCTGGCAGTGTGCCCAGCACATAATAAATACCTTTTGAAAAATCTGAAGTGAAAGAGTAAATTGAGAGTGAATTCTTACTGAAACTGTTAATTCATTAGTGTTAATTTGGTGCTTTACTTTGAATCAATTTTCACAGAATTGTAGAGTAAAACGCTTTTATACAAACAACCTGTAAATGATGCATTATGTCTTCTGTACCTTAGTAACTCTTCCAGATGGGAGAGGATGAGAGTAAAAATGAGGAAGAGGGAAACTATTTTGCTAACTGAAATTCCTGCATAAAATGAAAGTCTCTGCTTCTGTATCTCATAAGGTCTCTAAGGGAACTAGATTCCATTTCAGAACAGTTGCTGTGTTTGTAGCCCAAAGCACCTACTGACATTATTAAAATATAATAGCACAGCAGTGTCCCCTTCTCTTTACTCTGCTAGCACAATGTGTTTGCAAGTAGAAAGCCAAATATGGAGAGCCTCTGTTTGAAAACAGAGTATCTTGAGATACGCACTTTAAAATTCAGTTTGATTCTCCATTTGTTGCATTCTCTTTAATTGGGGGAAAAAGTTGTATTTACCACCCATATTTATTAGAACCCATCTCCCAACCTGTCTTGTCTCTGATTCTCCCCCATGGTGTTTAGCCAGGCATCTGCTATGGCTTGGGCACCAGGGAGTCAATAATGAGTGACCCAGCTCTTGCCCTCAATATGCTCACCACAGAATACACCTAAGGGGGCAGCTCATGCATTCTCAGACTTGAGCCCCTGCAAAGGACCCAGTGCTGAAAGTCATTTATAATTATTTATAATTTATAATAACGTTGGAAAGAAAACTCAAGGTCTGGCTTTTAGAAGACATAACTTAAAAACAGATTCGAGAAGCATAATTTCAATAAAGGATGCTTTATACAATGTGCTAATAATTCTTGTTTATCAAGGCAACAGTACATACATGTTTGATATACATTTGATTGTGAATCCTTATAATTGTCTTGTACTTGCCCAAGACACACAGCCAGTGAAAGTGGTTCTGTCCAGAATCCTGGCCTTCTCTCTCTCTCACCCGAGGCCATGCTCTTCACAGCTGTTCTGTATTCAATAGGTCAGCTTTCCAACCACAAAGGAAACCACAAGTTTAGCCAAGTAAAGAAAGACATTTGCAAAGTCATGGCAGGGTGTCTATCATGCCACTGCAGTCTGTGCTATCTCCCTTGGCCACAGGGTTTCGGCTGGTGGCGTAATGTGTTGGCTTCCTAGGGCAGGAAAGCACTCCAGTTTAGTGGGGTGTATAGAAATCTATGACAAAACAAAACTCTTTTCTTTCCTACTAAAAAAAATATGATCTGAAGCTAATTTATCATCACCAGGTGCCCCTTCAGTGTTACTGTAAGCAGAATTGAAATAACAACTTCTGCCTTTGAAGAAGGCATGGCTGTAGGATTAGAATGAAATGGAGGATAGAGGACTAGGTGAAGGTTAGATCTTTGGACATAGAAGTGCAGCCAACCATAATGTCTGGTGATGTTTCCCAGCCTGTGGAAGGCAGGTGAGATTGAAACCAGGGCGTACATGAGTGATCTGGAGCCCGTAAGTAACAGTAACACAGAGCAGAGAGTGCTAGATGAGGTGGAGCTCATAGGAGCATGGGAAGTTGAATGAGACAGTAAGGAACATTCTGGAAGCTGTAATGGGGAGTTAGGAGAATGCCAGAGTGATCTGATGCAGTCCTTCCAAATGCCGGCAGAGCCCAAGCCATGACCAGTGACATAGACTAGAAGTCACGTTTATTGGGAGAGAAGAGGTTAAGGAGCACCCAGGTGAACAATTAGGTCCTCCACAATGAAGGCAGGTAATGTGGAGGAAAGAGAGCTTGTAATGGTAAATGAAAGCAGCCTGAATCCATTTTTGAGCTCTATGAAGTAAAATATAAATTTAATATACAAAATATATTGTTCCTATAAAAGCTATATGTTTTGATAGCAAAAAACAAAATTATGATTTCTGTGAGAAATACGATTCACATCCAGAACATCTTATGGTTGTATTTTGTTTAAAAAGTACGTAGGTTTGACTGGGTGCGGTGGCTGACGCCTGTAATCCCAGCACTTTGAGAGGCCGAGGCGGGTGGATCACCTGAGGTCAGGAGTTTGAGACCAGCCTGGCCAATATGGTGAAACCCCATCTCTACTAAAAATACAAAAATTAGCCAGACATGTTGGTGGGCACCTGTAATCCCAGCTACTTGGGAGGCTGAGGCAGGAGGATTGCTTAAACTTGGGAGGCGGAGGTTTCAGTGAGTCAGGATCACCCCACCGCACTCCAGCATGGGTGACAGAGCGAGACTCCATCTCAAAAAAAAAAAAAGTATGTAGATGTTTGTATTTTAGCTGCATTGCTAACATTTTATAGTATTTTTAATGGATGAATGCTAATGTTTATGTATATATATTTTTGTTTCCTTAAAAACAGGTTCTTGCTCAAGTACCAACTCTATGGACCCAGGACAGGTTTGTCCCATGACCTGCTGTGAACAGTGTGTTGTCTGATAGAAGATTCGGTTGGCAAACCATCTCTCTATTGCCTTACAGAGCAAGCAAAGAAGATGGATCGATTGAAGAGCCATCTGACTGTGTGCTTTCTACCTTCTGTGCCCTTTTTAATCCTAGTATCCACTCTGGCCACTGCTAAGAGTGTGACTAACAGCACTTTAAATGGCACTAACGTGGTCTTGGGCTCTGTGCCCGTAATCATTGCCAGAACTGACCATATCATAGTCAAGGAAGGGAACAGTGCCTTGATTAATTGTAGTGTTTATGGCATCCCTGACCCACAGTTCAAATGGTATAATTCCATTGGCAAGCTGCTGAAAGAAGAAGAGGATGAGAAGGAGAGAGGAGGAGGTAGGCTTTAAAGTTGTATCAAATGTCATAATAAAATATAAACAGGAGCTTGGGAGCCAGCACCCATGATGTTAGTTCTTCTCATGCAAATGATTTAAAGATCTCATCTTGTCTTGTTTTTCTAAGGCAGGAGAGCGAATATATATCCTTAAGGATTCAAAGAAGCAATTAATTCATTTTTTTCATTCATTGACACAAAGACAAAGGACAAACACAGAAGTCTTTTAAAAGACTTCTTGGAATTTTGTAATATAATACATCCAATACATTATAGAGACAAATGTAAAATGGATTTTCCTAAGTAATATATTTAATTTTTAAGGGAGTTTTGTTTTCTTTCATGGAGATGGCTGGAATTAACAATATAGCCATTGTTTATCATTAAATGTTCATTTAATTCATTGGCTGTGGATTTAAAGACCACACTTCTGAAAAGAAACCTCAGTGCAAGTCTCAGCCACTGGCTGGGATCCTTCTGTATTCCTGGAGACCTGGCTGCAGTTTCTAGGCTGAGGCTGGGAGGGAGGGAGGATGCAATAACAAGGAAGGATGTGGGGCAACAGGAGACTGCTTGGTTTTTAATAAATGCATTTGTGACCAAAAAGTGTGAATCACCTCACTCTGGGAAAGACTAGCCAGAGAGAGGATTGGGTCTTCGGGAATCAGTGCATTTCTTGTTTTAGATGCGAGAAGTAATTGTCTGAAAACCCAAGCCTGGTCAGATTGACCAGAAGGAGTTAATCTGCTTTCCTAGGCATTTACTGTGTGAAGTAGAGGGGTTGGGGTGGGGGAGTGAAAAGACCATTGTTCTGAAGTAGCAGCTTATTAGTTTCTTCCATTCACATTGGCCTCCTGTTCCACAGTTCTTTAACCAATGAGCAATCCCCAGAAGAGTTTCTGCTCCAGGAAAACCTACATTTTAGATCTCTTTCCCTCATGTTATCTTAATTGCCCTGAAAAAAGAATAGAGGCTAATGCTGTATATCTCCTTAGGAGCTAAGTGAATGGCATTTTCTTGCAGTTGCCTACTTCTGGTTCACAGCTGTGTTCCAAATGGTTAAGGCTGCTAGCTCTCTAATTGGCCGGATTGTGGGGTTTGCTGTAGTGCTGTCACTCACATTGCTTTTGGTTAGCCAGTCAAGGTTGTAGAGCATTATAAAGCTTCTTCCTTTAAGTCAAAAATATTATATATTATGAATCGTGTTTAAGCTAGGAGAGTCGAACTTTTACCGACCAAGAGGAATTGTGGGACCATAGCAAAGGTAAATTAGAAGGCACCTTGGAGATGTTATAGTTCAAATGCCCCTTTACTGAAATTTGCCCAAAGTCCTGCTATTATTAAGTGGCTATGACTAGGCCTGTAATCCCACCACTTTGGGAGGCTGAGGCAGGCGGATCACCTGAGATCCAGAATTTGTGACCAGCCTGGCCAACATGGTGAAACCTCATCTCTACTAAAATTACAAAACTTAGCCGGGCATGGTGGCATGCACCTGTAATTCCAGCTACTCAGGAAGCTGAGGCAGAATAATCTCTTGAACCCAGGAGGCGGGGGTTGCAGTGAGCAGAGATCATGCCACTGCACTACAGCCTGGGCGACAGAGTGAGACTCCGTCTCAATTTTAAAAAGTGGCTATGACCAGAACCTTTACTACTGACAGTGGAAAGATGAGGGAGCACAGCCCCTAGCCCACAGTGGTTTTGGTTCCTACAGCCCCTTCCTCCAGGACAAGTCAGAAGGCAGTGATGTCACACTTGTGAACAGAGGGCAGTAGCCGTGGTAACAAAGACTGCAGCCCAGGTACCTTAGCAGGTCTTTCTGCAGGGCTGAGCCATCGCTAGGGAACCCAGGGCAACTGAATCAAAGGGAACAAAGACCCCAGACCTGGATCTCCCTTTTACATGGACCCTGAAGCAAAGGTTATCCCTGGGTATTAAAGAGCTGGGTTGGGGCACTGAATTCCTCAGTCCTAGAGAGGAAAAGAACTGTGGGAACAGCATAGTGCTGGGGCCTAAATTTCAGTTCCAACATTTTGAGGATTATCCCAAAGTGTAGTATCTTACTGCTTCTGAGTTACATATGTGGTGTCTTAGCGAAAAGGTCCTTAGAACTGCTGACTCAGCATTGGCAAGCTGACTCTGCACCGTGCCTCCTTCACCTGCATATTGAGGGCGTTGAACTAGTTCGTAGCTGTATTTGGCTCCGTTTTCTTTTGTTTGTGGGTGCTAAGATGGACTATAGTAGTAGCCTGTCAGTAGACTCCAGGCTAGTGGCTGCCAGTCAAAAGCCTTTGGCGCAGAGAACCGCTCCATCAGAATTCAGCACTCTGGTTTGTAGCCAGCAGCCTTGCTGATAAATCAGTTAGCTATTTTAAATCTCTTTAAAACTTTCAAGTTTTAAAAAGAACTCGTGATACTAGCACTTGATGTTCCAGCTCAGCTTTTGTAATTACAATGCATGATGGTAATTTCAGAGCATAAGCAACATGGGATAATATACAAAGCAGTGTACCTAACAACCAGGCAATACGCAGAAAACAACAGAAATGAGAGATTCTTGCTCATAAAATATCAGAATCTGACAGCTGGAATGGCCTATTGGTAAACCCATAGTCTTTAACTTTTCATTTTTGATGGGGGAAATGCCCATATTATAACATGGACATAGATTTCCATTTTTCAGGCCTATAGGCTAGAAGTTTAAATGGAGCGGTGTTGTTTTTTGTTTTTTGTTTTTTGTTTTTAATAACTCAAGAAAGAGATGATTGAATATAGTATGAAAAATACTGGGCCAGGCACGGTGGCTCACGCCTGTAATCCCAGCACTTTCAGAGGCTGAGGTGGGTGGATCACGAGGTCAGGAGATTGAGACCATCCTGGCCAACATGGTGAAACCCCATCTCTGCTAAAAATACAAAAGTTAGCTGGGTGTGGCGGCACATGTCTGTAATCCCAGCTACTCAGGAGGCTGAGGCAGGAGAATCACTTGCACCTGGGAGGCCAAGGTTGCGGTGAGCCGAGATCACACCATTGCACCCGAGCCTGGTGATAGAGTGAGACTCCATCTCGAAAAAAAAAAAAAAAAGGAAAAAGAAAAATGATACTAATATCCTAGAACCCTATACACTAAGACTACTGTTAGAACCAAACTAACAAAATTATAATTTTCATTAACAACTGCCATTTACTAAGTCCCTGCACCAAGTGACATATATTATTTCTAATCCTTATAATAAGCCCGACAGTGAAGTGTTATTAATCCTCATGTATACAGATGAGAAACCAGGTGAAACCAGAGGATATGACACAACCAGAGTGTGGCCAGCGGGTATTCATTTTCCCTCCGTGACCCACCACATCATCCTTTAGATTCCCATAGGTGAAAAATGTTGAAGAGCCTCTCACCCAGACTGAATGAATGTGAGAAGAATTCCTAGATGGAAAAGGCACCCTCACTACCAATAGCAAGGTCAGACAGCGTTAGGATTTGTGCCGGAACGTGTGTGTGTACATGGCACGCACATGCACAAAAAGGCGCTCAAAATCATCGGTGAGTCACTCAGGGAGCACACTGCCATTCGCTTTGTGATTAGACTGGAAAGGAGCAATTTCATGTCTTGTTTCTGCTGAAAAGCTGAGAGAGCTGTTATTCCTGCCGGCCCCTCCAGGCCCAGAGAGAATGGGGCTATTTCCTGTCATTGGCAGGAGCAGCAGCTGGTTTGCTTTGCTTGCCTGGTGCTGTCACTTCAATTCCACAGATCAGGAGAGGCTCATGTGTGATCTCTATCTGGAAGACTTTTGTTTTTGTAGTTCAGCAAGATCCTGTTTGGGGTAGTCCACCCACCATAAAACAGACAACATGCAACAAGCAATAACCACAAATGGCCACGAAATATACTGTTTTCAGTTTTCTTTTTGCTAGAAGTGAGTAGAAATGTATAGTAGCCAGGAATTAAGTCCTAACTATTTCAGGCACTGATTATCCAGTGTATTTTCACTGTTGCTTCTTACTGTGACTTTAAACCATTTACATTAATATTAGTACCTAAGATAAGTAACAAGGGTTTCAAGAAAATCAACTGGTTTCAGCCCTTGTATAAGTTTGAAATTCTTCCATTAAGTTAGGTTTTTTACTTTTCTTGTGGATTTGTTTTCTGTACTCCTGTAGTGTCTGGTTGCCAAAAACAATTAAGCACTGAGTCCACAATTGTCACAACTGCTACTATAGTGCTACGGAATTCATTATTATAAATTTTGCCTCTAGTTTACATTGCGCTATTGTATTTATCCCTCTACTTTTGCAGGTTTCTTTGAATAGATTGTAATATGCCTTTTAACTAATTCTGCAAGGGACCATGACAAGCTGTGTCAGCCAGTGTTAAGACTGTAGTTACCACTTTCCTACTTAATATTTATATATCAAGAGGTCAGTGTCCACGGCATTAAATTTAAATTATCCTTTACCTCTAAGATCAGTGTAAAGTCCTATATTAACCTGTTATACTGAATTCTTGTTTAGTATATTAAATATTTGAGATTTAAAACACTCACCAAGGCCAGGTGCAGTGGCTCATGGCTATAAGCCCAGCACTTTGGGAGGCCAAGATGGGAGGGTCACTTGAGCCCAGGAATTCAAGATCAGCCTGGGCAACATAGTGAGACCCTGTCTCTATGGAAAAAAAAAAAGTTAGCAGGGCTTGGTGGCACACATCTGTAGTTCCTGCTACTGGGAAGGCTGAGATGGGAGGATTGCATGAGCTTGGGAGTTTGAGGCTGCAGTGAGCCTTGATCACAACACCGCTTTCCAGCCTGGGCAATAGCAAGATCCTATCTCAAAAACACAACATCAAATGGTACCAAACACAATTTATGATTTGTGAACATATTATTTATATATTATTGGAAAATATGTAATTATTAATATATGATTGGAAATTCAGAAGAATCACACTATATAGTCTTTAAGGAAGTTCTTTGACTTTTCTGAGCCATGGTTTTCTTGTCTGTGAAACAGAGATAATCCTTTTTTACTAAAAGTGGGATTGTGAGTCTTAAATGCTTAGCAGAGGTACCTGGAACATAGCAAGCTCTCAGTAAGTGGCACTGCTATTATTATTGTTAATATTGTACTATATCCTCACAATAATATGTTTCAGTTGCTAAAATCCCTGTTTCTTAATATAGTGTGTTTTGTAAAGAAAGGAAAGAGTTTTCTGGGTAATTTAATATTCTCTCAATTTCTCAACCTTTTCAAAACTCAGTAAATGCAAAACAAATTCATATCCCTTAAATGTTATTTGAAATTTCAAAATAATGCCCTGACTGCTATGACAGTGAGTTTGGGATTCTCATCAGAAGCCTCCTTTTCTGGTGCATCACTTCTGCGTACAAAGGGCCTTTGGTATCTAATGTGCTGCTACCTCAGAAGAAAGCAGTGTATGTGGAAGTTACAAAGTATTATGCACCAGATGAACTTTGCATTTGCCTAACCCTGTGGTTCTCAGCTGGGACCTGTTTTCTCCACAGAGGACATGTGGCCAAGTCTGGAGACATTTTTGGTTGTCATAACCAGTGGAGTCAGGCGGGTTGTGCTCCTGGCTTCAAGTGGGTACAGGCCAGGGGTGCTGCTAAACAGCCTACATTGCACAAGACAGACCCCTGCAATAAACAGTTATCCAGCCCCAAATGTCAATAGTACCCGAGTTGAGAAACTCTGCTCCTAACCCAAAGGAGCAACCCCTTGGCTAACTAAAGAATCATTCCAAAGTAGATCCCATAGAAGCAGTTCAATTTACATTACTAAGGTTAATTTTCTGAATTGAGCCATATCAAGTGCCAACGTGGTGACCACCATTTGTGTGTTTCTTCAGTGAATTGTGCTCCACTTGGGATGTGAGCCCAGATAGCTTTAGTCTTAGCAGTGAAAAGACCCTTCCAGATCCATCTCAGATACGGTGACAGCTAAGATTCCCAAAACAGAAGTGATTTATGTGAACTAAGTGTAGGGTGCTCTGATTTTGGAGGACCACCTGTAGCTACTCTCTAGAAAAGACTATTATGAACCCACATGGAATTACATACTTGGCACTTTAAATATTAAGATTACCAGATCAAATTAGCTAGAGGAACAGATGTTTTCTTTTCCAGGAAATAAAAAGACAGTAGGTTCTTTTCAGATATTAATACCTTGAAGTAGAACAGAACTACAGATTCCGAACAGCAAAATCCTTCCATCCCCACCTTCCTGAGTGAAAGCTTAGCTAAGCCTGTATTATCCCAGGCCACCTTTGCTCCGCATGATGTAAGAAATAGCTTGTTAGAGCTGCCCCAGTCCTCTCTGAAGAGGTCTCTTGGGAGGGTTGTGGGTGGGGCTGGGAAGGCACAAGAGCACTTGCAGCTTCTGGGATTCATAACCTGATGCTGCAGTGGCTTCAAGGAGCTGTCATCTTCTGCAGAAGCCTTGTAACAGGTGCAGCCGTGCAGTGCTAAATTTGCTTTCAATTATGTTTGGTAAAAGGGCATGAATCCTTTCTCTTCAGTAGCCTATATTTCACAAAATGTGTGCCACATTTATAGACACAAACACATATGCACACATCTTGTACTTCTTTGAAGGGTGCTGATTGTACGCAATCCTTGTTTGAGTGAATGTTGTATTTCATTTATTGTTTGCATAAACATTTATTGGAACTCTCACTATCTGAATGTTTTTAAGTTGGTTTCAAGAAACTAACATACTTATTTTGGCAGATTTAAATTCTTCTCCTGGAAAAGCATGGGTGTGTGAGGCTTAAGAGCCAAAGTGTCTAAACAGGATCGTTAATACAGTTTTAATCCGTTTATACCACTCATTGGGAATATAGACAAACCATACGTCCATCACTGTTTACACACACGCATTCATAAAAAGATGTCTCTGAGGAAAAAGAGGTCCTTTTTTTCAAATAAGTGATTGGAAATTTTAAGAGCTTAGCATTTGGGTATAATGTTAATTTTTTTTTCAGTCAGCTTTCTCAAGTTGAATATGTAATTTTTAATGCTCAGTGATCCTAAGGTAAACCTGGAAAGATTTAAGGTTTCGGTAGAAGTGATGTTTGGAGAAAAGCTATGATTACAGGATCTGTGGAGGTTGTGCTCTCACTTCCCGTGTGATTCTTCAGTTCAGAATGCATTGCTCATTGCTGCTTCTTGCTGTACAGCAATAATTTACTCAGAAGTTGTTTGTGTGAGCGTAAGTTCTGATGTTGTTGTATGTTGGTTTCACACTAAGTCACAGTCACCCCTGGACTGTAGAATCTCTTGCTGTTTACAGGTTTAATTGTAACCATAGGATGCTGTTGATCTGTTCTCTCATTGCTAGATGGGCTACCTGGCACTGTCCTGTTGAGGAGACTTTGGGCCATACCACGTGGGTATCTCAGGTCAGCTGCCTTCCTGGTGTGGAACTGACCACGGTTATGGCTTCTCCCAGAGAAAGTGAGCTGGGGAGGAAAGCTCTGAACTGTGTCCCTGGGAAGAAACACTGTTCTTAAAAAGATACTTTTATATTACCTTGGTTTGTTTACATCATTACTGTTTTTCCAGTCAACCTAGGCTTGCCTGATTTGAAGAATTTCAAGAAGTCTAAGAGTGAGTCATAGGCTACTTTCATTTTAAGTTGTGATCAAATCAACTTTCCAACAGTGTTACCAGCCTGACGACTACCTGCAGTGCATGGGAGTGTCCCTTACCCTACATTCTCAGCAACATTAAAAAAAAAAAAAAAGGAAAAGCATTAATGAAAGAAGGCTGAGCTAGGCAGGGTCGGCCATCCAGGCTGCGGTGAGTTGTGTGTGATAGAAGGGCCATGAGCTACCGGGCCTGCCCCTCACACCTACCCAGCCAGGCAGCCGTCACTTTCCACTGCCGGCAATGTCATTAGCGACTCCCCTATATTCTGGCAACCTGAAAGATGAAAAAGTTGTTTTAAAAATGACTGTAATCTCTATAAATGTAATCATAATTTACATATTAGTGATTTTCTACACAGACACCATTCACATTTCTTGTTTTTGCCAATGATCTGTTCATAGCCTTTTCCTGTTTTTTCTTTTGGGTTTGTCTTGACTTGCTTGATTTATAGCTGTTCATTATGTTTTAGAGTCATTAAGCATTTGTCTGTCAAACATTCTAGAATTTTCTCCCAGTTCGTCATTTGCTTTTAACTTTAATATGGCATATTTTATAGGGAAAAAAATTAATTTAGTGGAAATCTGATCCACTGGTGTTTTCCTTTACAGCTTCTGAGGTGCTTGAAATGCTTTAAAAAGGACTTCCTATTTCAAGGTTATAAAAATATTTTATATCCTCTATTAATTTTATACTTTTAATTTTACATTTAGATCTTCAGAGTAGTTGGAATTTATTTTTATGTATCACATAAAGTAGGAATTTGCCTTTATTTTCTTGCAAATGAACAGTCATCTATCCCAATAGTCTTCCACCCCACCCCCCCACCCCGCACCCCGCAATTTGACACGCAGTCATCTTCAACTTTAAACTTCCTATGCTTGGCTGCATCTGCTTCTGGACTTTCAGGTTTCCTCCACTGATTTAATCAGAGTTCACGCAAGGCCTTATTGGGAAATGGAGCAAGACTTGAGGATGGGGTCTTAACTGGGGTAAGTGTGTGAGCCTGGGACTTGGGGTGGGGAGAAAGGAGGTCTTGCA
Source organism: Mandrillus leucophaeus (assembly GCF_000951045.1). Taxonomy (NCBI): domain Eukaryota; kingdom Metazoa; phylum Chordata; class Mammalia; order Primates; family Cercopithecidae; genus Mandrillus; species Mandrillus leucophaeus. Next base: position 5,499,991 of record NW_012108808.1, on the reverse strand, counting down.
GGCGAAAGGGAGCATGTGGGAAGGTCCTGTGGCCCCTCTTAAGAAATACAGTAAGGCAAACCTGTCAGGGGAAAAGTCATGTAAATGAGGTTGGGAAGCAGGCGGGGCTCCCGTTCTCCTGCAGGATAGATATAAAGCTCTTGCACATTTGGGGCCCCTCCTGTAATCCGGCCCTGCCTTCCTCCATCTGAGCCCTTCTCGGTTTTCTAGTGGTCAGCTCCAGCGGCTCACAGTGTTCTCTCTCGTGCTCATGTGCTCCCTGTGACCTCAAAAGTTCTTTCTCTTTTACTCCCATTCCTCTCCCTACCTGTGCCAGCGGATCTGGGTTAGCAGTGGCCTCCTCTAGGAAGCCCTTGCTCTCTGTCCTGTTTAGTCCCTCCCAGATGCCATTATACTTACCACATGATGCTGTGGTTGTGTCTCAGTGTCTGTTTTTCCTTTGGAACTTGATTTTTTTTATTGCAGTCAGGGGTCATGTCTAACTCATCTTTGTGTTCTCATCATCCAGCATGGAGCTTGGAACATAGACAGTTTGCTCAATGATATTTGTTGACTGAATTAGTGAACAAGATAAAAAAAGATCACTGCCCTTCTACAAATGTCAGCTTTGTTGTGTGGCATAACCCGTGCACTGCAGTACAGCTCAGAAACAACATCTGCTAGCTTTTGTCTTTGCAAAGGAGAGACTATCACCACAACACTGTTATCCACCTCTAGGAGATTTTCATCTTTAACTCTTGTGCCTGGAGTTTCTTGGTGAAGACTGTGACAGGTCCCTGGCAATTTCTAGTCTCCAGGAGACATGAGATGCAGCAGCCTTTGTCCTGCAGCTTGTGTGAGCATTTTAGTCTAAAGCCTCAGGTGTGCATCACCTTCCAGAACAGGAGCAGAGAGAGAGGGGATGGAAGAAGGGCATTTCCGGGGGTGGGGGGAGGGGGCGTGGCTACAGTCTGCGCAAGGAACAGGAAGTGTGTGACTGAGCCCAAGTGCAGGAGGAGCGTGAGAGTCTTTCCTTTTCTCTTCAGAAGGTCATAGCAAAATGGCTGCCTCTTGTTTCCTCCAAAATCATCGCATGTAGAACTGAGTTGGCATCCACTGCTGACATTTTGGGTTTTATTTGTGCTGAAGTGATGCAGCTTCATGAACATTCAGTGCATAAGCTTGACATTCCCACTCAGTTACAGTTTAAAATACATGGGGACTGCACTGTGTATCCCCACTTCATGTGTAAAGCACCGAAGATCTGTGATAGTCACCGTAGGTGTTCGTATAACTTTCTGGCAGCTGAAGTCGGGACCCTTCTAGAATGAGTCGCAGGGCCAGGTATTTATAGACTGATGCAAATGGTAACATGCAGCAGCAAGAACGTTTTCGAGATGTTCCTGTCTGGACAGGTGCCGTGTGGATGGAGATTCTTCTTGAGCATGAGTCCAAAGCTGATGTGGGAGGAGTCTCCAAACAGAATTTGCACCATCTTTAGTTTTCAGAGCTGTATATGGCAGTGGAATGTGCAGAAATCTTTACTTTTCACTAATGGAAGGGCAGGCTGAGGCTGAGAGGAAATATTTGGGGTCTTGGTTCCCAGAACAAATTAATGTATTGGCCTTTACAAAAAAAGGGGGTGGGGAGTACAGACATACATAACCTTCGAGGCTGCAGGACCTTAGTTTTCTTCTATGCTAGTCTTAGAACTGTGTTGACTTGCAAAGAGTTGGACTTGCTTTGTGGTCTGGTAATAGTATATTCTTATCCAGGTCACATACTCATTTTACCATATCTCACCCAACAGAATTCTAAGTGACATTAACATTACATTAACCTGGCCAGGCGCGGTGGCTCACGCCTGTAATCCCAGCACTCTGGGAGGCCGAGGTGGGCGGATCACGAGGTCGGGAGATCCAGACCATCCTGGCTAACACGGTGAAACTCCGTCTCTACTAAAAATACAAAAAAATTAGCCGGGTGAGGTGGCGGACGCCTGTAGTCCCAGCTACTCGGGAGGCTGAGGTAGGAAAATGACGTGAACCTGGGAGGCGGAGCTTGCAGTGAGCCGAGATTGCGCCACTAAACTCCAGCCTGGGCGACAGAGCAAGACTCCGTCTCAAAAAAAAAAAAAAAAAAAGGCTGGGCGCGGTGGCTCTCGCCTGTAATCCCAGCACTTTGGGAGGCTGAGGCGGGTGGATCACAAGGTCAGGAGATGGAGACCATCCTGGCTAACACAGTGAAACCCCATCTCTACTAAAAATACAAAAAAATTAGCCTGGGCATAGTGGCGGGCGCATGTAGTCCCAGCTACTTGGGAGGCTGAGGCAGGAGAATGGCGTGAACTGGGCAGGCGGAGCTTGCAGTGAGCCGAGGTTGCACCACTGCATGCCAGCCTGGGCGACAGAGTGAGACTCCATCTCAAAAAAAAAAAAAAAAATTACCTTAACCCATAAAAGAAAAATGATTGTTTCAAGAGGAATCTAGTAATGGACTGAAAATGAAAGAGACGTTTTGGTATCCTTGTCCTCCATTGGAAACAGGAAATTGCTGGCAGAGAGAGCTGTGATGATCTCATTTAGCTAGTTTGTTAGTGTACAGCGCTATAAGTAATAACCCAACTGCTTTAGGATTATAACATGTGCATTCATATTTGTCGTGGTTTATAGTTAATATAGTTCACAGATACATGGCTGGGCTTTAAACTTTCAGAATAAATAAAATTAAGTGTTGGATAAAGTATATGAAAACCATTAAGTCTGGGGACCCACTGTGCTGGATTAAGAATCTGAATATGCTCCTAAGTAGTAATTTATCTGTTAGACATCTCACAGATTTCTCCAAAACGAACTACACATGTCACCGAATTGGACTGCATGAGATTCCAAGCTATGCCCCTTTTAACAATGTCACAAGAAATGTTTGAAGGGTCTATAAGGAGTTGTCTGAATTGAACTGTTTGGTTGTAGATTAGATCAGTAGACAATTAAAAGCATATCTGAAAACTAAAAGTTCACGTTCAGAAACATTTTTAAATATTCAATAGAGGAAAGCATTGGGATGTTGTCACTAGTATTTTCACATTTTATGTTTCTGTAACACTTAGAACATAATTATTACTAAAGTTGTTACTTAGGTTTGGGGGAAAAGCTGTTGATACTACCATCAGATGCCTGTCTTGTTAGTGTTCTCTTCTTCTGTATCCAGGTTCAGACTACTTTTTCCTTATATTTATGGATAATTGTTCCAAAAAGTGGTACAGATGGGGAGGAGGTAAACAAACTGATCCTAACCATTCTTCACACAAATAACCTCACCTTCTCACCCTCCTCCACTCTATTTTCTGCTATATTTTCCAACAAAAGGAAGGTAAATATGAGAAACTGCAAGCATAGCCTGTAAGTCTCTAAAACCCAATGTCTTCTGTATGGAATAAGCTTTCAATCAGTTAGAGTTTTGTTCTGTTTTTGTCCATGCCTGCTGCAGTCTACTTTTATGAGACATGCAAATTATAAGAAAATAAATTGACAAGGTAACTTTCCTGGCCTCAGATCATTGTATATTTGAATAAATCTGCAGCTGAAATATCAAAATCTGTGTTCCTGGAATGAAAGTGGTAGAAGCCTTGCCCATGCCCCATCTGAATTAGCGAGAATTTCACAGACCGAGTAGGTTGGTTTGTTCATACACATTCACAAGAAGCTGAAAATTCACTCGATTTTCCAAACCAGTGTTTTCTACTCTTGGAGGAAATACACTGACTGAATTGTTAGAAGAGGGTTACTCAGGGACACCAGAAACTGCTCTTCACAGATGTTCTTTCAGAAGGCACAGTCATGTGACAACATCCACCAAGAGGCTCCCGCCGGATTCGCCCTGGCCAGTGGGCAGGAGGAACTGTAGAACCCCAGGAGGTACCTCATTGGCACGTCCAGCTTCCTTAAGAAAGTTCCTTGGAGCAGAGGACACTGCGGGAGAACAGGCCTTCTGTTGCCTTATTCCATAGTCCACTGGGTTAACAAAACAAAACAAAAATGCGTTTGGGAATTACCAGGCCTTCTATTGGAATTAAAACAATACCATAAGGAGAGCAAACAAATAATATACAGTGCAATAATAGATACTTAAAAGGAAACTATGTGTTCAGTTGCCCCAGCTCTCAGGAAAGGTTTCTCTAGTCGGCTTCAGGAACTAGAATGTTTTTATGGAGAAATATCTGCCTGTTCCTTAGAACTCCCCAAAAACCTAACTGGGATCTTCATTTGCTCTATGGGATAGTCCAGGGAGGTAGCAGGGTTTCAGAAGGGCTCAGACCTAACACCCTGAAGCCACACCTAGTATCATGTTTCACAGGGGTCTTTGACCTGCTGGTAGATGGGCAGGCTAAATTCAAACCAAAGTGTTTCACTGGATTCAAAATACCATTCCAGAGGCGATGCTAGATCCTTTCCAGAGAGGGCAGTGGGGATAAGAAAACTCGCATGTATTATCAATATGTGTCCTCCTTCGAGTCAAGCTTATTTTCAACTTGATGGATCTGTAATTTATTTGCAAGGCTAAACCAAATTGATATTAATTCCTATCCAGCCTCTGAATACTCACATTGTTAGCTTGTAACTTTAAATAGTATAGATAATTGCGGAGTCTCAAAATGAATGACACAAATTATGTTTTCATTAACTGAGATCATACAAGGATTACTTCAGTCTTAAATTAGAGAAACTCAGGTAAACAATTTAATTGCATTAACCTCCCCAGTGAACATATATTCAGTAGAGGCATGCTTACTGGCAGGTTAGAGAATCAGTTGCTTTTAAAGTTAAGGAACTCTTCAATAAGAGCGCAGCATTTTCCAGATTGTTTATTTCTCTCATTTTTCACTAGGATGTAGAGTTAGACAATATGGTTTGGTAGTTAAGAGTGCAGCCTCTGGAACTCGAGTTCATCTTCCAGTTCTACGGCTTCCAAGCTGGTGCCCTTGGGAATGTTGTCTAACCTGACTGTGCCTCAGTTTCCTCATCCTGTAAAACAAAGGCAGTGTCAGGGGCCACCTTGCAGAGTTATTGTGAGGATTCAATGAGCTGATGCATGTCACCGCCTGCCACATAGTAAGCACGTGAAGTAGATGTTCACAGTAGTAGATATTCTTAGAAACGTATCAGTTTGTAGTCATGGGAGCTCTGTGTCCTTAGTTGAATTTTCTTCTCTCCCTTCCGACAGGAAAATGGCAAATGCACGACAGCGGCCTTCTGAACATCACCAAGGTATCCTTCTCAGACCGAGGTAAATACACGTGCGTGGCTTCGAACATCTATGGCACTGTGAACAACACGGTGACCTTGCGCGTCATCTTCACCTCTGGAGACATGGGTGTCTACTACATGGTCGTGTGCCTGGTGGCCTTCACCATCGTCATGGTCCTCAATATCACCCGCCTGTGCATGATGAGCAGCCACCTAAAGAAGACCGAGAAGGCCATCAATGAGTTCTTTAGGACCGAAGGTGCAGAGAAGCTGCAGAAGGCGTTCGAGATCGCCAAGCGCATCCCCATCATCACCTCTGCCAAAACTCTAGAGCTTGCCAAAGTCACCCAGTTCAAAACCATGGAGTTCGCCCGCTACATCGAAGAGCTCGCCAGGAGCGTGCCTCTGCCGCCTCTCATTATGAACTGCAGGACTATCATGGAGGAGATTATGGAGGTGGTTGGGCTGGAGGAGCAGGGGCAGAATTTTGTGAGGCATACTCCAGAGGGCCAGGAGGCTGCAGACAGGGATGAGGTCTACACAATCCCCAACTCTCTGAAGCGGAGCGACTCCCCCGCCGCCGACTCGGACGCCTCATCGCTGCACGAGCAGCCTCAGCAAATTGCCATCAAGGTGTCAGTTCACCCACAGTCCAAAAAAGAGCATGCAGATGACCAAGAGGGTGGACAGTTTGAAGTCAAAGATGTAGAGGAGACAGAACCGTCGGCTGAACATTCCCCTGAAACTGCAGAGCCTTCTACTGATGTCACATCCACCGAGCTAACATCAGAAGAGCCAACACCTGTTGAGGTACCAGATAAGGTACTGCCGCCAGCTTACCTGGAGGCCACAGAGCCAGCAGTGACACATGACAAAAACACCTGCATTATTTACGAAAGCCATGTCTAATACCAACCCCGAAAAGCTATGCATATCAAGAAAATCAGGGGCTGCTCCTTGTAATACAGATGTAGTACGCACTTGCCGCTAAGCCTTACCAGGAGACTCTCATCCCTTAGGTAGGAGTGATGCCACTTTAAAAGGAGAAACACCTGCCTGCAGTGAATGGGACTGGAATTTCCCCAGTAGAAAAGGATGCGAGAAACATCAGGGTGCAGAATTGATATCGGACAGAAGGTGTCTATGTGATAATGAGTTTTAGAGGCTGATCTCTGCCAAATACCTTAATTGGTGATGCCTTCTTGGCAAAGAGTACACCACTGTAAGATATTCTGAGCTCAAGAACCCTGTCCAATGCACCCTGCATTGCTTTTCCTTTTAAAAAGTGTAGGTCTGCTACAATAGCAAATGCACGTACGTGGGTTTTTTGCACTTTCTTCTCAGTTTTGATTACTTTCACTGTTCCTTTATAATGGGGTCATTGTTATTAATACTAATTGTTCTTTCTGGTTTAGTCCTCATTGCCATTTTTGTCCTCATTTTTCCCTAGAACACGTACCTCAGAGACTTTGGTATCGGTCACCAGTACCAGGGCTGATATCTACAAGTCACATTACATTTGTCATGTTCCAAAGTAGTTATGAGGCTTGTTTTTTTTTTTTTTCATTCCCCAGGCCTATTTTCATAGATTGCTTTTTTTTGTTTGTTTCCAACGAAGCTGCTGTTGTGAAACTGAGAAAAACTTTGCCCCGGAATAGCACTTTAATAGTTAAAAATGTGTTTACCTGTCTGATTCAGAGAGCCTTTTGGTGAGTTCAGCTGAGATGTAGAGGGAGATTGTAAAAGGTTAAATATACCCACACCACCCACGAAAGTCACTTTTTATGTTGAAGTTACATCATCCTCCAAATAAAGACTGATTCTTTACCTGGAAAATGTATTGCTTCCAAAGACATAGGATTCAGTGTATTCCTGTAGGTTATAGAATATTGGTTGGCTTCCAAACAGGCTTGCAGGGACCGAATGCTGTTGGATGACATATAACCAGGTCCACTTTTTGTGAACTGCATAGCTAACTTGGTTGTGCTTAAAGGGGAGAGCGAAAGGTTAGGGTAATAGCAAAGGGAACTGTGCCATCAAATTTTATGCCAAAATTGTTGAATAATTATTCAGTCCTGCAAGAAAGTGGTTATATGTGAGGTGCATGACCTTATGGAAAGAAGACAAAATTAGTCATCCAAAGGCTTAATACCCACTGTGCCAATAACCAGCTGCCTGACTTTGCACAAGTCTGGGCCTCAGGTCCCTTATCCGTAGAAGGGGCAGATGAGATGAGCTCTGAGCACCATTGGAATGGTTTCGCTGTCTCACAGAACCAAACCGATATTAACATCCTTGTTCCTTTTCACAATCACTTTAAAGTTTTTTGCATTCATCTCTCGGTCCACCTAACATTTTCATGCTGCATTACTTAAATATGTTGGTTTTGAGAAATTGTAGCATTTTAAACAAATTGTGGATCTTCTCCTTCCAAAAAAACCATTAGGACCACATCTGCAATTAAGATTTAGTATCGGTGAGAATGAGTGGTGTTATTTAATTTTCCCTTATAAGCAAAGGAGACAGTAACCTTAATACGCTCACAGGGGCCTTGGCCACATCAGGTAGTGGGGTTGTGATGTCCAAGATTGCATGGACCACATTGGTGATGAGAGTAGACCCAGATGTTTAGTCCTCACTCTGTCACCATCTGAGGAAGTGACCTTGGACAACTCCCTTCCTCTCTCTGGGGTTTAATCATTTTCATCTGTAAAATATGCAGGTAGTACTCGAGGGTCTACAGGATCCCTTCTATTTGAAACATTTATAGTTTTATGGAAAGTTTGCAGTCTTCCAGGATAACCTACCCCCATTGCATGAGACAAGCAAAAATGGGTCCATGAAGTTGGATGCTTTTGCCATCCAAACTTTACAACAAACATTATCTGGCTCTGTAATTGAGGGCAGTGGGCTTGGCTTTAAACCTAGCCTTGATTTGTTTATGTATAGATTACTGTTGTAGAAGGTGATAGGACTAGTTATGGAGTTTGATTAGACATCTCTTGAAAAGTACTGAACTGTTGACTTCTGGTTAGAAGTGCTTTGGGCAGTCACATAAAGAAATGAGCAGTGAGAAATCAGGAGAAATTATGACTCCTGTTCAGGCTATTGGGACTAGCATCGTATGTTTTTGGGTCGTGGAAAAGTTTTAACGCCACCTCTTAGGATATAAAAATTTTCCAGTTTTCATGGAGGTCCACAAATTATTTACCATGGGTTTATATGCCCAAAGCGACAAGAGAGGACTTACGTTCATTTTGTGATAATGTATGAATGTTACCCCATTCTATTCCGTTGTCATTCCACCCAAACCCGTGTGCAGGTTTCCACATGGAAGCAACAGGAGAAGGCATCCATTCCACCTAGACACTGAATAGTGATAATAAGCTAAAAGTGGGCAGATTTTCAGTGGAGCAAGAGCAGAAATACGTGGCCAAAGAATGTTTCCCGATTGGTTTTGCTGCTTTAGACTGCAGTGGGAAGAGCTTATGTAGATTTTCAAAACTTTCTCCCTCTTGAAGGCATCGTAATGCTCTCAGTTTTGATAATAGCTGACATAAAGGGAGGTTGACTTAAAATGGGAATTTCTCCTTCCAAAAATGCTACACTCTTCCTATCCATCCTACAGCTTCTTTATGAAATAAGAGAGGCTCTCCTGCTAGAATATGAGATGCAGAAGACCTCACGACTTTCAGCTGATTTTTCAAATACAGAGTGAACTGTTCAGCTTCATAGTAATTCATGTGAGCGTGACTGAACGTGTGTGCATACACACTTATGCACATTGGACTCATCTGGGCAGTTTTAAAAGCTTGACACTAAATCCAAAGCCTCGTCCTTTGGGTCGTATGTAGTCATTCGTAAAATCAACTTCCGGCTTCTGAGTCATCCTGGTCCTATCTCTAGCAATGTTTTTCTTGAAATTCTGAAAATGATTCAAATATGTGTGTATATTTAATTCACTTAGATGATCTGTAAACTTGGATGGTATTTATTCTAAATGGGGAAAACAATTTTATATGGAAAATCTATGTAATTTATAATGGTTTTGTTTTATATATTATATTTTCATATCTTTAGGGCACATCTACTATCCTCATCTTTTTGTATACCATACTTAGCAAAAAGAAATACTAATACTTGACTAAAATCTCTAGGAACCAAATGGGATACATGTGATATATAACTTATAGAAATTGCTCTAAAAATCTCTGAATGTCTCATCCATCCCAAGCATTACTGTGCTGTGTCGTTATGTCCAGAATGATTTGTCTTGGACGCTTATGAGCATTCCTTTTTCACAACTAAGGCTGAAAGACCTGACATCTCACACAATGGGGTTCTGGAATTCCCCTTTCCTCATTTATCTGTTTTTATTGTTTGTTTCATTTTTAATTGCACAAGTCTATGTTGTCTAAACTTTGTTTTGAAGGGCAAGTGTGAGATAACAAGAAAGCAATGTGATAGACTGAATGAATTTAACCATGGCTATGTAAATTATTTTAATGGACTGGTAAGATGTTTCAAGTCTAATGCTTGGATCTTTATTTACTGGTGATCTAGGATCTGCTCAGCTCTTTAGCACATGAAGAAAATGTCAGGTACAAAGGACATTTGCATGTTTTGAACAGCACGCTCTAAGCCCAGTGCAGCCAACACAGATTGACTTGACTGTAGAAACACCAATTCCAGCTGCTGGAAGAAATGTTTAGAAAGGCAAACCAGATACCTTTATTCTGCCCTAGGAAATACAGTGTTGATCAGTGCTAAAACTCTTCAGTAGTAGTCACTGTGGTTCTTTTCCTTTCAGTGTTTCATTTGGTACCAAAATGGAGCATTTACCTTATATTTCAGATACTCTGTTTTCTTAGCATTGTTCAGATACTTTCCTTTATTGCTCTTCACATATCCTTTTGGCAGTCACTTGAGTAATTCTATAAATGTTTCTATTCTTGGTTTTTAAACCAAGTTATTCGTAGTCTTTAAATACCTACCAAATCTCATCATATTTTCACACCCATATCTTGGGCATCAAGATACTGGTCATTTAAAAAAATCCTTAGTAGATAACACAGTTTATTTTCCTAATGACATTTTTGGGGTTTCTTCATTGATCAACCAGGTTTGGGTTAAACAAATCAATTGTGGGGGAAAAATCAGATAAAACAATTGCTTATTGTATTTCCTAAAGGACTGAGCGTTTATCTTTTATTCAAGAAGATATCATATGAGAATGATAATGATCTTTAACAGATTTTTTGGAGATGGAATTTATAAAGAGGCTAATACTAAGAATACTACAATCAAAATTGAAGCTAGAGAATGTAAAAATAGAAAGTAAATAGTTCTGAGAATATTCTGGCATAAATTATTTTTATTTAGCCAATAAAATAGCCTCCAAATGTGTATCTCAGACACCATAGAGCTGCTAACAGTGAGAGTCAAGGAAGATGCTTGTACTTAGATTTCGTTTGTTGTATTTCAGTAGTTCTGGATGTCCTTTGTTAAAATTGGAAAATGGAAAAATGCCTCTAGACAGAAATGTCAATCTGGTGATTTTGTGAACTGTAAAATGTTCACTTTTAAAAATAAAGATGTAAACAAATGACTCATACATAAGTTGGTATTACAGTAGCAAAAACAGAAAACCATGTGATCCATCCTGTATTTTGATTGATGCTTTAATAAAGGGTTTGCACAGGTGTGTGGAATGTGTGTTGTGTCCCACCTGAAGGGTGTGTAACTGTGGCTTGACTCATTCTTTCCAGTGGTATAAAACCTGCAGTCTGTTCTTACCCCTACCCTGTGCATCTGCAGCATTTCTTGGGAAAAGAGAAAAATGAACTAATTTGTATTTAAAACCTGCATAATTTTGTCCCACTACAGAAGCCTAACTCTGTACTGACAAATCTTATAGCAATCGATTTTAATCTATATCAAGAAATAATTTTTAGCACATCACATCGAGCTAGGTTTAGAGAATCCAAGAAAGAAACTCACATCCCTGAAACATTCCACAGGGAGAAGGCATCAGTAGCAGAAATGCCACAAAGCCCCTAAACAACACCAAATCCAAGAACATGCTAAGTAGGTTCATTTGACAATCAGTAAACAGCAAAAATGAAATTCCTCTTGGATGAGATGATTTTGTGGAGTGTATATAAGTGAACCAAGAAAGGAGACTACCAAATGGAGAGTGCAACAAAAGAAATGGGTGGCAAATCAGTATTGTGCAGGGCAGACCAAACAGGCAAACCGAATAGCTGAGTGAGTTATCCAATAAACAGTGCTTGTAGCCATCCACAGGTTTGCTCAGGTAAAAAAGGATTTAAGCAGATTTCACTGGCATAAATGGAAAACTTAACAGCGTGTCATCACAAACGAGGAAACAGGAAACTTTTGTCCTAACAGGAAATTCTTGCTGATCCCTATTTTCAAGACCAGAACAAACTGCTAATTTTTTTTTTTTTTTCAAGTTTTGGAATGCCGCGTTCTGCGTGGGTCTAAAAGGGATGTATCAGCCAGGCTTAACATTAACAAATGATTTTGAAAGAAGCGTGTAGTCACAGAGTTGGAAAATACATGTGAGGGTATCTGATTTATTTCAAGATTTGTATTATACAAATTTATTCTACAATATCCCTGGCAAGTAGTAGTTCAGCTCTGTCTGAAAATCTCTGAGAAAGGGGGAGCATATGATCTCATGTGTGTTCTGTTGTTAGGTGTTAAGTGCTGAGTCAAAAATCCTAATAGTAGTACCCCACCAGTCCTTGTTGAGACATCTGGAGCTGGAAGCATGAGTTAGTCCTGCCACAACAAAATTGTCTTTACTGTCAAGACAAAACTAAAATTATAAATACATATAAAAGATTACAAAAAAAGATTGGGTGCGCCTGATACTACTACATTAGTTATGTGCCATGTGGTAAACACCCTTTTGAGTGGATGGTTTCTGCCAACAGGGATGTTAAAGACAGAATCAGTTATACCCCTCACCCCTTGAGATGCAGTAAAGCTACAGCTCCTTAAAGAGTTGTTCAGTAACCAGGGAAGAAAATGAGCGAACCAGCAGATTAATTGCCTCAGTTGATGAGTATATTTTTGAAGGACCATTAGAATTGACTTCCTGAAAGAAGGACAAACTAGATAGATAGATAGATAGATAGATAGATAGATAGATAGATAGATAGATAGATAGATAGATAGATGGTTGATAGATGGATGGTTGATAGATAGATGATAGATACAGGTATAGATAAATATGTGTATGAAGTGGCATATTGGCGTATTTTAAAATAGCAATTGAAGTATAGCTGGCACCAATTGCATTTACACTGTTAGATAAAATAAGGACACAAGGGGAAACTAATTTTCCTAAAATATGAAGTAACAAATATTACATCATCTTTAAAAATGAAGGTCGATACAGTAATATGAGTTTTTCAAAAACAAATTTCGCGCTACTGATGTATTTTCTACCTCTGGCCCAGTTCATTGAAAGAGGTGAATTGTTTTGGTGAGCCCTTGCAGCTAACTCAACAAAGTGGATTTTCTTGCAATTGATTTGTGTTTTAAAGTTCATTATGGAATAGAAGTCCCAGTGAACCATGCAAAAAATCACCTGAGCATAGAAATCCAACATGGGGACTTTTTGCTGTTCAGCATAAATGGTGCACAGCGTCTATTTCCCGAAAGTTTTCATGGTTTATATGAAGCTGATGTACATTGGCAACCCCTTAAGTGATGAGTGCCTCTGATTTAAGTCAGATTTACTACTGTGTCTGCTGGTGCTGTAGACTTCTGTTTAGACACTTAGTGATATAGATGAACAAAGTCCCAAAGCTTTACAAGGAGTCATAATTCTACAAACCACCAAAGTTTTTACACAAAATGGAAAGAAAAACGTGCGTCTGAAGAAGGTAAAAGTAATCCTGCAACAGCTGCATAGATTCCCTCATAGTTAGCTGGTATTTTCTATTCTCTTTCCTGCTGGCATTACCTCAGCTGTCTGACCAGCAGACCAACTTCTTATGCGTAATGTAAAATACTTGGTTATAGAATAGATTCCAAGAGAAAATTCATCTACTGTGTAGCAGGCCTTTTATCAGTTTAACGCTGTGTGTGTCTGAAATTATTTAAAACCTTACAAAAACTAGGACCTGGCATCAAATTTATGGAAGTGTTTTCATCTAATAAGAAATTTGATCTGTGATGATTGTTGAGAAAAGATAAAAGAATGTTTTAAATAATCTGAAAGTGGTAAGACCTCAGAAAATTTAATTGCATAGTCTACATTCTATTTGTAGGGAAAAAATGGCAGTCAATAAGAGGAATCTGTGATTGTTAGATTGTTTAATATGCAGAATAACTTTCTGTATCAGTTCAGCCTAAATTACTTGTTTTCACAATAATAGTTGAGATGCACTAATGATATTTCTGAACCCTGTCAGATCCTGAAAAAAAAAATCCAAATTTAAAAATAACTATTTTAGTATCATGTTGACTATTTTGTTACCTTATCTCGTTCCATAATGAATTTGAGGTGATTGGATTAAAATATATTCGACTTCCTTTGAATCCTTCGAAATTGGTAATTGCTGTGTTTCATAAAAGCTCATAAACTCTCAGTAACTTATTAGTCAAACATTTTACTCCCAATCTTTTTGAATCAATGAGAGATTTACAGTATGATTATAAAAGCAGAGCAGGTGGGTGATCTATAAATGTTGCTTTAGGAGATAGATCGCTGGAACAGGGTCACAATGACACTGGAAGGGTTCTCATTCAAAGCCACTGAAATGTCACCATGAAAGGTTTATTTCTTCAGTAGAACATTGTTCTTTTTATGCAAACGCCCTAAACTTGTAATCACCATTAGCCCATGTCAGGAATTATTAATTTGTAGTATGAGCTGATTTAATCCTATGACTCTACCTAACAACCCACTGAAATCAGAGAGCCTAGGGGGACCGGGATGTTGGAGAGGGTAGAGAAGAAGAGGGATGCTCACTGCTGCAGGACTTCTGGGAGGGCTGGCCTGGCTGGAGGATCTGAACAGAGAGAAAGCATCAGAAACGGGGATCTCTTGGAAGCACAGGACACGAGTTGCCTAAGAGAAGCATGAGAAAACTGAAAAATAACTCCTACTTCATCCTGCTCCCCAGGATCAGCCATGCCCGGATAGCAATGAATTTTTAAAATACAACAAATAATCTGTCTACTTAATGTAAATTAATCCTTACAATCACAGAAAGTTATACTCATTAACCTAATTTCTAGTCAAGATATCCCTTCGGTCTGAATCTTGGTTGTCTCCTCAATGATACAAACCTCAATTCTTAAAAGCATTTTGGTCTAAGCTATCTGGTGTCCTGTTATAAAAATTAACTTGTTGCTGGGTGCGGTGGCTCATGCCTGTAATCCCAGCACTTTGAATGACGGAGGCAGGAGATTACTTGAGGACAGGAGTTCAAAACCAGCCTGGCCAACATGGTAAAACCCCATCTCTACTAAAAATATAAAAATTAGCCGGAAATCACTTGAACCCAAGAGGCAGAGGTTGCAGTTGAGCTGAGATGGTGCCACTGTACTCCAGCCTGGACAACGGAGCGAGACTCCGTCTCAAAATAAATAAAATAAAAATACAAAAATTAGCCTGGCGTGGTGGTAGGTGCCTGTAATCCCAGCTACTTGGGAGGCTGAGACAGGAGAATCGCTTGAACCCAGGAGGTGGAGGTTGCAGTGAGCTGAGAGCCAAGATCATGCCACTGTACTCCAGCCTGGGTGACAGAGCAAGATTCTGTCTCAAAAAAAAAAAAAAAAAAAAAAGTTAACTTGGCAAATCATTTCCAAGAAATTATTCCCTGGGATAGTGGAGGGCTGCTTGTCAGTTAAGTAGCAACATTAAAGCATTCTTCAAATGCTCATTTATTTTGAGAGTGATAAACTAAGATATTTTATTTCCATTAAGCTCAAAAATGTTATTTATACTTGTAGCAATAACATTGCTATACTGTATTTTCCACTCAAAACTCAGGATTCAGCACAAAAATCTATGGTCCACACTCCAAATATGATGTTTAATTTTATTCAGTAATACCTAACTTTTGTTCTATTTTCTCTGCACATGATGTATTTCAGTTTTGCAAAAGTGTTTATACTCATTTATCAACAGCAGGATGTAACATTTCCCATCATTTTTTTGGTATCAAAGAGTATTTAGATAAAGCCAGGTAAACCCTTAAGTCTTTGCTTTACCCTCTATAACAATATTCACTCTCCTTCCTCCTTGTCTTACAGGTAGTTCAGCTCAAGTAACAGATAGTTCCATATTCTAAAGAATGAAAAGGTGAAGTAATTTTCCCAAGTCCGTAATAGATTCTGCAGCTACTGGCTATGAGCTCTGTACAAGCGGAGATCAAACCCCTATCTCCACAATGCTTCCCAGGGAATTTAAAGGATTGCTCGCTTTAGTACATTTAATAAAATGAAAACAATATGTCCTCCAGCTAATTAGGATTTGGGGGGACTGGATTTAATGTGTTTATTCCTAAGGCCCAGTGAAAGGTTAAAAGTACGTTTTGAAGAAACTCTTTGGACCTAAAACCATGCTTGTCCAGACCCCTTTTCCTGGGATGGTTGCTCTGGTCTGGATGTCTGTGTCCCCCCAGTGCAATAAAAAGGTGGGGCCTTTAGGAGCAGATTAGGGCATGGAGGTGAAGCCCTCATGAATAGGATTAATTCCTTTATGAAAGAGACCCCTTTCCTTTGCCCCTTCTATCATGTGAGAACAAAACAAGAAGTCATCATCTATGACAAAACCGGACCTCACTATGTCAGCCAGCACCTTGATCAGAAATGTACTGCTCACAGTTCCAAGCAACTTACTGCTCACCTTCATCTCAAGGGAGGTTGAGAAGGGAGTAGATATAGACATTACTTCTTGAGAAGGGAGCAGATCTAGACATTACTGGCATGCCTTGGGCTGGGCAGTCCAAGTCCAGCATTCCAGTCCAAGCCTTGGAACTGTGAGCCATAAATTTCTGTTATTTATAATCCACT
>NW_012108808.1:5479073-5482220 GCF_000951045.1 Mandrillus leucophaeus | reverse complement strand
TGTCTCAGCCTTCCGAGTAGCTGAGATTACAGGCACCCACCACCACGTCCCACTAATTTTTGTATTTTTAGTAGAGACAGGGTTTCGCCATTTTGACCAGGCTGATCTCAAATTCCTGACCTCAGGTGATCCACCCACCTCAGCCTCCCAAAGTACTGGGATTACAGGCGTGAACCACTGCACCTGGCCATCTATCATTTCTTTGTGTTGGGAACATTCAATATCCTCCTTCCAGCTATTTGAAAATATGTAATATAAAATTGCTAACTTTAGTCATCCTACAGTGGTGTAGAACACTGGAACTTATTCCTCCTATTTAACTGTAATTTAGTATCCTTTTATCAAATATCTCCCTCTCTCTCCCTTACCCTTCCTCTTCCTAGCCTCTAGTCTCCTCTGTAGTACTTTTTACTTCTGAGGTCAGCTCTTTTAGCTTCCACATATGAGTGAGAACACGCCTGTGTACCATACTCTTCCTGGCTTATTTCTCTTAACATAACATGGATGGAACTGGAGAACTATGTTCCTGGTCTTCGGATGCCTCTCTGTCTTGGTCTTGTTATGGGGAAGGCTGGACCAGATCCCTGGCTTTGTCCTCAGCCCCCAGGGAGTAATGAATTCCTTTGTTTTCCTTATGTCTTAAAGTTAGCCAGATGTTCACAGATAGGCCAGTGCTTAAATTTACACAGGCAATTGCTGATATCCTCCAGGAAATATTGGCTTTTACTGGTTCTCATATTTCTGCCACAGTTATCTCTGGTCACCTCCAGACATTCT
This sequence comes from Mandrillus leucophaeus, assembly GCF_000951045.1. Classification (NCBI taxonomy): domain Eukaryota; kingdom Metazoa; phylum Chordata; class Mammalia; order Primates; family Cercopithecidae; genus Mandrillus; species Mandrillus leucophaeus. The sequence goes on along the minus strand of NW_012108808.1, from coordinate 5,481,443 downwards.
TGGTCACCATATGCACGCCCTAACACACATAAAATGTCCAAACATCCGTTTTCAATGCTGAGTTAATTTTTCCACACGTTTTCTAGGGGGCTTTGAAGGATAAGCCTGTGTATCTCCTTAATTCCACCTCTCTTCCCAAACTTCAACCTCTGCCCTACGGGTTCAAGAGATTCTCCTGTCTCAGCCTTCCGAGTAGCTGAGATTACAGGCGCCCACCACCAAGTCCCACTAATTTTTGTATTTTTAGTAGAGACAGAGTTTTGCCATGTTGACCAGGCTGATCTCAAACTCCTGACCTCAGGTGATCCACCCACCTCAGCTTCCCAAAGTCCTGGGATTACAGGCGTGAGCCACTGCACCTGGCCATTTATCATTTCTTTGTGTTGGGAACATTCAATATCCTCCTTCCAGCTATTTGAAAATATGTAATATATAATAGCTAACTTTAGTCATTATATATTCAGGCCTAATTTATCTCCACTCACCTGACTCCTTCTTATTGTCCTGATCCCTGAACCTCATAACTCATTTTAACTTTTCCCTTTCCGAGCCTCCACTGACATGCACTCCGCTGCTGTCACCACCATGAGAATCCTGCCTTTGTTCACCTTTGTTCTTCAGGACAAGTAAACTCATCTCAGAGGCCTCAAGCTATTGGGCCCTGAACTGCTTCCCTATGTGACAGACTGCGTACACGCCCGTGTGCCCCTTCCCATCATACCTGCACGTGTTCATGTGTGCACGTGCACACACTTCACACATTTTCAACCCAGCACTTCACTGCAGCCAGAGGCAGGTAAGAAGGAGAAAGAAGTGCTGACAGGTTGGTGATTCATTCTGATTGTTCTCAGAAACAGTCACTATATCAAGAGAACTGATCTTATAATGGCAGAACCCATCATCCTACAACACACATGAAATCTCCCTATCCCCTCTCACGTCCCGCATGGCACAGCATGTGGACAGAAACGTCCTCTCATTCAAAGACAGTTCTTTGTCTTGGTTCTGACACTCCTCTCCTCAAGTTTAATGACATTCTAGAGGCAGTAGTGAGGGTGGGATTCAGAGCCAGATTCAAAACTTATTTCTGCTAGAGGCCATCTGCCGCCACTCTGTCACACTCTCCTAAATGGCTGAACTCTATAATCGCTGCTCCAGGAGTCTGAGAAGGCCCTTGGATCTCTGAGCTCCTGGCTGACCTAGCATCTGGCAGTGTGCGTGGCTCAGTGGCTGCTTTCTTATGTAACATCAGCCCCGCCCAACCTCGCTGTAAATCCTCTTTCCCAGCATTTGCAGGGTCACAAGAGTCTGGACTCTAGGTATTATTTAACTAAATGGTAGAAATCCTTTTGAACTCTCCGTGTAAATCACTTCTTTCTACTTATTTGCTGTGCTTCTCTGAGTGCCTCGTGACCTCTTTATCACCACCTGTTGAAGGAAATGTTAGATCCAGATACGGATGGAAGGTGGACTCAATTGGTTTTTACTTTTATGAGAATATTGTGCAAATAAAATCTTCCTTGTTCTTACTACTCAGGAATTTAATTTCACCAATTATAAAAGGGCTTACTTTGTAATCTGTTCTTAAACTGAGTGGGAACAAATCCTATTGTGGTATGGAGTTACGTTCTCTTCTTACCCAGTAAGCAATCAGTTCATAGAAATGAATAGGGCGTATTTATCCTGATCAGTTTCTCTGATCTAATAACCCTGGGTCTATTTCTACTTCATACTCTACTGTGTATTAAATTTAAGATAAATAGCTAGAAAAATGTGTAAGGATAAGAAAATATGGACAGTGATTCCAGGTATTTCTCATAATTCCCCCATGCCCGCCTGTGTGTTGCGTTGTTTTTCTGCAGACCAGCTGATTAGGGCTTCCCGAAGTTCCACAGGATGTTCTTTATGTTAATTGGTAACTAGGTAATTGCGTGTCTCATCAGGATTCCTACAAGTGAACAGTAGTGCACTAATTCTGATGAGTAGAAAAGTTGGCCAGGAAAAAAATAGACATTTGTTTTTATAAAAATATCCCTCATCTTGATATTGGTACATCTTGACTCGCCAGAAAGTAATGTTTCTCAGTGAAGCAAAGCAATCATCCTTTTGTAAAGTTCAAGTAATAATCTTCAGATGAAAGCCAAAAAAGTACTTAAAAATTTGGTGAATAATCCTGAAGCACTTATGTTATTAAAAGTATCTTTCCGATTAAGACTATCTCTGAAACAGAGAACTAGGGTATCCTATTTTGTAGCTGGTGTAACTCTCAATTCATCACTCCTTAAAGAAATCTCCCTCATGACTGATCAGCTGAACAAAATAATTTTCCTTTTTTTCTTTATTACATTTTAATTAATCAGATGATAAGGT
>NW_012108808.1:5476610-5477437 GCF_000951045.1 Mandrillus leucophaeus | reverse complement strand
AAAAAAAAAAAAAAAAAAAAAGAGAGAGAGAGAGGGAAGAGCCAAAAATTTATCAGAGATTTTAAGTGTGGATGACTAAGAGAATGATAGCACCATTAGCAGAAATAGGGAGAAGAACATAAAGGAAAGAGAATGTTTGGAACAATTATAAGTTATTACTGTGATTTTTAAAAATCCATTTTAGCTACTTAAGAGTGACATAGATATATTTATAAACATGGGATTTGACAGAAATGTTTTCTTTCTCCCAGTACATTTGGGATTATTAAATATCTTCTTGTCCTTGGATTTCTTCACATGGCAGGACTTTCAAGGCCTGCTGAAATAGAAAAATATGCAGTGGCATTTTGTATAGTGAAAATACAATACAAAAACACTGAGTTTTCTAGCATTTAAAAATAGACTTCTGTTGGAAATGGAGGCTTAACATCTTGATAACTTGACATGATAATTACTAGAAAGTCTCATTGTTGTTCAGAAGTCCCCAAACCAGTGAAGAGAGGGGAATTGGAAATACAGGTTGAGCAAACAAGGAGAAATGAAATAGTTTAGGATGCTTTGAGCTTGGTAGTCAGTAGGAGAAAACCCAACTCAAATGACTTAAACGATATTAGAATTTTTTTTTTTAATCTCACATAACAAAAACTCTGAAAGTAAAGAGTTTTCCCGATTGGCAAACTCATCAGCACAATTAAGTACCAAGGTTTTCCTCCAGCCTTCACAGTCTCATTTTCTCCTTAGTCTTTCAACTAGGTTCCCTTATGGTGTCCAGATGGCCAAAGCACCTACAGGTGTTGTCTGATCACACCTGCCATTTAGAAATGAAA
>NW_012108808.1:5469617-5471790 GCF_000951045.1 Mandrillus leucophaeus | reverse complement strand
CCCAGCATTTGCAGGGTCACAAGAGTCTGGACTCTAGGTATTATTTAACTAAATGGTAGAAATCCTTTTGAACTCTCCGTGTAAATCACTTCTTTCTACTTATTTGCTGTGCTTCTCTGAGTGCCTCGTGACCTCTTTATCACCACCTGTTGAAGGAAATGTTAGATCCAGATACGGATGGAAGGTGGACTCAATTGGTTTTTACTTTTATGAGAATATTGTGCAAATAAAATCTTCCTTGTTCTTACTACTCAGGAATTTAATTTCACCAATTATAAAAGGGCTTACTTTGTAATCTGTTCTTAAACTGAGTGGGAACAAATCCTATTGTGGTATGGAGTTACGTTCTCTTCTTACCCAGTAAGCAATCAGTTCATAGAAATGAATAGGGCGTATTTATCCTGATCAGTTTCTCTGATCTAATAATCCTGGGTCTATTTCTACTTCATACTCTACTGTGTATTAAATTTAAGATAAATAGCTAGAAAAATGTGTAAGGATAAGAAAATATGGACAGTGATTCCAGGTATTTCTCATAATTCCCCCATGCCCGCCTGTGTGTTGCGTTGTTTTTCTGCAGACCAGCTGATTAGGGCTTCCCGAAGTTCCACAGGATGTTCTTTATGTTAATTGGTAACTAGGTAATTGCGTGTCTCATCAGGATTCCTACAAGTGAACAGTAGTGCACTAATTCTGATGAGTAGAAAAGTTGGCCAGGAAAAAAATAGACATTTGTTTTTATAAAAATATCCCTCATCTTGATATTGGTACATCTTGACTCGCCAGAAAGTAATGTTTCTCAGTGAAGCAAAGCAATCATCCTTTTGTAAAGTTCAAGTAATAATCTTCAGATGAAAGCCAAAAAAGTACTTAAAAATTTGGTGAATAATCCTGAAGCACTTATGTTATTAAAAGTATCTTTCCGATTAAGACTATCTCTGAAACAGAGAACTAGGGTATCCTATTTTGTAGCTGGTGTAACTCTCAATTCATCACTCCTTAAAGAAATCTCCCTCATGACTGATCAGCTGAACAAAATAATTTTCCTTTTTTTCTTTATTACATTTTAATTAATCAGATGATAAGGTTTGGACACACAGAAGCAGAAAGCCAGTCACTTTGCAGTGATTCAACTTTCTTTATTGGGGTTGCAATAGTCAAGGAAATACCATGCTCCAAAGAGAACACAAAAGTGAACAAAAATGGTTTCTGTCCTGAAGGACTTCACCTTTTTGGAGACTGCATCAGATATGCAGCGAATAACTAATATAAACAGAAAGTAGTAACTACCAGTAATAAATGCCTTCGTTGATAAAGAGATAAAATCTTAGTGAAATTCAAGGGAAAGCATAACATACTTCTGACTGGGAGGAATCAGGAGAACCTTGTGAAGAAAAAGATAATTTCAGATAGTCTGTGAATGGTAGATAAGATTTGAACAGATAAATGTAAGGAAGAAAGACTTTCCCAGAAAGAGACTCAATGTCAACTAAGAGGGCATGGTCATAAGGGCAAGGCTGCACTTGACCGGACTCTGGAATGTGATGCAGGCAGCATGAGGAACAACACTGGGCATCATCACCTGGAGCTGGCTCAGAGACCTTGAATGCCTGTGTGCAAGCTCCGGCCCTACCACTTGGACAGTGTGGACTCACTAAGAAGTGAGTGGAACTGACAGACCCCAGCTTTAGAATGATGAATGGAGAAAAAGTGGAGGCAAGAGGACAGTTCAGGAGGCTGCTGATGAGGTCTGACCTAGGTTAGTGGCAGCAAGGGTGGTTCACCAGGAAGGGTTGTAAGAGAGATTTCTAAGATGGCATCATCAGGGACCCCACAACAGATCGTTTCTGGCGCAACAGAGAAGGAGGAGCCGGCCGGGTGCAGTGGCTCACGCCTGTAATCCCAGCACTTTGGGAGGACAAGTTGGGTGGATCGCAAGGTCAGGAGTTCGAGACTAGCCTGATCAACATGGTGAAACCCCGTTTCTACTAAAAATACAAAAATTACCTGGGCATGGTGGAATGCATCTGTAATCCCAGCTACTCAGGAGGCTGAGACAGGAGAATCACTTGAACCTGGGAGGTGGAGGTTGCAGTGAGCCAAGATCACTCCATTGCACCCCAGCCTGGGCAACAGAGTGAGACTCCATCTCAAAAAAAAAAAAAAAAAAAAA
>NW_012108808.1:5464684-5468844 GCF_000951045.1 Mandrillus leucophaeus | reverse complement strand
TCTCCTTAGTCTTTCAACTAGGTTCCCTTATGGTGTCCAGATGGCCAAAGCACCTACAGGTGTTGTCTGATCACACCTGCCATTTAGAAATGAAAACACAAAAGGGCTATTTTTGCTTCTTCTTGTTTGTTTGTTTGTCTCATTTTGTTTTAAGGAAAGAAAATTTTTCTCTTAAGTGTGCCAGGCAGACTTCCCCTCCCATCTCATTGATGAGCACTGAGTGAAATGCTCTTCCCTAAATTGGTCACTGGCTTACACCAACCATAGTAAACACCCTGTGGTTAGGGCCAGTCTTCCCTGAAATCAATAGCTACTAAAAGGGGCAGGCTGAGTGCTCTGGCTCACTCCTGTAATCCCAGCACTTTGGGAGGCAGGTAGATCTCTTGAGGCCGGGAGTTTGAGACCAGCTGGGGCAACATAGAAAGAACCCCATCTCTACAGAAAACACAAAACTTAGCTGGGCATGGTGGCATGTGCCTGTAGTCCCAGCTACTTGGCAGCTGAGATGGGAGGATTGCTTGAGCCTGGGAGGTTGAGGCTGCAGGGAGCCAAGAGACAGCGCAAGACCCTGTTAAAAAAAAAAAAGAGGTTATATGAGGGCTTACACGACGAAGGGGTACAGGAGGGATGAATGCATTTGGGGAGCAACAAGTGATATTTCTACAATCCCAACAGTAGGCGAGAGAGAGAGAAAAAGAGCATGACCACAGGAGTACACCAAAAGAGAAAATAATCACCTTGAGAGTGAATTTAGGGGTGGATTTTTTTTAACATTTCATATCAATGAATTCAGAAATTGAGAACAATCTGCTCTTATTTTTTGTCACTGTTTCAAGGGATTTTCGTAGCCATAGAAACAAGGACTGATTGGCACAAAGTTCCTGGGCTCTCCAGCCACAGTCGTCATTTGGAAGAGAATTCTAAGTCACCAGAGAGCTAACACTTATTCTTGGGAGAATGTGAGAGCAAACCCTCCTTACACTGCCAAACTGGCACAGGATAGTGCAGCCACTCTGCAAATGAACGGTGCACAAAAAACAGGCCGAGGGAGAAAGCTTAAAGTTCTAAAAGCCCTCTTGAGGGAAGAGAGAAGGCAGTTCCTGGGAACTGTGAACTAATGCCGTCAGAAAGTGGAGTCATTGATTTCTATCATGAATGACTAATGATCGTGATGGTGTGGTTTAGAACAGAAGTGCAGCTTCTACAGCCTGAAGAACTACCGGCCTTGTCTCCTGTAATGTTCCATTTCTACTTGCTTAATAAAAGCATCCCAATAAATTAGACCATCTCACGTTTGTTTAAACTTGTACATTTCTGATTCATGAAGTATTTACCCATGAATCCAATTATCATTTTCATTTGCCATGCCTCTAAGACTTTTTTTACTCAATTAAGGATGGCTGATATATGTATAAGGTTTGGGTAAGATAAATACTATGTATGCAGCTGAGATGTTGGTATCTTCATGTCAAAGCACCCAGGATTTTTGGCATGCCTGTTTGATTGATTCATGCATTTGCTGTCACTAAGTAATATGAAAGCTTTGAAAAACTCATGCTAAAGTATCCAAATCCAACTGAATCACCACCTGTCCTTGACCAGCAAGTTAATAGACCACCCTTTCCTGGATTCCCAACTCACTAGGCCGTATATGAGCACTACCACAGCCAGGTAGTCAAGGACACCTCGGTCTATTCGTTGGCTGTACCATTCTCCATTCTCCTCTATTCATGTTCTTGCAAATCAGTAGGAATTATTTATTGGTATACCAAAATCAAAATATCCTACTATGGCAAATAATAATGGTGGTGATGATGAGGATGAGTAAAGTGATCATTCATTCAACAAATGTTATTGATCACCTTCTAATGTATATGTGAGGTACTATTCCGGTTTCTGGAGATGCAGGAATGAACAAGGCAAAGTCCCTACCCTTATGGAGCTTATGATCCAGTCAGCACTGCCAGTAAACACATAACCAATTGAGAAAGATAACTCTAGAAAGAAATAAGTAATGTAACAAAATAAATCAGTACAGTGGTGTATAAAGTTATTATATACATATGTTGTGTGTGTGTCTCTTCCCCCTCCATACATACACACACAACACACATAAACTTTTATAGAAATTATTACTAAAATTTTTATTACAGATACACTTGCATCCATTCAGAAACCTCCTCTGCGTTGGCCGCAATTCAAGATTATTTTACAACAATAACAAGTTGCATCAGAACAAGGGCATCAAATCTAACAATTCTTTAATTCATTCAACAAATATTGACTATGGTATGCAACATACCAGGCAGACTCTGTTCTGGGCACTGGAGATATGGCCTCTAACAAAAGAAAGTTCCTTCCCCATGTAGCTAAAATTCTAGGGGGAGAAAACAGGCAATAAGGAAATATGCAAATCTGTAGTATATTGGATGGTAGTAAGTGCTAAGGTGAAAAATAGTGCAGGGTAAAGAGAAAAGGAAGTATGGCAGGTGGGGCCAAGTCTGTGTTTCATGTAGGGGTCTTTGTATGAAGGCCTCAATAAGAACAGGTGTAAAATCCCTAGAGGGACAGTGCTTGGGTTTCTCTAGGAACAGCAAGGATCCAGTATAGTTAGTGAGCAGGGAGCCAAAGGAGCAAAGGCAGGGGAGTCGAGGCAGCGCTTGCAGGATCTCATCAGCAATATTAAGAATTGTGGCTCTAATTTGAGATGGGAAGCCTCTGGAGGCTTTCGAGCATGTGAATACATGATCTAGGAAATCTGCGAGATGGGAAACTTAAGTACTACCTTAAAGTCCAAGGATTAAAATGAAATTGCACGGGGTAACAACCCTAAAGACTTGCCTTCATTCGACTGGCCCCAGTAGGGGATAGCACCTCCTTCTTGGAGCCCAGTTGCTTTGTACTACAGCATCTTCAGCCTGTGTTCTCTGCAGAGTCTGACCAGGAGTAGTTTACTCCACTCATTTCCACACTTTGGCAATGCACCCTGGGGTGGATATTCTCTCGGCAGCTCACGATCTAAACTCCTCTCCTGTCTTTGAGGAATCTCCCACCCCATGAGACAGAGTCTGCCTCTCACTCTAGAAGCTGAAAAAGCTTAATACTCTACCAGCTTCCCTTGCAACTGAGACGTGGCTCCACAAATAAGATGATAACCTCCTTAGAGGTTGAATAGGAGAGCAGGGGCCACACAGCATCCATCCTTTTGAGGGGGATCAGTGGTAGCACTCCACTGCTCCAGGACCAGTATTGACAGAGAATCTGCCATCCATGCTGGCATATGTGATGATGGCGGTACAAGTTGCTGGGTGTATATGCAGCCACTTAGGCTGTGTGTTGTTCTGGTTATCTATTACTGAACAACAAACCTTCCTTATACTCTCAGATTCTGTGGGACAGGAATTTGGACAAAACACAATAAGGATGACTTGTTGTTTCATGATAGCTGGCCTCTTGGATGAAACTCTAAAATCTCTAGAGGTGACTCCAATGTCTGGGGATTAGAGTCATCTGGAGACTTCATATGTCTGGGGCTGCGCTGGGATGACTCAAACAACTAGAAACTCACTGAACATTTCTTTCTATCTGTAATCATAGACCTTCTCCTTATTGTCTCTGTGCAAAACTAGGGAGAAGCTGGACCTTGTATGTGGTGACTCAGAGCTCTGAGAGCAAGTGACCTAGCCTGGGAAGTCATATAGCATCATATCTGCTATAATGTATTTTTCAAAACAATCACAATGCCTATCAAAATACCAATGACATTCTTTACAGAAATAGGAAAAACAATCCTAAAATCTCTATGGAATTGCAAAAGCTCCAGAATAGCCAAGAAATCCTGAGGCAAAAGAACAAAGTTGGAGGTATCACATTAGCACACCTTAAAATATACCATAAAACTGCAGTAACCAAAACAGCATGTTACTGGAATAAATACAAACACATAGACCAGTGGAACAGAATAGAGAACCCAGAAATTAACCTACATATCTGCAGCCAACTGATTTTTGACAAAGGTGCCAAGAACAATCATTGGGGAAAGGACACCCTCTTCAGTAAATGATGCTGGGAAAACTGGATATTCATATTCAGAAGAATAAAATTAGACCCCCACTTTTGTCCTGTACAAAAATTAACTCAAAATGATTCTAAACCTAACT
>NW_012108808.1:5447344-5464634 GCF_000951045.1 Mandrillus leucophaeus | reverse complement strand
ATAGCATCATATCTGCTATAATGTATTTTTCAAAACAATCACAATGCCTATCAAAATACCAATGACATTCTTTACAGAAATAGGAAAAACAATCCTAAAATCTCTATGGAATTGCAAAAGCTCCAGAATAGCCAAGAAATCCTGAGGGAAAAGAACAAAGTTGGAGGTATCACATTAGCACACCTTAAAATATACCATAAAACTGCAGTAACCAAAACAGCATGTTACTGGAATAAATACAAACACATAGACCAGTGGAACAGAATAGAGAACCCAGAAATTAACCTACATATCTGCAGCGAACTGATTTTTGACAAAGGTGCCAAGAACAATCATTGGGGAAAGGACACCCTCTTCAGTAAATGATGCTGGGAAAACTGGATATTCATATTCAGAAGAATAAAATTAGACCCCCACTTTTGTCCTGTACAAAAATTAACTCAAAATGATTCTAAACCTAACTGTAAGACTGAAGACTATAAAACTAGTAAAAGAAAACATAAGGGAAATGCTTCAGAACATTGGTCTGGGAAAGGATTTTATGAATAAGACCTCAAAGGCACTAACAACAAAAGCAACAATAAACAAATGGGAGTATATGAAACTAAAATATTTCCACATAGCTAAAGAAACAATCAACAGAGTGAACAGACAACCTACAGAATGGGAGAAAATATTTGCAAATTTCCAACAGGGGATCCACATCCAGAATGTACGAGGAACTCAAGCATCTCAACAGCAAAAACCAATCCAATTTAAAAATGAGCAAATGATCTGAACCGACATTTCTCTAAAGAAGATATACATCAGGCAAAGAAATATATGAAAGTGCTCAGCATCACTAATCATCAAGGAAATGCAAATCAAAACCACAATGAAGCATCATCTCATTCCAGTTAGTATGGCTATTATCAAAAAGATAAAAAATAACAGATGCTGAAGAAGATGTAGAGAAAATTGAATTTTATATACTGTAGGTGGAAATGTAAACTCATACATAGTACAACCACTATGGAGAACAGTGTGGAGGTTCCTCAAAAAACTGCAAATAGAACTACCATATGATCCAGCAATCCCACTACTGGACATTTATCCAAAAAAGGAAATCAGTATATGGAAGAGACATCTGCCTCCCAATGTTTATTGTAACACTGTTCACAATAGTCAAGAAATGGAATCAACCTAGGTATTCAACAACAGATGTATAGATAGAGAAAATCGTGGTGAATATACTCAATGGAGTACTTTTCAGCCATAAAAAGAATTAAATCCTGTCATTTGTGGCAATATGGATGGAACTGGGGGACATTATGTTACGTGAAATAAGCCAGGAACAGAAAGTTAAACACTGCATCTTCTCACTCATATGCGGAAGCGAAAAAAAAAAGTTTATCCCATAGAAGTAAAAAGTACAACAAAGGATACTCAAGGTTGGAAAGGGTAGGAGGAAGTGGGGGATGGAAATAGATTTGTTAAAGGATACAAAATTGCAGGTAGATAGGAGTTCTATACCACTGTAGGATGACAATAGTTATACGGTTTCAAGTAGCCAGAGGGAGGATATTGAATGCTCCCAACACAAAGAAATGATAAATGTTTGAGATGATGGATATGCTAATTACCATGATGTGATCACTACACATTATGTGTATCAAAACATCACTATGGAACCCCGTGAATATGTACAATTATTATGTCATTTTAATAAAATAAAATTTTAAAAATTAGACAAGTTTTTTTAAAACAGCCACAAGCTCACTCAATTCAAGGGAGGAGGACAGAGACTCCACCTCTTGATGGGAAGAGTGTGAAAGAATTTGCAACCATGTTTTAAAATCACTACAAGTGTCTTTATTAAACCATGTGCCATCCTTAGAAATTCTGTGAGCTACTCACTATCCTTTAAGAATTCTTTCTCTGATTAAATTATCCAGAGTTCATTTCTTTTACTTGCCTCTAATAACTCTGATTAGCAAAAATACCAGCCTCACCTGAAGAATTATCCTGCCAGAAAATTCAATAAAATACAATATATGCAAATGAACTAGAAGCTATGCACCATAGCCAATCTCCTCATTCCTAGAAGGCAAGTCCTGGCATCAGTGCCAACTGCACACCTTCTACATATTGCTAAACCCAGCCCCCTTATTCTATTGCTAGTACTGTTTCCCATCTTCATCCCTCATCTTCTCTTACTTCCCTGTCTATAATCTCATCCAAGTCAGCTAATCCGCCATGTTTGCTGTCTACTTGAAACTCTCCTAGCTTGGCCAGCCATACAATGCTCTGGAGAACCTGCCACCTGCTCACCTCCTTCCCTATCCTTATCTCAGTCTCTCTAGTCACATCTCTCCTGCCCCAGCCATAAACTTTCCACTCTTTATCTCTAGGTTTTTTGTTTGTTTGTTTTGTTTGTTTGTTTTTGCTTCAGGAACAACAAACAGCTCAAATACTCTTGTGCTTCTTCCCTCTGTGTCTTTGCTAAAGGAAATCCCTCCATTTGCAATACCCTTCTTCCCCACTTTCTTTTCCAACCTCCCCTTACAAATTTCTGGCTAATTCCTACTCATTCTGGATCACCTCTCTGGAATCCTTCCCTTCTGTCCTATATGAGTTGGTGCCTCTCCTTCTTTGAGTATCTCTGGGGCTACAGTTAGCATATTGTATCTGTTCATAAATCTTCTGCCCTTCTTGCTTGTGCATCTATGAAGATAAGAGATGGACCTTGAGCATCTATGCATCCTCAGTATCAGGATTAATATTAGCTCACTGTAAATAAATTTTGGCTAGATAAATGAAAGAAATAGGCAGTGGGTTTTGTGTCTGATTGGATTTGCACTCATTTCTCCAAAACTCTGATGTTTAAACAAACACAGATCACAACAAAACCACCAAAACCCAAAAGTCCATTGAATCTTACTTGTGTCAATATGGAAAGACATTATTTAATAAATAATAGCAGACAGAGAGTTTAGTAAATAGTGGCACCTCCTTATATGGTAACACTTCTGCTACATGGAGTATTTATAACATTTCACTGACTTTCTACTGTGCTCTTGAAAAGACTTGAATTCTCAAATCCAAAGCATTTCAGCTTCCATTGCCATCCCTGAAATTAGTTCATGGTTTTTGTAACCATAGAACCTTGGCTCTAAGAAAAGTGTGAGATGTGTATGTGTGTGTCCCTTTTCTCTGATCCAGCATTTTCACTGCTTCAGTTAATGTTAGAGAGAAAAAAATATCTAGAAGTCCCTCCAAATTTGAAACCTCCATCCATCTTCACTATGTCAGACTACATAAGCCTCACTAGAGCTGTCACAGGACAATTTCTCAGACTGCTAAGTCTAAGGGCACACACATGGGCAAGTCAGATCAAACAACAGGGAAAAAAAAGGAAACTAAGAGTAGATGCTGCTGCCTGTTTTGACTATTCATGAAATCTAAAATTTAAGAATTTTCTATACAAAACACATTTGGCCAGGCGTGGTGGCTTACACCTGTAATCCCAGCATTTTGGGAGGCTGAGGCAGGCAGATTGCTTGAGTTCAGGAGTTCAAGACCAGCCTAGGCAACATGGGGAAACCCTGTCTTTACAAAAAAATACAAAAATTAATTGGGTATGGTGGCGTGCACCTGTGGTCCCAGCTACTCAGGTGGCTGAGCTGGGAGGATCACTTGAGCCCAGAAAGCAGAGGTTGCAGTGAGCCGAGAGTGCACCATTGCATTCTAGCCTTAGTGACAGAGCCAGACTCTGTCTCAACAACAACAACAAAAGGAACATTTTGCAGGGAGACTCAGGTGTTTAAATCTCACCTATCTACAGATTTATTATTTGTGAATAGTTTCCCACTTAGATGGCCCATGTTTTGTCTGGAAATAGCACCTTGCCATTACTTCATACATTTCAAGAATATCTGTCTTAAGGATCAGTGAGCAAATACAACCATCAAACATCATGAGCTCCCCAGAATATTAGAGGTATAAAATGCCAAACTTGATGGTGGCCATTAATATAAAATGCTGGGAAACACGCTACATTTGTTTGTTTCTTTGTGTGTTTGCTTTCCAGTGAAGTATAAACATCAAATATCAGGGGAGAAATGTACTGATTCACCAGGTTTAAATCTTTAGAGGCTAAAATACACTTCCAATATTTTCCCATGTAGCTATTTTAGACCATAGACTGGACTTGTGCCTAATCATACAATCAGATTGCTTCAACTACCCAGATACATGTGGGCAAAAATAGTAATTCCTCACCAAGTTATTATTAGTTTTTCCTGCCTGAATCATGGCTGAGACCTATTTGTTTTTAGAAGGGATATTGACATAATTAAATTATAACCAATTTGATATTTCCTTCCTAGCTGGTGCCTCTATTAGCAGCTTCTAGTTGGAAATCCTCTCCTAAATGAAGTTTCCTTTCCTAAGCCTTGTCAGTTTCTGTGTGAAACTTGAGCCTTTAAGGAAGCCAGACCTACAGTGTATGTTACCGAACATGCTTTCTATTATAAAAATGTTGGTATTGTGATAGTTACTACTGTCTTTTAGAGCTTTAACGTTAAAGCCAATCACCCAGCAGAATAAGAGATTGTGCAATAGTGAGAATTTCATATTACATAAAACGTTAGAATCAGAATGGTCAGGTTGATAGTGATAACATAACGATGCCCTTTATCTAACAGTGAGCATGAAATATGGGGCTCACTACATAAATATGAAGTGTGTGTGTGGAATCGGAGTGACCACTTGGGAAGTTGTATTTCACTTGGTTTGATACAATCGTCATTGTGTCAATCCTAAGCCACCTGAAATCATTTTGATTAGTGGATGTAATATAACTATTAATTTGAAGTATAGTTATAATAACAAAAAGTGCTTTGTTATTTAGAAGGTATGAGTTGAGTGGTACTTTTAAAACAGCATTTGGTGCTTCCCTAGTTCAGGTTTAACATGAATTAGTGGCCCAATTAGCCCTTTGTTATGACGTAGGTCTTTGTGAAAATCAGGCCAAATTTAAAATGTGTGTGTGTGCACACACAGGAGTGCCAGCAAAAATCATACAATTGAGTCAATCTCAGAGATTTCATGAGTTTTATTAAGCAAATACTATAAATTCTTGGACCACATGAAGAGAATAGTAATCATCTAGTTATTTTGGTTGCTGCTTCCAGTCTCAACTCACAGAATGTATTCTTGCAAGGGAGTCATCCAAGGCCCAGGAGGACTTGACTTTCCTCCTGCCCGCAAGGCACATCACTCGCAGCCTGAGGACCAGACCTGTGGACAGCAGGGAGAGGAGGAGGGGAAATGGGTTTGGCTTTTTCAGTTTTTCATTTTCCTTTTATTCCCACCCACCCCCCGATTCCTAATCCCTCTGTTTTCACCAACTCCCTATCCTGTACCCCATTTCTTCTGGGTCTCTTGCTTATTCAGGTGTTCAGCAAATCTCCAGTTGACTTTGAATCTGATAACTTATTAAGCAAGATCAAAGTAATGTCTCTGATGGTGGAATTTCAGGCAGATGGTGATGGGCAATTGGACTCAGGACAGGTGATTGGAGCTAATTTGAGAAGGGAGTTTTGAGCCCTTATCCCTCCCAATCTATCTACCCTTAGGTTCTAAGAGTGAGAGGTCAAGAATGTTAGAAATATCCTATCATTCCTGTGTTTGCCCATCACAGACCTCACCAAATCAAACCCCACCCAATGCCCTTAAAATAGATAAGCCAGAGATACTGGCTTAATCTGATGTATCATTCTCCTATCAATAAAATATTTGTAATACCTATTAACAACTTAGAGCTCATTCTACAGTGACAGATAAAAGTAACATTTTAAATCAGATCAGATAGAAGCACTGACAACATTTAATAAAATGTTTCTAAGCAACCGGGTAAAAAAATCAAAGAGTTTCAATAGAGCTGACATTAATAGAATAAAAAAGAATCCAAAAATAGCCTCTTTTTCTTATAAGCAATTGGCTCTGGAAGGTAAAACAAACTCCTTCCTGAAACTCAGCCTATTGAATAATAATGTTTTTCCAAACATCCGACATACAGTCTAGCATGGAATGGCCACGTAGTAGCCAAGGTTTAATGTGTATAAAAAATTGGAGAGTAAGCACTGAGAAATAGCGACAATTTAAATGCACTGGCCATATGATATGCCTTTCTTCAACCCTTAGTTATGAGCATAACTTACAAATAAAAAGGAATGCTTTATGTATGCTTTGGGCCCATCCAAGTAGAACTTTTGATATTCCACTAGCTTTGTCAGCAGGATAGATTTCTAAAGAGAAATGAGTGTCTGTAATAGACCCAAATAAGTACTTAAAAGATTCTAGTCTAGAGGAGAATATGTCATGTATTTGTGTCACCCTAATGCCCCCAAACCCAAAGCCCTTTAATACTCGTAGATCAATTTTCCCACCACTGCCTCTTTGAAATTGTAACTTAGAAATCAGTGAACACTCTCATTAGCTTATCCAAGAGATAAGGACAGTGTCTGTGAAGAGTCTGTAGGAAAGGCAAGTGGCATACAGATGCATATCATCTGCTCTCTCTCACTCTGCATGTCCTCAAAGATACACACACACACACACACACACACACACACGCTTAAGAAAAAAAGGAGGCCCCTGTGCTGGTCGTTGGTCTGATTGACAAACCAGTATTGGATACTTTGATTTCTCCATTCCTGCTGCCAGCTGGAGGCAAATGCAGGGAGTCAACATAGGGGGCATGTGCATCATTTTATTGGAGAAAAAGAAGCTTCTGTGACATACATACATACATACATACATGCAGGAAACCTTTTTTTTTTTTTTGAGACAGAGTCTCCCTCTGTCACCCAGGCCAGAGTACAGTGGTGCCATCTCTCTTCATTGCAATCTCTGCCTCCTGGGTTCAAGCGATTCTCCTGCCTCAGCCTCCTGAGTAGCTGGGATTACAGGTGCCCGCCACCACGCCCGGCTAATTTTTGTATTTTTAGTAGAGACGGAGTTTCACCATGTTGGCCATGCTGATCTCAAACTCCTGACCTCGAACAATCTGCTGGCCTCAGCCTCCCAAAGTGCTGGGATTACAGGCATGAGCCACCATGCTCAGCTGGAAGTATAATTTTAAGAGTTATTTAATGATTACCCACTTTTTAGAAAACTCACCAATATCTATATCTATCTCTATTGCTATCTCTATCTATCTCTATCTCTACCTCTATCTCTATCTCTCTATATCTCTATCTCTATCTCTGTCTATCTCTATCTTATATGTCCACTAAAGCTCACCAGAGATCATTTGTAAGATTAAGTGCACATGACTTTGTTCTGGCCCAAGTGATTGCACGCCTCTGCCAAAATAAGCCTGATTTTTCTCCGATGTTCTGTCTTCTATACCCCATATACAAATTCTAGAACTATTGTTTTGCTCTTTTAAACCACCTTCAGTGTTCGAGATGATCAAAACTTAATGTATTCGTCTGTTTTCACGTCTGCTTGGTGGACTTTTCTGAGACCAGGGTTTGACATCATGGTTTTCATTGTTTCTATTGTTCCCATCACTTTCTACTGTATCTTAGTGAAAGTGTAAAGTCATCACAAAGTGAAATGTCTAAATTTATGGAAAATGATTAGCACAAATTCCATTTAAAATTGCTTCCACAAAACCCGAAATTAAGCTGTCAATTGCTCCTACCATTTTTCTGAGGTAGCTATTACAGTGTGCCCCCAACTGTCCTTCAACCACTATGTATCTTAAGGTTCTATAATAGCTACATAAGAAAGTCACAGATGTGAGACTAAAATGGAATGCAAGGTTAATATTCTTTCCTCTCAGCTTCCATCCCTAATCCTCCATTTGCTGATCTAACCATTTTTCATTTTGATAATGTAATGGTGTTTTCATTTAGACATATTGCCTCCATTAATGCTGTCCTGCCTGACGTCAGCATGTATATATAAAAGGCACCATACCATGCAGCAAAACATTAGGTCAGTCACAGCCCATGGCAGTAAAAAAACAGTACTGAATAGATGGACAAATTAAACTGCTTCTAATTACATACTGTGCTTCATCATTGAGAGTCAAACTACAGCAGTATGTTTTGCATTGTCTTAGATTAGCCTTAAAACAACTATGTCGATGAGTCAACTAATGTGGCCTCACCTGGGAAGTACCCAGATAAAATGGCAGAGTGTGAGTTACCTCCCTTGCTTGCTTCTTCAAGAGTCCAGGCTCTTAATTCATCATTTAAGAAGAATCTCACAAGTGGCACTGAACCACAAAATACTGTCTCCAAGCACAGCATTATGGAATAGTGAAGAATATTGAACTAAAAAGCTAGAGACTTGTTTTGCTGTCTGGCTCAGCCAATAACTAGTTAGGTTAACACAATTTACATTACACTTATTGCCATTTCAGATGCCCTAAGTGGCTCTCAATTGTCATACAGATCAAAGTCAAGCTCCCCATGTTGCCTTTAATTTCAGCCACTGTTCTCTCTAGGTGTCTGAGGGTGATCTGGCGCAATGGTGAGGTGCTCAGGCTGAAGCCTGACAACCTGCATTTGAATCCTGGGTGTGCCCCTGATCCACTGTGTGCCCTTGGGCAAGTTACTTAACCTCTTTGGAATTCAAGTTTTTAATCTGTAATTGAGAAAGAATAACAATAGCTACCTTGTAGGGCTGTGATGAGGATTAAATGAGTTGAAATTGTCATGTCCTTAGTATGATACCTGACAGAGTAGGTATTGTGTTTGTTAAAGAAGTAGTCCTTTCACTTTAAATTCCAACTTTAACCTATCTGCTCTACAATTCTTTTCCAAATAAATAACTATGGTTTGGTTCTTTCCCAAACCCTATATATGGCTTAAGAATCAATGGACAATTATTGAGTTGAGTTAGCAGTTCAAACATGCTGATGTATTCAAGATGTCTGAGAACAATGAGACTGGTTTTCCTTTGATGCTTGATCCACTTCCTAGTCACCTCCTTGTACTCCTTCTTGTATTTCAGTATTCCCTGTGTACGTGTAGGCCTAAAAGGTGAAGTTCCCTATGAAGAATCATTTCTCTATCACCCCACTTCTCCTGGCAAACTTTTGTTCCTCTTTCAAGATGCATCCCAAACATCACCTGTTCAGTGAAGCCTTCCCAATTCCCCAAGTTACTAAGGCACTCTCTTTTCATAGCAGTTTTTTAAATGGCCACAAACTTCTTTTATAGTCCTCCCATTGACAGTTAGATTTATGCCCCTTCCCCTTGGACCTGGGTGGGCTTGAGGCTGCTTCATGCAATAGAGTATTGCAGAAGTGATACTAGTGTTTTATGAGGCTGGGACATAAGCAGTGATGTGGTTTTCACCTTATTTGCTGGGATACATGCACTTGGAGCCCGAGGCTGCCATGCTGTGAGGAAGCCTGACTCTGTGGGAAGTCATGTGTACACCTTCCACTCAGCAGTTCTGCTCACTGTGTCTTCCCAACTGGGGTCCCAGACATCATGAAACAGAAAAACGTCATCTCTTCTCTGTTTCTTCTGTGCCCTCTCCAAATTCCTAACCCACCAAGTCTAGGAGAATAATAAAATAATTGTTTTATTCCAGTAAGTCTTGGGTTAATATGTTACACAGTGAAAGTAATTGGAACAATTTTCTGTGATTCCAAAAGACTTTGTTTAGGCCAAGCACAGTGGCTCACGCCTGTAGTTTCAGCTACTCGGGAGGCTGAGGCACAAGAATCACTTGAACCCGGAGGCAAAGGTTACAGTGAGCCGAGATCATGCCATTGCACTCCAGCCTCAGCAACAGAGAAAGACCCTGTATCAAAAAAAAGTAGACTTGGTTTATAGCCCTCGATTACATTGTGGAATAATTTTATTTGTCCTACTCAATGGATTGCAAACTCCCCAAAGGGAGGAAGTCTGCTTTATTCATCTTTGTGTACCTACTGCCAACCATGGTGCCTGGCACATGACAGATGCTTCATATATGTTTATCAAATAAGTATGTTTGTCATATATGTTTGTCTATATTTGAATATATAGATGTCAAATAATATTAGATGAAGTTATTTTAAAATTATAATATAACTTACATTGCCGGGCACAGTGGCTCCCTCCTATAATCTCAGCATGTTGGGAGGCCAAGGCAGGTGGATGGCTAGAGCTCTGGAGTTCAAGACTAGGGTGGCAACATGGTGAAACCCTGTCTCTACCAAAAAAAATACAAAAACTAAGTGGATGTGGTGGTGCACACCTATGGTCCCAGCTTCCCCAGAGGCTAAGTGGGGAAGATCGCTTGAGCCCAGGAGGCAGAGGTTGCAGTGAGCTGAGATCGTGCCACTGCACTCCAACCTGGGCGACAGAGCCAGACTTTGTCTCAAAAAATAGAAAACAAATTTTTTAAAAATGTAAAATTATAACTTAAACATATAGTCAGCAGAAATTTTGTATCCAGTGCCCCAAACTCCATGGATTCTCAAAAACCCATACAATGGCTGGCAGTGCTTGGATATCTGCATATATATTTAACACACGTCACGTGAGTGTGCACACACATTTCATGTGCACTTGTTCTCCCCAGACTCCTCACCCCAGCCTCACCAGCATCTACATATTTATTGGACTAATCACTCAAAGAGATCCCCTAACTTAGGCTAGCTTACAGAAATCCCGTTATTCTTCCCTGCCACATAAATCGTGCCTGCACATAAAACCCTCCTTGAAGTCATTCCTGTTGAATTAGCAAGAACATGACAAAGAGCTGGCCTCTGGCTTCCAAACCAAGCCAGCAGTCAGCTTGTAGGATTCTTAATAGGTTCCTTCATGGGATATCCACACACCCTTTACCCAGCAGTGGCTTGCACATTCTTCCTTGATTGTCAAACACTCTATTTTTATGCAGTTTGAGTAAGCCAAGAAAGTAGAGTTTTTGTTTTCATTGCCAGCTTTAGCTGACTATATATAGATACATATTATATGCTCACACAGATATGTGACATATATATGTATATTCACACCAAGTTTTCTCCATTGGGTTAGCAGCCTGATTTGGCTCCACTCTGGAGCTGAGAGCTCCTGGTGAGACTTCAGGGAATGCTGTTCACTTGCTCCTCCATGTGCTACAGAGGAAAAGTCTGTGCCAGCCCTGCTAAATGCCAGGCAAAAGCTTCGTTCTATCTTCATTTATTTTGTTGGATTCGAGGTGAATCTTGATTTAGTTTTCACATGCAAACCAATTATGCCACTTTTCAAGTGTCTACTTTTTTGTAAACAGCATTTCAAGAAGCCACATAAATCAACAAGCCATGTAAAGGGGCCGAAATTAAAGTACACTTGAAATTTACCCAGAACTGAAATCCAATACTCTGAGATTAGGATTGGTGGAGGGACGATAACCTGTGAACCATATAAGTGGGAAGTGGGATTTTTCTGGGATGAAAAGGTACCTGGGAGACCACACGATAGATGGTGGTGGGCCAAGGAGAAATCGGCCATTAACCTGTCTGTAGGCTCTGACATAAGAAGAATTCGGCGCAGTGGCTCACACCTGTGGTCCCAGCACTTTGGAAGGCCGAGGCAGGCAGATCACTTGAGGTCAGGAGTTCAAGACCAGCCAACATGGTGAGACCCTGTCTCTACTAAAAGTGCCCAGAATAGGCAAACCCGCAGAGGCATCGTAGATTAGTCCTTTCCAGAGACTAGGGGGTGGATAGGTGGTAGGTGACTGCTGCTGGGCAGGGGGTTTCATTTTGGGAGGTGATAAGAATGTTCTTTAACTGAGAATGGTGATGGTTATAGCTCTGCATATTGTACACCTGAAAAGAGATAAATTTTATAGTGTATGGATTACAGCTCAAAATACTTCATGGCTTCAAACAACAACTCACTGCTATTTCTCACAGTTTTTTAGACGACTGGGTTCAGCTGAGCAGTTCTTGTCTGGGTTCTCTCTGAAGTTGCTGTCAGATGCTGGTTGCGGTGACAGTCACCGAAGGCTTTGACTGGACTAAATGTACAAGAGAGCTTGCTACATGGCTGGCAGTTGATGCTGCAGCTGGGTGTTGAGCAGGACAACCACACATAGCCTCTCCATGTGACTGGGACCTCTCACCACAGTGGGAACTGGCTTGTCAGAGGGAACCAAGAGGCAGGAAGCTTCCACGCCAGATGGAGCAGTCTCATTTCTGCCACGTTGTGCTTGTTAAAGGAGTCACAGGTCCTTCTCACATCCAAGGCAGACGTGACAAGGTCCCATTGCAGAAGACCACGTGGCTTAGGAGACATTACTGTGGGCATCTTTGGAAAATACAATCTGCCCTGCTATCCTAAACGTCAAGTTGGAAATAATAAGATCTGCAGAGTGTCTGGTCTATTGCCATGTATAATAAAAATTGGGGACCTGTAATCATATTGGTGACAATCTCTGTGAGAATAACCTCTTCCCTATTGTATTTAGAAATAAACTCATCCAGAAATCTTAGTTGTCTCTGCAGGGCTCTGGAGGATGGAGAGATGATGGTTTCTGGGTTTCCAATTTATGCAGGGTTTAATGATACTGGGTCGGCGAAAAAGCACTCAACCTTATATCCCACCATGGGGTCAGCATCCTCAAGCACTGTGTTCTTACAGCTCCAAACATCTGCAGATATTTCTATAAAACCTTTGCTCCCATGCCTCCATGCAAGTTCTAACAGGTTATACTTTAAGAAATCTTTTTCTTTGCTTCCCGGATATTAGCAGGGAAGAAAGAAAGAACTACTAAGACTAATCTGAGTAGAATTCCAATTCAGTGAAGTAAGATACTTAGGGCCACATCAGCATTCACCCGAAGTTTATTTTACTTGCATAATCATAGTGCTGGAGCTAAAAATACCCTAATAACTTGCATAATGAATAAGGAAGCTCAATATTGGTAGGCTTTGGTTGTTACAGTAAAATCCGTTTTCTTTTATGAATCATTTATTCAAATGACCACCCTTCTTTACAGTCTGTCTCCTAATCTACACACTAAAATGTTGGCCAGCCATGGCAGCTCACACCTGTAATCCCAGGGCTTTAGAAGGCCAAGGCTAGAGGACTACTTGAGGCCAGGAGTTTGAGACCAGCCTGGGCAACATGGTGAGCCCCATCTTTACAAAACACGTTTTAAAAATTAGCTAGGTGTGCTGGCATGCACTTATAATCCTAGATACTCAGGAGGCTGAGACAGGAGGAGCTCTTGAGCCCAGGAGTTTGAGGCTACAATGAGCCAGGATCATGCCACTGCACTCCAGCCTGCGTGACAGAGTCAGACCCTGTCTTTAAAAATTAGATAGATGGATGGATGGATGGATGGATGGATGGATGGATGGATGGATAGATAGATAGACAGACAGACAGACAGACAGACATAGATAGATAGGTAGATGATAGATAGATGACTAGATAGATAGATAGATAGATAGATATAGGTAGATGATAGAGATAGATTAGATAGAGATAGATGATAGATAGATAGATAGATAGATAGATAGATAGATAGATAGATGAAAGATATGATAGATAAAACTTTGATTCTGATCCCACTGCTCAACTGAAACTATTTTCTATGTGGTCATCCAAACAGTGATTATGCCAAAATATTTAAGAGAGCAGGATGGGGCCCTCACAGTCTGATCCCAGAGTGTGGGCCACTTCCTTTTGCATCTACTCTTGCTCTGTCCCCTATATTCCAGCCACACTGAACTACTGTAAAATAAGCCCCAAACACCTTTCCTATCTGCAAGCCTGTGCTCTTGGTGTCCCCTTCACCCGACATCCCCTTCCCATGTCCATCTACCTATTGAACTTGACCTTAAGGACCAGTGCCAATGTTATTTCCTTTTTGTATGTCTCCTAATCCATTTCTCCACCATTCCATCAATTGCTCCTTATCTATGTTTTCTGTATTTTATACACACCCTTATCATACCATTTATATCACATTTTAGGTATTTATCTGTATTCCTTCCTCTCACATTGCATTGCATGCAAAATGATCATGATTACTATTTGCTGAACTCATGCCTCCCAGTTTCCCTTAGAGTGAAAGTCACTGTCAGCACGTTTTGTCCACCTGCTCATACCCAATCTCAATAGGGAAGATAAACATGACAGGGTGGAAATGCTAGGAGAAAGGCTGCTCTGCAGCTTAGCAGAAACCTAGACACTTAAAAGTGAACTGATCCCATGATTTAAGGAAGCCTACCAAAAAAATAAAATTAAAAAGTGAACTGAAGTTCATGCAAGTGATTGTGGTGAATGCAAAAAGGAAGTGGGATGATTTTCATAGCTTTTACTAGAAAAATGACAGAAACCTGAGATGTGGGATGATGAAGGGGGAAGTCACAGGGGTAGGAGGCTCTCCTGCCCTATTTCGAGTACTCTCTGGAATGGCGTTGACCAGATTGCATTGACCACAGAGCCTCGTTAGTGGCTGTTATGTTTTCTCATTGTTCTCAAGATATGTTTTTTCTTCATGATTACTTTAAAAATGTAACTTCTAAGACTATCTCTGTAGAAATCATTTCGGCAGAAGAGAGTAGAAAAATAATCTAAGTACGTATTGCCTGTGGTTACTAAAGTACTTACGCAAAAACCTAGCCTACTGAGGTTTTAAACTTTGATATGGGTCAGGCTTACCTGAAGGGCTGGTGAAAACACTGATTGCAGTGACTTACCCTGAGATGCTAACTTAGTAGATCTGAGTTGGGACCACCACTTCACATTTCTCACAAGCATCATCCCAAGTGATGAGGATTTGCTTACCTGAGGACCTCACTTTGAGAACCAGTGCTCTCATTCATTCATGTCTCATGCTGTGACCTCCAAGCGGGGTCACACAGGTCTTCTTTCCCTGATCTGGACAGCTCCTCATAAACCCTCCCTTCCATCTCAGTCTAATGGGGTGTGAGCCCACACAGTGAGTGTCAAAAGTGCCCAGGAACACTGCATCTAAAATAACAGAGATGGAGTTAGAAGTAGAGAAGTGAGGAAAGGCACATATTTATTAATAATTGATAAGAAAAAAAAAAAACGGCCAGGTGTGGTGGCTCATGCCTGTAATCCCAGCACACAGGGAGGCTGAGGCAGGAGGATCACTTGAGCCCAGGAGTTCGAGATCAGCCTGGGCAACATGACGAAACCACGTCTCTACCAAAAAATACAAAAATTAGTGGGTATAGTGGCACGCACCTGTAGTCCCAGCTACTCGGGAGGCTCAGGTGGATCACCTGAGCCCAGGGAGGTCGAGGCTGCAGTGAGCTGTGATTGTGCCACTGTACTTCAGCCTGGGCAACAGAGTGAGACCCCATCTCAAAAATAATAATAATAATAATCCCATGCATTCTACAAAACCAAATTTTACAGTCTGTCAAAGATAAGGTATTCTTTCCTTTGAGCTCTTCTGCAAAGACTTAAAATTATCTCATACACAGTTCTGTTTAGTTTTAAAAATATATTGTCCTTACCCAGATGTTTTGCTAATTCTCCCGTCCCATCCTTTCCATGTAGCTAAAAACAATGCAGAAAGGCTTGGATAAGAATAGAATGATCTGGACTGATTCTCGATATCTGGGTTTTAAAAAAGAAGAATATACTGATAAAAATAATTACAGACATGCGTTTGACTTTCTCAACTCCATGTCTACTAGGCCCACTTTGTGCTTTGAGATTCAAATAAAATTGGTTCAAATCCCCAGCTCATTTATTATGGGAAATCCTCCGACCTTCCAAGTGTGTCCACGGACTTCACGGGCTTATGTTTTTGCCTAGTCACCTCTAGCTACTATGTTCTCTTCTACTCAATTCTAAATCTCTCAGGACAGGTGCGGTGGCTCCCACCTGTAATCCCAGCACTTTGGGAGGCTGAGACAGGTGGATCATGAGGTCAGGAGTTTGAGACCAGCCTGACCAACATGGTGAAACCTTGTCTCTACTGAAAACACAAAAATTAGCCAGGCATGGTGGCACACACCTGTAATCCCAGCTACTTGGGAGACTGAGGCAGGAGAATCACTTGAACCTGGGAGGTGGAGGTTGCACTGAGCTGACATTGAGCCATTGCACTCCAGTCTGGGTGACAGGGTGAGACTCCATCTCAAAAAAAATATATATATATATGTCTTTTATTCCTTGCTTGTTGAATTTAACACTTGACCTGTATGGTCCAATCACCAAGTGGAGTATATGGCTGTTGAACATATATTTCTTCCCAAACACTATTCCTTTAAAGCTTTGTTCTATTGTGGGCCCTACTAAAGATTTGTGGGTAACAGTAGGGGATTATATAACCTCACAATGTAACTTAAAATTAAATATTAGACTTCTTTTTTATTTTTTATTTTATTATTTTTATTTATTTATTATGAGACAGGGTCTCACTTTTGTCACCCAGGCTAGAGTGCAGTGGTGCCATCTCAGCTCACTGCAGCCTCAACCTCCTGGGTTCAAGTGATCCTCCTGCTTCAGCCCCATAAGTAACTGGGACTACAGGCACATACCACCATGCCTGGCTAAGTTTTGTATTTTTAGTGGAGACAGGGTTTTGCCATGTTGCCCAGGCTGGTCTTGAACTCCTGAGCTCAAGTGATCTGCCTGCTTCAACCTCCCAAAGTGCTAGAATTACAGGTGTGAGCCAGCGTGCCCCGCCTTAGACATCTATTTTTAAAGCATGTAAGAAAAGATTGACAACGTAGAAAAAGCTAGGGGGAGGTGTGGAGCCACACACAGGTAGAGCCACTCCTTTGAACTCTATCAATATGTGGAATTGTTTTACTTTCAAGATTCACTCATTCATTTGGCAAATATTTATTGAGCATCTACTATGAACCGGGCACTGTGAAAGACAGTGCAAGTGTAGAAACTAGTAAGACAGAGTGGTGTTGGAGACAGACAAATGAAAAGGTTAATACTGTAGACTGTGAGGGGTTCATGTTCCCTAAGAGAGGTTGAACCTAGGGTAGGGGAGGCTCCCTGGAGGCAATAATAACCTTAAGCTGATTCTTCAAGGATTATTTGGGAGGATCCAGGTAAAGGGGAAGGAACAGATAAGGATAGGGTGGAGAGGTAGACTAGGACCAGATAATGAGCATCCTGAAATAGCATGCTGATGGATTTGTACTTGTAAAATGTAAATTACATACAAAAATTAGCTGGGCGTGGTGGCACACACCTGTAATAGCAGCTACTCAGGAGGTTGAGGCAGGAGAATCACTTGAACCCGGGAGGCAGAGGTTGCAGTGAGCCAAGATCATGCCACTGCACTCCAGCCTGGG
>NW_012108808.1:5446679-5447294 GCF_000951045.1 Mandrillus leucophaeus | reverse complement strand
AGTAGAGAAGTGAGGAAAGGCACATATTTATTAATAATTGATAAGAAAAAAAAAAAACGGCCAGGTGTGGTGGCTCATGCCTGTAATCCCAGCACACAGGGAGGCTGAGGCAGGAGGATCACTTGAGCCCAGGAGTTCGAGATCAGCCTGGGCAACATGACGAAACCACGTCTCTACCAAAAAATACAAAAATTAGTGGGTATAGTGGCACGCACCTGTAGTCCCAGCTACTCGGGAGGCTCAGGTGGATCACCTGAGCCCAGGGAGGTCGAGGCTGCAGTGAGCTGTGATTGTGCCACTGTACTTCAGCCTGGGCAACAGAGTGAGACCCCATCTCAAAAATAATAATAATAATAATCCCATGCATTCTACAAAACCAAATTTTACAGTCTGTCAAAGATAAGGTATTCTTTCCTTTGAGCTCTTCTGCAAAGACTTAAAATTATCTCATACACAGTTCTGTTTAGTTTTAAAAATATATTGTCCTTACCCAGATGTTTTGCTAATTCTCCCGTCCCATCCTTTCCATGTAGCTAAAAACAATGCAGAAAGGCTTGGATAAGAATAGAATGATCTGGACTGATTCTCGATATCTGGGTTTTAAAAAAGAAGAAT
>NW_012108808.1:5436314-5444656 GCF_000951045.1 Mandrillus leucophaeus | reverse complement strand
AAATTATAGTGCCTGGCACAAAGTAAAGCTCTCAGCAAATCCTTGTTCTTCATTACTTATCCTATGGGCAATAGGACAGATTTTAAGTGGTGTGTGTCTGTGTGTCAGGGTGAAAGGGTAAGTGGGGAGGTGTGGTGACATAGTAAGATTTGCAGCTTGCAAGATCCCTTTGGCTACAGGGAGGAAAATAGGTTGTAGGAATCAGTATTAGAAGTAGCAAGGCAGCATAGAAGCCTGATAGAGTGATCTGGCAAAGTATGATGGAAGAGAGAGTAGAAGAATGGCCGTAGAGAAGGGGAAAGAAGGTGGTAGAGTGGTATACAGATAGGGATGGGTGAGGGAAAGGTGGTGTCAAGGATGACATGGAGTTTCCCAGCTGAGCAAATAAGTAGATGGTGGTGTCCTTCCCTGAGATAGGGAATTGCTGGAAGAAGAGGCGAGAGGGTGGAGGGGAGAAATAGTGCTTTCTATTTTTTTGAAATGTCCAGTTTTAATGCCTGTGGGTCATGCAGACAGCTGGGCATAGGCTGAAATTAATGAGGAAATCTGGACTGGGAACATAACTTTTGCAATTTGGCAGCCTTTAGAGACTAATTAAATCCATGGGAGTGGAGGAAATCACCCTGAAGCAGACCTAGGGGAGAACCCTGATAGTCACCTTTAGCTGGAGGATGATCAGAGGAACGAGAGAGGCTGAACAAGACCAAGATTCCAGAGAAGCAGGAAAAACACAAAGCTCACAGGCTATGAAGCAAGGAGGAGAGCAGTTCAACAAGACAGGGTTACACATTTTGGGGGAAATTCAAGTAAGATTAAGAATTTTTAAAATTCCCTTTACTATTCCCTCAGCCTTATTGAGGCTACGATCTGCCCTCATGTAAATCTTCTCTTTAAGCTCTGTTCTTACCATGTTTGCTTATTCTTGACCTCATTTGCCTGCTTACATAGCTTAAATCCCATCATCAGCCCATATCTAAAATTGTTGGCCAACAGTTCTAAAACGATTCATGTGAAACAACTTAAGCTGACTCTGTCTGCTGTTAATTATCCTTTTCTCTCCCTATTTTCACTTTAATCACTATCTATGGCATTTCCCATCGTATCTGTTTCAAATATTTTCCATTTTCCTCAAAACATGAATCCCTCCTCAACTCTCAGACTCAGCAAGTAATCCCATCTCCTACTTTAGGGGGAAGATGGAGGTTCATTGGTGTGAGCTCTCCTAGAAATGTCTCTTCTTCCTACTTCAAAACTTCTCTCATCTTCTCCTATTCTCTCCCTTTTCCTATATATTGAAAACAAAAAATTCCCCTTTCCAAATCTAACTTACATAACTTACAATCTAACTAACTTAACCCCTGTCTACCAATTGTCCCCAACATGACTCTTCAGATTGGTTTTCCTTCTACCCTCACCATTGCCTTCCAGACTATTATCAAATTTCAGCCTTCTGTGGCAGGCAGACTCTAAGACGGCCCCATAATTCCTGCCTCCTGGTGTTTCTGACAGTGTATTTCCCTTCACAGATAGGACCTGTGATTTGCTTCTAACAATCAGAATATGGCAAAAGTAATGGTGAGAGTTGACAATGTGGTAGCAGCCCTCACTCTCAGCGCCTGCTCAGCCTCCGGCCTGGGCCTCGGCCTCCACTGTGGCTGCGCTTAACGAGCCCTTCAGCCCGCCACAGCACCATGAGAGCCCCTCTCTGGGCTGGCTGAGGCCGGAGCCTCCTCCCTCTGCTTGAGGGGAGGTGTGGAGGGAGAGGCGCGGGTGGCAACCGGTGCTGCACTTGCAGGCCGGTGTGAGTTCCGGCGGGCGTGGGCGCGGGCGCCGGCTCGGGCTCTGCTGGCCCGACACACGGAGCGGCCAGCCAGCACTGCCGGCCCAGGGCAGTGAGGGGCTTAGCACCGGGGCCAGCAGTGGCAGAGGTTGCACCAGGTCCCCCAGCAGTGCCGGCCCACCGGTGCTGCACTCAAATTCTCGCCGGGCCTTAGCTGTTTCCCCACGGGGCAGGACTTGGGACCTGCAGCCCGCCATGTCTGAGCTCCCCCGCTGCAGTGGGCTCCCGCGCGGGCTGAGCCTCCCCAATGGGCGACGCCCCTGCTCCGTGGCGCCGAGTCCCATCCACAGCCCAAGGGCTGAGAAGTGCAGGCGCGGCTGGGGACTGGCGGGCAGCTCTGCCTGCAGCCCTGATGCATGATCCACTGGGTGAAGCCAGCTGGGCTCCTGAACTGGATGGCGACTGGAGAACCTTTATATCTAGCCGGAGGATCCTATGTGCACCAATCAGCACTCTGTGTCTAGCTCAGGGTTTGTAAATACACCAATCAGTACTCTGTGTCTAGCTCAAGGTTTGTGAGTACACTCAATTGGTACTCTGTATCTAGCTAACCTAGTGGGGATTTGGAGGGCTAGCACTCTGTGACTATGTCTAGCTCAAGGATTGTAAATGCACCAATCAGCATTCTGTGTCTAGCTCTCTATAAAATAGACCAATCAGCTCTGTGTAAAATGGACCAATCAGTAGGATGTGGGTGGGGCCTGATAAGGGAATGAAAGCAAGCTGCCGGAGCCAGGGAGGGGTAGGTAACCCGTTGGAGTTCCCTTCCAGAATATGGAGGCTTTGTTCTTTCCCTCTTTGCAATAAATCTTGCTGCTGCTCACTCTTTGGGTCCAGGCTGCCTTTATGAGCTGTAACTCTTACCGCGAAGGTCTGCAGCTTCACTTCTGAAGCCAGCGAGACCACGAACCCACCAGGAAGAAGGAACAACTCCAGGCGCGCTACCTTTAAGAGCTGTAACGCTCACCACGAAGGTCTGCAGCTTCACTACTGACAGCGAGACCACGAACCCCCCAGAAGGAAGATGCTCCAGACACATCTGAACGTCTGAAGGAACAAACTCCGGACACACCATCTTTAAGAACTGTAACACTCACTGCGAGGGTCTGCGGCTTCATTCTTGAGGTCAGTGAGACCATGAACCCACCAATTCCGGACACAACGGGATGTTACCTATACTGTTATATAGCCGTATGCAGCTAATTCACCTTATATACCTAAAACAATCCTTCCCTAAAACTGTGCTCTCAAACATCCATTGTTCTCCATTTCCCTTTGTTATAATAGTTCTTTCTTTTTTTTTTTTTTTCCCCGACAGAATCTCCCAGGTTGGAGTGCAGAGGCACGATCTCGGCTCTCTGCAACCTCCACCCCCAGGTTCAAGCTATTCTCCTGTCTAGCCTCTGGAGTGGCTGGGACTATAGGTGTACACCACCACGCCCAGCTAAATTTTTGTATTTTTAGTAGAGATGGGATTTCAGCATGTTGTCCAGGCTGATCTCTTAACTCCTGACCTTAAGTGATCCACCTGCCTTGGCCTCCCAAAGTGCTGGTGAGCCACTGCATACGGCCTGTATAATATTTCTTGAAAGGAAAATAATCTATATTAGCTATATCCACATTATTATCATCTATCCTGTGATGAATTTTAAATAGCCTTAAGTTTTTGGCTCCTCCCATTGAGAAGTGGAGTCTAGTCCTCCACTGGGTTGACCTTGTGGCTTCCTTTTACTACCAGAGTGTGGTTGAAACAATACTATGTAACATCAGAGAAGACTTAAGAGATCACTGCTTTGACTTTTATGCACTTGGAACAGATCTTCCTGGAATCCCACCGCCATGCTGTGAGAAACTCGACCTCATGCATAAACTGTGTGCAGGGGATAACTGAGGCTCTCTGGGCAACAGCCCCAGCTGGGTTCTCAGCCAACAGCCAGCACTGACAGCCAGTCAGGTGAATGAGCTATTTGGGATGTTTCTGCAGAGTCAAGCCTCCAGATGACTGCAGCCTCCCAGTGGCCCAGCCAACACCATTTGGAGCTGAAGGACCACCCAACTAAGCCTAGAGCCTAGTCAATGCTTAGAAATGTGAGAAGCAATAAATTATGCTACTACTTTTTTTCTTTTTTCTTTTTTTTTGTGAGACAGAGTCCCGCTCTGTCACCCAGGCTGGAGTTCAGTGGCACGATCTCAGCTCACCACAACCTCCACCTCCCAGGTTCAAGCAATTCTCCTGTCTCAGCCTCCCAAGTAGCTGGGACTACAGGTGCATGCCACCATGCTCGGCTAATTTTTGTATTTTTAGTAGAGACAGGGTTTCACTATGTTGGCCAGGCTGGTCTTAAACCCCTGACCTTGTGATCCTCCCACCTGAGCCTCCCAAAGTGCTGAGATGACAGGCATGAGCCACTGCACCCAGCAGATGACACTACTATTTTAAGATGCTATGTCTGGGGTTGTTTGCTAAGTACCAATAGGTCACTGAACATTCACTTTTCATCCTTTCCTCTCTGATGAAGCAGTTCCTTTCCAGAACAGTAATCTTAGTCTCAACATTTAGTAACCCTTTTTGCTTGTTTTTCTTTCTTAACAGCTGCAAGGCATATAATACTAATGAAATTATTTTTTTTTTTCTTCATGCTTTCTTCTCCTTTCATTTCTGTAACATCCTCTGGGACACAAGTTCTTCCCCTCATCCCCTAGATTAAATGTTCCCCAAGGTACTGTACTTGGACATTTCTCTCTATGCCCTCTTGCTTGATAGTCTCTTCCAATCTCATTGTTTTAAATCTCACCTCTATGCAGGTAATGTTCAAATCCTTTAAGAGGCACAATGATTAGAAGCTCAAGGTCTGGAAATGGGCCAGACAGAGTTTTAATCCCGGATCTGCCAATTACTAGCCATGTGACAATGAACGAGTGGCTTAACCTCTCTAAACCTCCATTTTTCGCTTCTCTTAAATCTGGATAATAATTGGATCTTGCTAATAGGAATATCACTTGAGCCTGCCACAAAGCGCTCAATCAGTGCTTTTCAACATTTTAGTTTTTCATATTACTGCTTCCATTAGAAAAATGATAATGCCAGTATGCATTCTGGGATAAATGGAAGCGGCTGCTCAGGTCAAAGACAATTGGTCTGGGGCTTTGGCCTCTCCAGCCCCTGCCCAGCCCCCACCCTACTGCGTAATCAATATTTGGGCCCATCAGCTCATTACTGGCACACCAAGGGGAAACTTTACAGGAAGTGGTAGCAGTTACCCTTATATCTGGCCCTGATCTCTCTCCAGGGCTCCAGGCCCACAGTAACAACTCTCTGCTGAGCACTATCCCCACCACCTTCATCCCCAAACCAGATGATGATTCTCAAAGTGAGATCCAGGGTCAGTAGCATCAGCGCCACCTGAAACCTCTTTAGAAATGCAAATTCAAGTCCCAACCCAGACCAACTGAACCAGCAACTCTACGGATGCGTCCGGCTGTATGCATTTTAACAAACTCTCCAGGTAATTCTGATGCAGGTAAAAGTTAGAGAACAGGTGACCTATAGTGATATCAACTCTGAGGACCAAGCATGCTCCTCCAGCTTTGTTTCCTACTTGGGTTAATTAGTTCCACTACCCTCCCAGCTACCTGGGCTCATAAACTTCCCATTCATTCTTGACTTTTCCATCCTGTCTGCCTGCTGTATCTAGTCAGTCACAATCCTGTCTTTGCCTCTAACAAAGTTAGTCATTATTCACATATTCCTTCCTTCCTTCCTTCCTTTCTTCTTTCTTTCTTTTTTTTTTTTTTTTTTTTGACAGAGTTTCGCTCCTGTTGCCGAGGCTGGAGTGTAATGGCACGATCTCGGCTCACTGCAACTTCTGCCTCTCAGGTTCAAACAATTCTCCTGCCTCAGCCCCCTAAGTAGCTGGGATTACATGCTTGTGCCACCACACCCAGCTAATTTTATATTTTTAGTAGAGACAGGGTTTCTCCATGTTGGTCAGGCTGGTCTCGAACTCCCAACCTCAGGTGATCCACCCGCCTCGACCCCCCAAAGCACTGGGATTACAGGCATGAGCCACTGCGCCCGGCCCCACATATTTCTTTCTTGGCTCTGTTCCCACAACCACTCCCGAGGAAGTGCTGGCCAGTTTCTCTCAAACCGATTCATTTAAAAGCCAATTTGCCTGTGACCAATTTCACTAACAGCCAGTTAGGATAAAGCAAATTCATTTAAAAATTAATTCCATGCAGATAAATTGGCCCATTTTTTTTTTATGACTTCTACTACTTCTAAGTTTACTAAGTCTTTACCCCTCCAGATATTATAACTATACAAATACTTAATTCTATTTATCTAGTGTTTTACATGTTAATTTTTTTACACTTGACTCTTGAATTGTCTGGAATGTGTTTTGGCTTCTCAGTGTCAAGCGAAGGTCAAATTGTTTGCCTGCTTACCATGCAAGGGAGAAAGCTCCTCATTTACAAGTCTAAGTTCTGAGCTCTCGGCCATTACAACTTTATTCCCCGCACGGCCAAGCAGAAAGATCAAAGACCATACCCAGGAAGGCTGAAGTGCTGCCGTTGTTGTTTCACAAGGGAGCGATTGTCCCACTTTCCACATTTTGTAGCAGGACAAGCCGCAGACAAAACCCCTCAGACACCCAGTTAAAGAAGGAAGGGCTTTATTCAGCTGGGAGCTTCGGCAAGACTCACATCTCCAACAACCGAGCTCCCCGAGTGAGCAATTCGTGTCCCTTTTAAGGGCTCACAGCTCTAAGGGGGTCCATGTGAGAGGGTCGTGTTCAACTGAGCAAGCAGTGGGTACGTGACTGGGAGCTGCATGCACCAGTAATTAGAACAGAACAGAACAGGACAGGGATTTTCACAGTGCTTTTCTATATAATGTCTGTGATCTATAGATAACATAACTGATTAGGTCATGGGTCGGTCTTTAACTACCAGGCCCAGGTGTGGTGCTGAGCTGTCTGCTTGTGGATTTCATTTCTGCCTTTTAGTTTTTACTTCTTCTTTCTTTGGAGGCAGAAATTGGGCATAAGACAATATGAGGGGTGTTCTCCTCCCTTAATTTGACTGACTTTCTGGGAATAAACTTACTTTCTTATTAGCATCTTGAAATGGGCTTACTTGCAAGAAAGTAAGGCAGAAGTGTCCTTGGACAAATTAGCTTTTAAAATCCTTAAATGTTCAAAAATCAGTATAAGGAAACAACAGAACCAGCATGGGTGAGGTCTGGGCATGATGGGTGGTGTCATCGCCTCACGTGTATTTCTTTACTTTTTTAAAAAAATTGGCCGGACGTGATGGCTCACTCCTGTAATCCCAGCACTTTGAGAGGCTGAGGTGGGTGGATCACCTCAGGTCAGGAATTCGTGACCAGCCTGGCCAACATGGTGAAACCCCATCTCTACTAAAAAGACAAAAATTAGCTGGGCGTGGTGGCACACACTTGTAATCCCAGCCACTCGGGAGGCTGAGGCAGGAGAATCGCTTGAACCCAGGAGTTGGAGGTTGCAGTGAGTCAAGATCGCACCAGTACACTCCACCCTGGGCAACAAGAGTAAAATTCTGTCTAAAAAACAGCAACAAAAAAAAAATAATGTAAGGAATCTAAACCTTCTAGATATTCCCTTCCTCTGAGGCACTTTGTCTCCCTGCTTTTCTACTGCCATTGTGGCCTGTGGAAAGGCAGGACAGAGAAGGAGGAAATGGGGAAGGAGAAGTGACTACCAGGTAAGAGATGGTGGGCCCACCCTTTCTGCCCCCAGAGGATGAGGCAGGGACTGGAAAGCATAGGGGAAAAAAGTAATATCTTTTCTCATCCAATGCTAGGCTCATGGCTAAGACTCAAATAACAAAAATCAGATTAACAAGAGAGTGCATATGGATTTATTTAATATAGGTGTTATGTGACATGGGAGCTTTCAGAAAATGAAGACCCAAAGGAACAAGAGATCTGTGGATTTTCATGGACAGTCATCTGTGGATTTTCGAGGACAGTCATGCAGAAGCATACTTGGAGAATGGGGATTATCTTGAGGTAATGAACTTGGTGGTGGGAATTTAACAAATCCTGTTTATTCACATTCCTCTTAGCCTTTGTGCATGACATTCCTTCCCTCTGGGCATAGGGCAGGACACCTGTCACATGAGGATTTTCAGGGGAGGAGGACAAGGTCAGAGAGTGACCTTGCTAGGTTTTATGAGGCTTTATGACTTGCTTCAGAGAAGAAAGGCAAGAAAAAGGTAAGGTAGGCCGGGTGCGGTGGCTCACACCAATAATCCCAGCACTTCAGGAGGCCGAGGCAGGCGGATCACTTGAGGCCAGGAGTTCAAGGCCAGCCTGGCCAACATGGTGAAACCCTGTCTCTACTAAAAATACAAAAAATTAGCTGTACATGGTGGTGGATGCCTGTAATCCCAGCTATTTGGGAGGCTGAGGCAGGAGAATCGCTTGAGCCTGGGAGGCGGAGGTTGCAATGAGCCATGA
>NW_012108808.1:5401004-5436149 GCF_000951045.1 Mandrillus leucophaeus | reverse complement strand
CCTTCCTGCTTCTGCTTTTTCAATTTCCAAGGTGCCATATTTTGGGCAGTGTTTCCTACACCACTTCAGGAGATAAGGGTTGGACACATTTGGGATGATGACTCCCTTTCCGGTGTCTATCCAGAAGGGGTACAGCATCACATTAAAAAGAGGGGGAAAGCCAAAAACAGAGGGCTCCATGTGGGGAAGCCTTCTGTGCGGGCTGGCTCCAGGCAACATGGGCAACTGTAGAACTACAATAGGTTTGTTGCCTGATGCACCCAGTAAGTCAATACTCTGAGACTCCAGGTTGCAGCAGAGACAGGTGTAATCTCAGGTTCGCTGAATGAGGAGATGGGAGGAAACCTCACATTCATCTCCCCAAGAAGTGTGGGCCTAGGGCTCTTGGGGGTTTTGGAGTAGGGTGAAGTGTGGGGATCATTGATTGGTTGAAGAATGCAGGGTGAAGTCATGGGACAGGGAGATGAAGAAGCTGTATCCTTATGTGGATCCTGTTTCTCTGTAGGAGTTGTCAAACCGGTTGCTGGAATTCTGGGCCTGAAAAATATCGTAAGTGATCCTTAAGCCAAAGCGTTATGATTCTAATGTCAGAGATTCTATCTATAGAAACAATGGGGGATGCAAATAGTCAGGATCTAGTGCCATATAATTTTCAGCAAAAAGGAAGTGCACCAAAGAGCACCCTGTTTAATACTTCTTATATTCCTGTCCAGAACCCCGCATGCAATTCTTGTCAACCTGGTAGGGACAGCTTCAGCTGCAGCCAAGGGAAAGGGACAGGGGCACCTGTTAGACACAGAGAGTTCTGGGAACCTGACCCAAGTTTCCCTCAACTCCTGTGTGACATGAAGGAAAGTTCTTTCTCACCCCAGAATGGAGAGGAAGGCCACTGCACTGAGAGCAGCGGACCCGGCCTGGGAGCTGTCATGGCCAGAGAAAAACATGTCCCTCCTGAAGAGGCCTCAGAGATTTGACAGAAATGCAACTAAACTCAGAACAATTTCTAGAACTCCTAGGATCTTGTGGGGTTGCATTAGCAGGGGAAAACCACCAGGGCCTGTTGTAGCCAAGAGCCAACCAGAAAGAAGTTTCTCACGTTTACCTCATGGACACTGACCAAAGGCACTGGGGCCAGCCCAGAGCAGTAGCCCCCATGGACACCAGGAAGCTCCAGAGGCCAGTCAGAGGGTCTAGCTGAGAGTCCTCTTCCTCTGTGGCCACCATGTTGCACACCTGGGTCCCTGCACCCAGAGAGGAAGATAAAGGAGATGGAACATTTTCCTAAAATGACTGTTTAAACCTGTATTAGTCCATTCTCACGGTACTATAAAGAACTGACTGAGACTGGATAATTTATAAAGGAAAGAGGTTTAATTGACTCACAGCTCTGCAGGGCTTGGGAGGCCTCAGGAAACTTACAGTCATGGCAGAAGGGGAAGGAAACAGGTCCTTTTTCATATGGCAGCAGGAGAGAGAAGAATGAGTGCCCAGCAAAGAGGGAAGCTGCATATGCAAACATCAGATCTTGTGAGAACAAACTCATTCTCAGGAGAACAGGACAGGGGAAACCACCCCATGATCCAATTATCTCCACCTGGTCCCTCCCACGACGCGTGGGGATTATGGGAACTGCAATTCAAAATGAGATTTGGGTGGTGACACAGGCAAACCATATCAAAACCTATAGACACAGAGGGACTGATTAAAAGGCTTGACTGTGCGCCTACCTCCACTGTCCGTCACCACTCAGTCAGGTGAGGGAGGATGAGGAAGATTATATCATTACAGAAAATAAAGAAAAACATTTTCTTTGCACTTCTTAGTAGATGTGTGCAAATTGCCCCCATTACATAATAAAAAGAAAATACAGTTGACCCTTGAACTGTAACAGGACAAGCCACAGACAAAACCCCTCAGACACCCAGTTAAAGAAGGAAGGGCTTTATTCGGCCGGGAGATTCAGCAAGACTCACGTCTCCAACAACCGAGCTCCCCGAGTGAGCAATTCCTGTCCCTTTTAAGGGCTCACAGCTCTAAGGGGGTCTGTGTGAGAGAGTCGTGATCGATTGAGCAAGCTGGGGTACGTGACTGGGGACTGCATGCACAGGTAATTAGAACGGAACAGAACAGGACAGGGATCTTCATAGTGCTTTTCTTATGCAAATAACCGATTAGGTCAGGGGTCCATGTTTAACTACCAGGCCCAGGCTGTGGCCCTGGCCTGTCTGCTTGTGGATTTCATTTCTGCCTTTTAGTTTTTACTTCTTCTTTCTTTGGAGGCAGAAATTGGGTATAAGATAATATGAGGGGTGGTCTCCTCCCTTAGAACACCACAGGTTTGGCTGTGGGAGTCCACTTATATGTGGATTTTCTTCCTCCTCTGCCACCCCTGAGAGAGCAAAACCAACCCCTCCTCTTCCTCTTCCTCCTCCTCAGCCTACTCAATGTGAAGATGACAGGGTGAAGATCTTTATCATGAGCCACTTCCACTTAATAAATAGTTAATATATTTTATCTTCCTTGTGATTTTCTTCATAACATTTTCTTTTCTCTAGCTTACTTTCTTGTAAGAATACAGCACAAGGTGCATATAACATGCAAAATATGTGTTGAGCTCTTACCAGTAAGGATTCCAGTCAGCAGCAGGCTATTAATAGTGGGAAGTCATAAGTTATATATGAGCCAGATGTGGTGGCTCACACCTGTAATCCTAACACTTCGAGAGGCCAAGGCAAATGGATTGCTTGAGCTCAGGAGTTCAAGACCAGCCTGGGGAACATGGTGAAACCACAACTCTACAAAAAAATACAAAAATTAACCAGGCATGGTGGCACATGCCTGTGGTCCCAGCTATTTGGGAGACTGAGGTGGCTTGAGCCTGGGAGGTGGAGGTTGAAGTGAACAAAAATTGCACCACTGCGCTAAAGCCTGGGCAACAGAGTAAAACCTTGTCTCAAAAAAAAAAAAAAAAGAAGTTATATATGGATTTTCTAATGCAAGGTTGTTGATACCCCTAACTCCTGCATTGTTCAAGGGTCAACTGGACGTCCAAAAGCCTTAAAAACTCAGAAAGATCTGGAAATTTCCTACCATAATTTAACTGTTCATTTCCCCCCACAAAACAGGGCCAACTTGCATTACTTTTAAGTTTATTAAATATTTAATAAATAAAAACTAATATTTATAAAGCAATATATAATGTATGAAAAACAGTAATTTAACAAAAACCAAATGCACAAGGATCTGTTTGTCAAAAGGGCACACCTATAACCCTGAAGACCATCCCAGCCCCTTTGTTCCTGCAGAGAAATCACCGTCCTTGGTTTCGCATTCATCGTTCTCTTGTTTTCTTAACAGTTTTACTATGTATTTTTGTTTCTCTAAATAATATGTCGTTCAGCTTTGCAGGGTTGTTTGTTTGTTTGTTTGTTTGAGATGGAGTCTCGCTCTTATTGCCCAGGCTGGAGTGCAATGGCACAATCTTGGCTCACTGAAACCTCCGCCTCCCAGGTTCAAGTGATTCTCCTGCCTCAGCCTCCCAAGTAGCTGGGATTACAGGCTGTTGTTGTTGTTGTTGTTGTTGTTTAAACTTTATATGGAGTCTTTGTTGTATGTATTCTTTGGGGACTCTTCTTCTTTGGGTCAGCGTTGTGCTCCTTAGATGCTCCCATGCGGTTGTGAGCAACTCTAATTCATTCATTTTTCACTGATTAGTGTTCCAGTGCATCTAGACCACCATTTAGTCACTCACATTTGGAGTCTCCTCTTGTTAGTTATTGCCTACAGTCCTGCTCTGCACATTCTTGTATGGACCCTGGAGTGCACAACCCAAGAGTTTCTCTAAGGTAAATAATCTAGGCAGGACCAGCTGATGCTATGAAACCTGTACAGACATATAGGACCCCCATGCTTAGAAGGACCCTATGTCTCTGTTATTGGAACCCTACTGTCTCTGTCTTGACATCTTAATTTTTTTTTTTTTTTTTTTTTTAGAGTCCCGCTCTGTCGTGCAAGCTGGAGTGCAGTGGTGCAATCTTGGCTCACTGCAACCTCCACCTCTGGGGCTCAAGTGATTCTCCTGCCTCAACCTCCTGAGTAGCTGGGACTACAGGTGCCCACCACCACACCCAGCTAATTTTCATATTTTTAGTAGAGACAGGGTTTCACTATGTTGGCTAGGTTGGTCTCGAACTCCTGACCTCAGGTAATCTGCCTGCCTCAACCTCTCAAAGTGCTGGGACTATAGGAGTGAGCCACTGTGCCTGGCCAAAATCTTAATTTTTTAATAAGGGACTTTGCATCTTCATTTTGCAGCTGCCCCCACAGACAATGTAGCTGGTCCTATCCTTAGAGTGGACTTTCTGGGTCACAGTGTCAACTTTAGTAGCCCATTGTACTGTTGCAGACTTTGCAAATGGTTTTTCAAAAGTGTTACATCGTTTACATTTCCTACCAGCAACAGATGAAAGTTCATATTGGTCCACATCCTTGCCCACACTTATTGTCCAGCTTGAACATTTTTGTCAACCTGGTGGGTATGAAATGCATTTTGTTGTATCAATTTATTTATTTATTTATTTATTTATTTATTTATTTATTTTTTAGACAGAGCCTCACTCTATCAACACCTTGATTTGGCTTTGTGAGACCCAGAGCAGGAAAATCAATCAAGCCCACCCAGACTTCTGACCTAAAGAACTGTGAGATCATGTGTTTGTGTTGTTTTAAACCTCTAAGTTTGTCGTCACTTGTTAGCGCAGCAATAGGAAACACAAGTGCCTGTTTGTGGGTAGAACGCTGAAGTCAGACAGGTGTGTTCAATCCTTTCACTGTCACTTAAGAGCTTTTCAACCTCTCTAAGCTTTTGTATCCTCATTGTTGAAAAGAATAAATGGTGTAAATTCCTATTTAGCTTAGCTCACACAGGTTCTGGGAAAATTCAAAGTTATAACATATCAAATGCCTCATGTGCAACGGATTCACAAGCAATAACCTCCATACACAAGCCGTGCTCCTGTATCCATGCCTTTGTCTTGCCTCTGATGCTCTAATTTCTTCACACCCACCTGCTACCCATTCTCCAAGGCCCATCAACAATGTCACCTCTTAGGCAGAACTTCTGTGACCCATCAAATACAAGTAATATCTTTGTCATGAATTCTTGTAGCGTGCCATGTTTACCTCTCTCTGTCAGAGTAAGATTAAAGCTCAGGTCTCTGATTTCTGTCGAATATTAGGAAACAACAGAAATGAAATGCAGAACGTTAAAAGTTCCTATAGGGCCCTGCTCATTGCACCACTGAGCTCTGGCAGCAGGTGCAGGTAGAAGGTACCGCTCGCCCCCAACCAGCAGTCTATGGACTCTCTGAATCCCAGTCATCGCCTCTCAGGATGAAAACTATGTACTAGTAAGGAAGGAGACCACTACTCCTCCTGCTGCCCTCCTCCCCCCACCTTGCCTAGTTCACAAGACAGGAGGAAAGAGAGAAAGAAACAAAAGTAAGATAAACAACCAGACAACCTTGGCACCACCACCCGGCCCTAGGAGTTAAAAAAAAGTAGTAATAATAATATCAACCCCTGACCTAAACTACTTGTGTTATCTGTAAATTCCAGACACTATGAAAAAAGGGTTGTAAAACTTTTTGTTCTGTTAGCTGATGCATGTAGGCCCCAGTCACGTTTCTCACGCTTGCTCTATTTATCACGACCCTTTCACGTGGACCCCTTAAAGTTGTAAGCCTTTAAAAAGGCTAAGTATTTCTTTTTCGGGGAGCTCGGTTCTTAAGACGCAAGTCTGCCGACATTCCCGGCTGAATAAAAAAACCTCTTGTTCTTTAATCCGGTGTCTCAGGAGTTTTGTCTGCGGCTTGTCCTGCTACACTAGGATCAGGAAGTGTTATGGGTTGAACTGTGTTCCCCCAAAATTCATATGCTGAAGCTTTAATCTCCGGTGACTGTCGGAAGTTAGGGCCTTTATTTTAGTTATTATTATTATT
Organism: Mandrillus leucophaeus; assembly: GCF_000951045.1. NCBI lineage: Eukaryota > Metazoa > Chordata > Mammalia > Primates > Cercopithecidae > Mandrillus > Mandrillus leucophaeus. The sequence goes on along the minus strand of NW_012108808.1, from coordinate 5,430,150 downwards.
ATTTTAATTTTTTTTTTTTTTTTTTTTTTGAGACGGAGGGCTGGAGTGCAGTGGCACAATCTCAGCTCACTGCAAGTTCCGCCTCCTGGGTTCATGCCATTCTCCTGCCTCAGCCTCCCAAGTAGCTGGGACTACAGGGGCCCACCACCACGCCCGGCTAATTTTTTTGTATTTTTAGTAGAGACAGGGTTTCACCGTGTTAGCCAGGATGGTCTCGATCTCCTGACCTCGTGATCCGCCCGTCTCAGCCTCCCAAAGTGCTGGGATTAGAGGTGTGAGCCACCGTGCCTGGTCTAGGGCCTTTAAAGAGGTGATTAATTAAAATGAAATAATTTCTTAACTATGCTTAAATCACTATTATGAATTTATTTACATACTACTTACCTCCTTGGAGAGATTACAACTTCCTGGGGCAGCAGCTGTGATCTCTTGATGACTGTTGAGCTCCAGCAACGAGTACAGGGCCTGGTGCTTAGTAAACAGTTAATGAATATGTGTTTAATGAATGAAGCCCAGTTCACAAGGAAAACAGCACCTGAGCTTTAAAGATGTGAACCCCAAATATCTGGAATCTGAGACAGGTCTCGATCAATTTAGAAAGTTTATTTAGAAAGGTGAAAGGCATGCCTATGACACACCCTCAAGGAGGTCCTGGCAACATGTGCCCGCGGTGGTTGGGGTGCAGCATGCTTCTGTACATTCTAGGGAGACAGGAAGACATGAGACGTCAATCAATATGTGTATGTGTAAGATGTACGTTGCTTTGGTTCGGTCCAGAAAGGAGGGACAATTTGAAGAGTGGGGTAGTGGTTTCCAGGCCACCCAGGCTAGACAAAAGAGACAGAAGGTTGCATTGTTTTGAGTCCTTGATCAGACTTTCACTGAAAACACAAGTTAGTCTGGCTCAGTGAATCTGCATTTTTACTTAACAGGACAGAGGAAACCATCAGATACGCATTTGTCTCAGGTGAACCTCAGACGGATGACTTTCTGTCCGGGGAGGTGAAGATAAGTTATCAGTTTACATTGCCGGGGTGAAATTCAACAGAATGGTTTCAGGATAAAGAGCTTGAGGCTCACAAGGAATTTCCTTGTGGGCAAATTGTGAGGGAGGTATGTAGCTTTTTTATCTTTGTAGCTATCTTACTTAGGAATAAGATGGGAGGCGGGTTTGCATGACACAGATCCCAGCTTCACTTTTCCCTTGGCTTAGTGATTTGAGGGTCCTGAGATTTATTTGCCTTTCGTAGAGACAAAAAGAATGTTTCAATAAATCACCTTCAATTCCACTAATTTGTTTCTGTAGGCCCAGTCTGAATTATTTTGGATTCTAAATATTTGAGCATTTTAAATAGGCATGGTTTGTACGGAATCTGATTCAGTCTCTTCTTGACTTTCTAAGGCAAAATCTAGCCCAAACCAACACTTGTTCCCACCTCTTTTCTTTCATTCATGTGATAGTTTCCTGGTGTTTGAAGGGCATTTGGTGTTAGCAGACATTTGCATGCATCCCATATATGTATTTTCCTACATATGCGTATATATTTGTATATACATACGTGCTTCTCTATTAATATGTTCAATACCCACCCCAAGTAAAATAACCTTATTTAAAATATGTTGAGATTCTCAGGACTGGTGCTGTGGCTTATGCCTGTAATTCCAACATTCTGAGAGGCCGAGGCAGGTGGATCGCTTGACCTCAGGAGTTTGAGACCAGCCTGAGCAACATGGCGAAACCCTGTCTCTACCAAAAATACAAAAAATTAGCCAAGTGTGGCGGCGTGTGCCTGTAGTCCCAGCTACTCAGGAGGCTGAGGTGGGAGGTTCACTTGAGCCTGGGAGGGGGAGGTTACAGTGAGCCAAGATTGTGCCACTGCACACCAGCCTGGGCAACAGAGCAAGACTCCTTCTCAAAAAATAAAAGTAAAAGCAAAAACCAAAATAAATAAATATACTGGATTGAGATTCTCTTTCTTTATGTTTCCCCAGGCTCTAGGGGCTAGGTCCACGTTTGAGTGAAAGCTATCAGAGAGCTAATGAGCACAGAATCTAGAAACAAAACATAGGCAGTGTCCTTTTCTTCCTCTCATGAGAAATGAATCAAAATCTAAGTTTTGCCCAAAGGAGGACAGCCTCCCTCAGCAAAAACACTACTCCTGTTCTTTTCCTCATATCAGCAGTTTGTGCAGTGACTGTGCGGTTTATTTCAAGAAACTCGAGATTTTTCTGTTTAAAGGCCGGAGGAGAATATATTTGGCACGGATTCTTAGAGGAGTAGAAAGCTGTCTTTCTACTTGGCCTCGCTTATCTGATTCTCCTCCCCAGAGCAGAACTTCTTACAGCCTGGAGGCTGATCCTCCAACTTGGCACCCAGGAGCCCTGCAAAGATGTAAAGGCTTTGCAAGGCTAGGCTTTGTGGCTTAGCACCAACCCAGCCTGATTTTGAACTAACTGTCCCAGTTGACTGAGATTTCTCTCCTTTTTCTGTTTTCTGGTCCAGGTGTTTTATACCCTTTATTTCTCACTACATATGGCATTTTCCCCTCAGTATTGAAATTGTTGAGGATTTCAACAGTGCCAACATTTAAGGTATAGATCCAAGAAGACGCCCCTCACCCCGACCCTCCGTCCCCCAGGTCACTCTAACTGAAGTGCTTCTCTCTGCACCCCACTTAATTTTTTAGAGGCAATATCTGAGATCTTGTGTGACTTTCTGACTAAAGCTTAATTTAATGGAAGGAGATAAAATTAAGAGCATTTCTGTGTTTGTGATTTTAATATTTACAACTCAGGGGTGGGTGTGAAACAGAAAGCAAAGCAATGCTCGCCCCTGGTTTTTTGGGTTTTGTTTCTTTTTGTTGTTGTTGTTGTTTGAGATGGAGTCTCACTCTGTTGCCCAGGCTGGAGTGCAGTGGCGCATTCTCAGCTCACTGCAACCTCCACCCTCCAGGTTCAAGTGATTCTCCTGCCTCAGCCTCCAGAGTAACTGGGACTACAGGCGTGCATTACCACACCTGACTAATTTTTGTATTTTTAGTAAAGACAGGGTTTCACCATGTTGGCCAGGCTGGTCTCAAACTTTTGACTTCAGGTGATCCACCCACCTCGGCCTCCCAAAGTGCTGGGATTCAGGCATGAACCACGATGTCCGGCCTCACCCCTGTTTTTTGTGGTGTTTTACAGCTCATCAGGAGGCACTGGCATCGTCTTCTTTCTGCCCTCTCAACTAAAAATAACTTCTCTAGAAGGTAGCCTTTCTTACAGGTGTTACACAATGTTGTTTTTAATGTAATTTGTGTGGAAGGATAATTATGAAGTGGCTATCAACTTTGCTTCATGGCCATTTATCATAACAGTATTTTGTGATGATAACGTGCCACTGGAGACATAGGGATTTCTATTTCAGTAAGGAAGAAGAATTTATGAAAGTTTCTTCCTGACTTTGATGAAGTGGAGGTCTACATGCCATCCTAACAGAAATGCAGGCCACATTTTTTAAAGCTACCCCAGGGGGAAGACACAACAAACACACAACAGTAACTATTTTTTAAAAATCTCAGTGTTTAAGCTATAAATATTAATAGTATCTTCTACTTGTCTAAGCACTTTACCATTACAACAAGATTTCTCATTCATTCTTTTGTGTGTTTCCCACAATTACCTTGTGATAACGGAAGAAAAGCTATTACTATGTCTGTCTTCCTCACGGCAGAACCATAGTCCACAGGCTCAAGGTCACATAATCGGTGAGAGAGCCGCAAAAGCTTAAACCTAGATCTAGAGCTTTCTCACCATATTAATAATGGACTGTCCTTCCAATATAAGTCCGAGGTCTTCGTGTTGCTTCTTCCAGTAATTGTGACAGGCAGCATGAACCATAAACATTCTGTAGCCCCAGCGTTTTATGTCCTGTGATGCACAATGCTTAAAAGCCTGGTCCCAGTTGGGGGCCCAGTCTATAAATGTGAAGTAGACTTTTTATTTAATTGGCCCATGTGGAGATGAAAACTGTAGTCTTAGTTATGTCAGTGCCAGGCTTTAACCATATTTTTTCCAGGTTGCTAAAATTGCTTTACAGGTTATCTATTCACACTCCTGCTGTGATACAAATTTTTAACAAGAACAAAAATACAATCTCTGATCGGAATGGAGAAGATAGCATTCCATTCATCACAGTAATTATGAAGTATTTGTTATGTTCTGTTGCGACTGGGGCCCTAATGATACTACAGCCTTCTCTGGTCACCATCCATATTAGCCAAAGAAGTATTTTACAACCGTTCTGCTCATCTGAATAATCTCCAAGGGGAGAACATATTGATTTGGAATGCTTTTAAAAGGATGGTAATTAATGGATTTAGGATGAGCTATGCTCACCCAAATTACAGAGCAGAGATTTATTTCCCTGGATGGTACTTTTACAGTTTTCCAGTGTTGTGTATTTTGTCTCACCGGATAGGGTAACAGGTTATCATTTGCATTCTATTTTAACTTAGAATAATGTCTTCAATTTTCTTCTATGTCATGTATAGGATTTATGTGATTTTGGTGTTTTTCTCTCATACTAGGGCTTGACCATTAGGGAGAAAACATATGGATCCAAATGATACCCTTGATACCAAGATTTCTTGGATCCATGATGAACATTCCAAAGCTTATGGAAGAGCTGTAGGTCACAGGACGGCTAGAAAAGGAGAAGAGAAGCTTATTGGATACAACTTCTGAATTAGAGACAGCCTTTATGTTCAGGCTAATTTCTCCTATCCATTTTGAAAATGGCTCAATTTTTAAAAAATTTTTATTTTTAAGTTCAGAAGTATGCTTGTGCCAGGGGGATTTGTTGTGCAGACTATTTTGTCACCCAATTATTAAGCTTAGTGCCCATTAGTTATTTTTCATTATCTTCTCCCTCCTCCCACCCTCCACCCTCCAATAGGCCCCAATGTCTATTGTTCCCCTCTGTGTGTCCATGTGTTCTCATCATTTAGCTCCCACTTACAAGTGAGAACATGCAGTATTTGGTTTTCTGTTCCTGCTTTAGTTTGCTAAGGATAAAGGCCTCCAGCTCCATCCATGTTCCTGCAAAGGACATAATCTTGTTCTTTTTATAGCTGCATAGTATTCCATGATGTATATGTACCACATTTTCTTTATCCAATTTACTATTGATGGGCATTTAGGTTGAATATGTGTCTTTTTCTTGTGAATAGTGCTGCAATGAACATACACGTGCACATGTCTTTATGATAGAATGATTTATATTCCTTTGGGTATGTTCCTGTTAATGGGATTGCTGGGTGGAATGGTATTTCTGTTTTTAGGTCTCTGAGGAATTGCCACACTGTCTTCCACAATGGCTGAACTAATTTACATTCCCACCAATAGCATGTAAGTTTTTTTTCTCTGCAACCTCACCAGCATCTGTTATTTTTTGACTTTTTAATAATACCCTGTAAGGAACATGGCTGCGGTTTGTTCAAGGATAAGCCAAGGTAGGATGTTTACATACTGTGTGACTTGCGAGTTTAGAGCGCAGGCGTATAACTCCACTTGTTATCACAGCCATGTAGCCATAACATGGGAAGGCCATCCCTTGCTCTAAGCCAGTATTGTTTGCAAAAGGTGTAATTGCCCTGCTGATACTGTACAGGTGCGCTGGCACCCAGAGAAAGACAGAGAGAGCCAGAGGGGTCTGTGTTTGTAGATAGACAGGAGGGAGCCAGGACACAGCTCAGCTCACTTGTGCCCAGAGAGAGAAAGAGTTAAGCTGCTGACCCTGAAGGCAAGGGAGAGCCGGCTGTGCTGCTGTGTGTGTAGGAGCTGCTGAACTAAGCAACTGAGACAGGGTGGACAGCGTGAGAGACCTAGTGTGAGAAAGCCGTTAATGAAAACTGCTGCTGAATAAAGCCATGTCTCATCTACCTGCTGTCTCTTGAGTGTTCTTCCAGCTCCCTGCCCCAGGTCCACCCACTCCCCTCAGCCCTCAGCTGGGGCTGGAACCTGACCCTGGGCATGACATAGCCAGAAAAGTGGCTCAATTTTTATAGCGATAAGGGTCGGAGGACTGTGAGAAAAAAAAATCTTTTCATGGAGAGAAAAGGTTTAATTTTAGAAAACTTTCAAAATACACTCCTTTGAACTGGGCATGCAGCTTTATACTGTTGTTCCCACGATGCTATGGACATCAGGAGGCCTATCAATGGCTCTAAAAGCCCACGTGCCTCACTCTTTCCCCTAGAGCCCCACAAAGTTGACAGCAATGAAAGAGAGATTTCCGAGGTGGAAACTCAGTTCTATTTTCTTGATGGTATGGTAGTGGGAGAAAGAGAATAGGGAACTGTAGAGGAAGGAAAGAATTTGGTGACAAGGCTAAAAGATTCAGCAGCGTTCTAAAGCATGCCAAGACCAAAGTTGCTGTTTCCTGGTTCTGAATCTAGAAATAGGCCCAGGAAGCAATCAAAACATAACTTAATTCTTGCTATATTCATATTTATAATTATAGCTAACAAGTACTGCACAAAGCACTTTACTTGAATTATTTAATTTAATCTGCACAAGAAGTCTTTTAGGTACCATTATTATCCTCATTTTACCAACAAAGAAAATGATGTTTAAAAGAGGCTAAGTAACTTGCCCAAACTATACTTGTAGTACGTTCGACAGACTGTTACCAATCCCATATCTCCTTGATTCTAGAGTTTGTACTCCCACTAGACGTCTGCCAGAGGATGTTTTGTGGAAGATGCTTCTGCTCTGTGGGGCTTTCCTAATTTGCCCCTAATACTAAGGCAGGTTCCCAAGTCTTAACACTTCTCAGGGACTTAGATAAAGGGCAGCCAGGTGTAACAGAAAGAGGCTGAACTAAGAGTCAAAACCTTCCCCAGCAGCTGCACTTGCTAGTCACATGAGCCTGTGCTACTCATTTGGCCTGTCGGAACCTCAGACGTAGGGTAGGAATGATATTTTCTCTTCCAACCTGACATGGATGTTGAAAAGAGCAAATGTGAGAAAACTGTATAGATGAACATGATTTGAAAACTATGAAGTGCTTTCTAAATGTATTAGTATAAGAGAGTGGATTTGAGGGGTGAAATCAATTTGGGTAATCTTACACATCTTACACATCACCCCTACCAGGTGGGTGGTTTCCAGGCATTTCAAGGGATTTGAAATAAAGTTGAATAAGGGAACAGTCTCAGAACACTAACGTACCCGTCGGCCGGGCGCGGTGGCTCACGCCTGTAATCCTAGCACTTTGTGAGGCTGAGGCAGGTGGATCACCTGAGGTCAGGAGTTTGAGACCAGCCTGACCAACATGGAGAAAAACCGTCTGTACTAAAAGTATAAAAATTAGCCGGGCGTGGTGGTGTGTGCCTGTAATCCCAGCTACTAGGGAGGCTGAGGCAGGAGAATCACTTGAACCCAGGAGACGGAGGTTGCGGTGAGCCAAGAGCACACCATTGCACTTCAGCCTGGGCAACAAGAGCAAAACTCCTTCTCAAAAAAAAAAAAAGAACACTAACGTACCAATTTATTTGTCTTCCTTATTTTCCCTAATCTCTCCTTCATGAAAATTAGTTGAAACTATTAATGCTATATTGGACTGCTGTCTTGGGCTTCTCAGTCTCTCTCTTGACTTCCTTATCTGCCAAATAAACATGATGGTCTAGATCTGTGCTGTCAACACAGCACTGGCCATGTTTGGCTACTTAACGGAAATTAAGTTAAATTAAACATTTAGTTCCTCAGTCACACCAGCTACATTTCAAGTACTTGCATGAAGCTAGTGGCTATTGCATTGGCAATACAGAAGTAGAGCATGTCCATCATCTCAAAAAGTTGTACTGGAAGGCGCTGGTCGAGATAATTTGTAAAAGCCAATCCAGCTCCAACTCTTATTGAATTAACCTGATTGTTTCTTGTATGCTTTGAATGAAGTCCTTTTGCAATTGATATGTGAATACCTGTGCACATCATGTCAAGGAAGGTATTGGTTTAGTTGACAAAATATATAACAACCGTGGTACATTATATGTGTTGAATATTTTTTAAATTTCTAATTAAAACATTTCCCGAGACAATATATTTACATTAAAAGTCTAAAACAGAGCTGGGCACGGTGGCTTATGCCTGTAATCCCAGCACTTTGCGGGACCGAGGTGGGTGGATCACCTGTGGTCAGGAATTCGAGATCAGCCTGGGTAACATGGTGAAACCCTGTCTCTACTAAAAATACAAAAATTAGCCGGGTGTGGTGGTACACTCCTGTAATCCCAGCTACTCAGGAGACTGAGGCAGGAGAATTGCTTGAACCTAGGGGGTGAAGGTTGTAGTGAGCCGAGATTATACTACTACACTCTAGCCTGGGTGACACAGCAAGACTGTGCCAAAAAAAAAAAAAAAAAAGTTGAAAAAGGGAGACTTTAATGTGCTTAAAAAGAGGTTTCTTATTTATACCAATTTTTTATCACTTCCTTTTGAACCTAGAAGGGGGTTTCGCTTATATGTCTTTGTTGTCTGTGTGACCTAATTCTGTCTTAGACAAATAGAGAAAGTGGACAACTCTGCCAAATAACCCTGCAACCTTAAAGCGGGAGCAGTTCTCTGAGAAGCAGCAGCTTCATCCCTGAAGGTATCCGGCATTTCAAACAGTTACACTGAAGAGAAAAAGAATACATTCGCTTTTATTCCATTGTTTAAGATGCTGGCACAAACACCACTCATTCATAAACTGAAAATAAGTACAAAAATCCTCTACTACTTCAAGACAAAAACGTCAAAGTTTAAAATTTTTCAAGACAGTTATACCAGGGTTTTTTTTTTTTTTCTGTGACAATCTGACAATACTTGAGAATATCTAATTCCACTTTTCTCCTTTTCTCTCTCTCTCTCCTTATCCCACCCCTACGCCTGCTGCTTCTTCTCTGATTTTTTAATCAAAAAAATATGATTTTTAATCATAAAGTGTTTTTTTCCCCTGAATCCTATGCTTTCAAAAATTCCTATAGGCATAATGACACCACATTATGAAAGTGTGAAAAACAGGAAATGGTGGAGAAGAGAGCACCGATAACATCACTAGTTCTTCATAATGGCTATTAGCACTGTCATCTATTTCAAGTTTTCTTACATAAATACTTTTCCAAAATTTTTACTAGATAGGTATCATTAAAATATACTTGCAACTATACACTTCTTTTGTGAGACAGGGTCTCACTCTGTCACCTAGGTTAGAGTGCAATGGCGTGATCTCAGCTCACTGCAACCTCCACCTCCCAGGCTCAAGCGATCCTCCTACCTCAGCCTCTTGAGTAGCTGGGACCGCAGGCATGCGCCACCACACCTGGCTAATTTTTTTATTTTTTATATAGACAGGATTTTGCTATGTTGTCCAGGATGGTCTCGAAGTCCTGAGTTCAAGCAATCCTCTCTCCTAGGCCTCCCAAAGTGCTAGGATTACAGGCACGAGCCAACATGCCTGGCAACTATACACTTAAAACAATTTTTAAAAAATTTCTGACATTTACCAACGTAAAATTAGTGTTTTAAATAGAGCACTTATTTCTTTTGTTTATTCATTCCTCCTAAAACCAGCCCTGATGGTTAAGGGAGGAAACAATAAGCACTGTCTCCCTATAAAAGTGGCATTAAGCCAGATAAGCCTGGTGAAGTTTCATGATGCCAAGTCGTTAAATAAGCTCTCTACAAGGACAGAGTAGGACCTTTCTGCACAGAAGAAAGTCTTATGGAAGTTGGGAGTGGTTAGAAGAAAGCACAGCTATTCCCCAACCACCTCGAAGAAAATACAAGGTTGGTCTTAGACTGTGTAACTATTTATTCAGATTCTCACTGGGATAGTCCAAATCCCACAACCTCCTAAGGCATATGTGGGCTGCAACTCTTATTTTTAAGAATCCTTAAAATTCTCAGTGGATTTGATTTACAGTCCAAAAGAGGATAGTCCACTCCCCTGTCCTAAAGACTTACATAATAATTAAGGTTTTTGGGGGAGTTACAAATAACAGAACCCACATCTGGCTAACTTAAGGAAAAAAGGAGTGAGATGTCATTGGAAAGATACTGGAGTAACCCATGGAACTGAGGGATGAATTAAAGTACATGATCCTCTTCTTTAGAAAGCTGCCATCAATGTGACTCAGCTCTGAAAACTCCCAGACTCTCTGCCTCTCAGGTCCAAATTTCTATTTCCAAGGCAAGAAATTGAAACAGTTCCGTTGAGTCAACCATATACCAACCAACAGTATCACATGGAGCAGGCTTGGATGCCGGAAGATCCTCAGTGACCCCAAGGCATCCACGGTTATCTAGACTCAAAGAGTTCCATCTTATTCTGAGCAACACATTTTCTATATATATCTAACTAGATCTTTCCATTAGGCTAAATATAAATGTTAGTTTGGTGCAAAAGTAATTGTTGTTTTTGCCCTTGAAAGGAATGGGGTGGGTGGGAAATGACTGTGCTTCCTTCTAACCACTTTCAACTTCCTAAGACTTTCTTCCTGCAGAAAGGTCCTGCTCTGGCCTCTAGAGAGCTCATAATACAACTGGGGGATGAGGTCTGCCTTAAAGAGGAGAAAGCCTGTGCGGGGAGGCTAGTGGGGAGGAAATACATTTAGGAAGAATTCCTGAGGGAGATGTTCCTATATCCCTCAAATTCAAATACCAACTAGAGTCACATTTAACCAGTAGAACAACCATTCTTTTCCCAGTAGCAGTTATACTGAGAGCCGCACCAGCTTCTAGTCACTGCCTGGCAATCTGACAGTGTGAGGCCTTCAGATACATTGTTTTTTGGTTTTTTGTTTTGTTTTGTTTTCTTTCTGCCTCCTAGATTCAAGGGATTCTCCTGCCTCAGCCTCCCGAGTAGCTGGGATTAAAGGTGCCCGCCACCACACCCCGCCAATTTATTTTTTTTGAGATGGAGTCTCCCTCTGTCACCCAGGCTGGAGTGCAGTGGCTCGATCTCGGCTCACTTCGAGCTCCGCCTCCTGGGTTCACGCCATTCTCCTGCCTCAGCGTCCTGAGTAGCTGGGACCACAGGCGCCCCGCCACCACGCCCAGCTAATTTTTTGTATGTTTAGTAGAAACGGGTTTCACCGTGTTAGTCAGGATGGTCTCGATTTCCTGAACTCTGGCGATCCACGGGCCACAGCCTCCCAAAGTGCTGGGATTACAGCCGTGAGCCACGGTGACCGGCTCTTCCACTACATTCTTATGCTGAAAAGTTTAGGAACAGAGAGAGCTGACAATACCAAGTTCAAAAGCAGTTTCACCAGTGGAATCTTCCCTAGGCATGCAGCGAAGACTGCTCTTCTTCCTCAAACTCCTGCAGGAGTGGTTACCTTCTGGGACCTGGCATTGCCATAAAGTGTTCTGTGAATCTACATGCTCCCCAATCATTATCATTAGGCTGAGCGATATATCTTACCCATATATTTCCCACTACTTTTAAATATGTATTATTGTTGTGATCAAGGAAAGCATTCCTAGGACGTCTGCAGTGGCTCATACCTGTAATCCCAGCACTTTGGGAGGCCGAGGCGGGTGGATCATCTGAGGTCAGGAGTTCGAGACCAGCCTGGTCAAAATGGCGAAACCCCTTCTTTAAAGAGAACAAAGCCTATGGGGCTTTTCTCTACTAAAAATACAAAAATTAGTCGGGCGTGGTGGTGGGCACCTATAATCCCAGCTACTCTCGAGGCTGAGGCTGAGGCTGGAGTATCTCTTGAAGGGCGGGGGCAGTGGGGAGGGTGCGGTGCAGGGAGGTGGGGAGGTTGCAGTAAGCCGAGATCGCACCTCTTCACTCCTGCCTGGGCAAAAGAGTGAAACTCCGTCTCAAACAAACACACGAGGGTCAGCGCGGTGGCTCACACCTGTAATCCCAGCACTTTGGGAGGCCAGAGGTGGGCGGATCACGAGGTCAGGAAATGGGGACCATCCTGGCCAACACGGTGAAACCCCATCTCTACTAAAATTACAAAATTAGCCTGGCATGGTGGCCGGCGTCTGTAGTTAATCGGGAGGCTGAGGCAGGAGAATCGCTTGAACCCGGGAGGCAGAGGTTGCAGTGAGCCAATATCGCGCCACTGCACTCCAGTCTGGGCCACAGACAGAGACTCTGTCTCAAAAAACAAACAAACAAAACAAAACAGAAAGAAAAGCATTCCTGACTTCACAGTAGTTGTATACATATATGCATTTCCTCAGTCAACAAGTAATTCCAGTAACTATTACATGTGGGGATATCTCAAAGGTTTGCTGTTAAGAAAGGGCCACTCTAGATATGATGTGATAAGGCATAACGTGGAAGATCAGCAAATGTCCTGGTATAAAAGGAATAGAGGACAACTGGATAAAAGGAACAGAGGAAACAGGGCCAAGGCAAATCTGATTTTTTAGGCCACACCTGGCTGTGGCTTTAGTCAGAAGTAACTCAAACTAACTCTAAAGCCATTCTTCATAGTAACTGCACTTTGTGATATATAAAATTATGTCTCATAAAAGCTGTGTTTAAATTAATGGCATATTAAATAAACATGTATTTACACTGGGTTAACTGTAGTAATTAAAATTAATTAGTATGCTAATTTCATGAAGTTAAACTCAATAAAGTTAAACTTGCTAGGAAAACAAAAAAGGTGTCTCATGCTAAAAAATGTTGGGAATCACTTTAGTCTTTGCCATTCCTGTGACAAATATGACCTCATAAGTGATCACTGACTGTCTGAGAAAAAAAAAAAAAATTCCATAAGGAAAGAAAAATCTAACAAGCCTATTGCTAATTACTTCACTTCAGTTGTAACCAGACATAAAGGAAATTCAAATGAATTCGAGGTTGACATTGGTCTAAGGAACAATATTTAGCTTTGAAGGTGAATTTCAGCATTGCCTTCCCTTTTGCTGAATTTGCAGTTTCCCATATGGTAAGTGATGCTGATTTGAAATTTGATTTTACTGTCATTTTTTTCCCTAGCAGGTCTCTTAATGGCTGGGTTCCAAATTTTGCCTAAATGCTCCAATTGCTGAGCCATAAAGCTGGTACAGTTCTAAAACTATTTTTCAGACAAACTACCATACAAAGCAGTGTTTTAGTGTCACTGTCTGGAGCCTGCGTGGCAGGACAAGGAGTCTGAGGCAGAGGTGGGAGCTTTGCCAGCTGAAATACGGGCACCTAGACTGTGCAGTTCTGCAGCATGCCTTGTTCTCAGGGGATGCCACAATCACATTGCAGGAACAACTCAAGGCTCCAACAGCAGCAGGAGCATCTTGTTTCCCATTTCCTAACTCACAGCCTTGCAGTGCTTGTCAAGCCTTCATTTCCTTTTGTGCTTCAGGAGAGAAATTGTAGCCTGGTGTCAGCATGGTGATTACCTGACCAAAATGGAATTATGTTGTAGACTGGTAAAGCTGTACCTTCTCATTCCTTTTAACAATGATTTCAATCCCTTTTCTACTTCTCTTTCTATCACCCTGCATTCTCTTCAGTCTCTCTTTCTCCTTGCAGATAGATGATAGATAGATAGATAGACAGATAGATAGATAATAATAATAATAATAATAGATAATAATAATAATAGATAGACAGACAGATAGATAGATAGATAGATAGATAGATAGATAGATAGATAGATAGATAGATAGATAGATAGACAGATCTCCATTTCCATCTTTTATCTCTCCCCTCTTCCTAATACAATTCACACCAACAGGTCCTCAGGCTTCTAGGGCCTCAAGAATCCAAATAAACAGCTAACAGAGTTTTGCAACACCACTCAGAGTCAGGTAGATCTAATTGTAGGTAGCATCATCATTTTCCACCAAAGAAAAGAGAACAAATCCAGGAACAATCAGAGGGAAAATGAAACTTTTTGTTACTGCTTTTCCTTTTTTTTTTTTTTTTGAGACAGAGTCTTACTCTGTTGCCCAGGCAGGAGCGCAGTGGCACCATCTCAGCTCACTGCAAGCTCCGCCTCCCAGGTTTACACCATTCTCCTGCCTCAGCCTCCTGAGTAGCTGGGACTACAGGCGCCCGCCACCATGCCCGGCTAGTTTTTTGTATTTTTTTAGTAGAGACGGGGTTTCACCGTGTTAGCCAGGATGGTCTCGATCTCCTAACCTCGTGATCCGCCCGTCTCGGCCTCCCAAAGTGTTGTTATTGCTTTTCTTTGGGACTGTGAATAATGTCTTTAAATGTCTTTTTAGGTGCTTAATATTTTAGGTCTAAAACTGCCTCCTTGTCCAATTGAAATATTAAGTCACCAGATCAATGATGATACAGTCTGCACTGTTACATTTTAAGAAATAGTAATGATAATAACAATTAACCTCTCCTATGCATTCTTTGTACAATGCAGTGTGCACTGTAACTCTCCTCCCCCACCCTGTAGTACATCTGCTGTTTCTCATGCTGCCTGGAGAGCAAACATATTTTCACTCCATCATGTAACATGGATATCAGGTGCTGGGGGAGGGGAGAAGGGAAAGGATGAGAGAAGGGGAGAATGATAAACAGAGAAAGACAAAAAGGGCACAGAGAAGCAGAGAGAAATGTATATATACGGATACATTCTGGACTTCGGGAGGAAGAGAGGTACTGCCTGACTGTTCTGTCCCTGACACTTTCTCTAAGGGGTCCAGGTATACACACAGCTGCATCCCGTCACTGCAGGTCACTCCCAGATTTGTTCCTGTTCGTCCAGGAAGAAAGGAAATCCCACCAGAGATTGAGAGACATCAATGAGTGTATTTCCAAAGAACCTGAAAGAAGATATTTCCATTTGGCCCTCTTACCCTCTATCCAAGCTCAGGAGGGAAATGCATTCAAGAACTTTAATGACCAGCACAAATTCCGTCCAAGTCATGGAGCAGGGAGGGCAGATGATACCAGGTGTCACACCGGACAGCCGTCTTGCTAATACACCTCGGGATTACATTTGCATTTACACAAAATGTGAGCTTCAGGAGCCAGACGCATTATTTTGGTTAATAGTTTGGCATGTTCTCAGCTTGGAAGCCT
Source organism: Mandrillus leucophaeus (assembly GCF_000951045.1). Taxonomy (NCBI): domain Eukaryota; kingdom Metazoa; phylum Chordata; class Mammalia; order Primates; family Cercopithecidae; genus Mandrillus; species Mandrillus leucophaeus. Next base: position 5,415,110 of record NW_012108808.1, on the reverse strand, counting down.
GAGCGTATGTGATGGGTCAGTAATACAATAAAAGTAATGGGGAAGCATTTCTTTCCCCAATGGTGAATTTCTATCCTACTCAGGCAACAGACTTTCCAAATCAGCCATCACAGCTGTCTGTTTCGTTCATACCATTTGCCATTAAATATACCCAAGTAGGAAAAAGAGTGTCTTTGTATTTGCTGTTAAATGTAATCAGAGACAATCTTTATGATCATTTGGGATCAGTATCATCAGTATAATCACAGCTTTAGAGAACAATAATCATACATACGTGTGGTATAGATATGCGGGGAGTCCAATGCAGAAATGCAGAAGAGCCAAAGTGCCTGTTAATATTTTACGAAAGCTGCAATTATTACTGAAAATTAACTAATTTACATAAAGGAACAACTTCATATGGAATTTTTTAGCTCAAAGTGTTCAACAAAGTAGAAAAAATGACAGGGGAGGAAGAAAAACCTTAGCCCGTACATTGATGCCTGACATGATACGATTAGAAGTAATCTATATTTTGCAAGTTTAAGAATCATCTCCAGTTAAGATGTAATATCTTTGTGTGAGAATGTGCAGTGACTCCTAGAGTCAATAACTATGTAAGTATCTGTGTGTGTCCATTTACTGTGTAACAGAGAGATGATATGTTAAAACATGTTCTCTTTCTTTCTTCTTCCTCACTTGTTTGCATATGACATTTCCCCTCTTCAACCAGAAGATTCCATCTGCCTCGGGGAGAATTAGAATTACTGCAGAAATGCAAAGAGAAAGAAAGTTTTTGACTGCTGGAATAGGATTTTGAAACCCATAGAAATAACAGTCTTGAAAGCCTATAAATTTGAGAGAGAAAAGGGATTTCGAAAGCCTCAAAAACTTCCTTTACATCTAACAAGCAAAACTAGCAGGACTGATCATAAATTCACACTAAGCCATTGCCAGGAAGAATTTAGAATGTGCCATAAAGTTCCAACCACAGAAATAAAACTGAAAAAGGCAACAAAAAAAGCAAATATAAATAAAAAATAAACAGACCAAAAAAAAAAAGACTACAATACAATAAGTTCCAACCAGAACGAAAAGGTTGCACTCAACAGGTTGTTTTGCAATTGTAAGTTTGTGACAAGGGAGTTGTGAGAATGTATGGGATAATATGCCTGAAGCACTGAGCACAATTACTGTCGCTGAAAAGAATCAAGCTATAAAATATTTGAAGAGATTTATTCTGAGCCAAATATGAGTGACCATGGCCTGTGACATATCCCTCAGGAGATCCTGAGAACATGTGCCCAAGGTGGTCAGGAAGGCATGAGACATCAATCAAATACATTTAAGAAATATACTGGCTTGGTCCAGAACGGTGGGACAACGGAAGGGGGTGGGGGCGGGGATGGAGGGGCTTCCAGGTTATAGGTCAATTTCATGTTCAGGTTAAGATACAAGATTGTGGAGACCAAGGTTCTTTTGAAGTCTCGCAGTGGCTGCCCTTAGAGACAACAGATGACAAACGTTTCCTATTCAGACCTTGCATGTTGTGCACATGTACCCTAGAACTTAAAGTATAATAAAAAAATTAAAATAAAAAATAAAAATTAAAAAAAGGTGCTAGACTCTCTTCAGGATTGGGAGAGCCTGGAAGAAAAAGATCTAGCTATGTTAATAGAGTTTCTCTGCAGATGCAAATTTTCCCTCACAAAGGACAGCTTTGCAGGGCCATTTCAAAATACAGCAAAGAAACATGTTTTGGGGTAAAACATTTTTATTTTCTTGTTTGTCGTGTACTGTTATGCAAGAGTCAGATTGGAAAGTAAGTCACGATACATAGGCTTAAATAAAACCCATCTGATGAGAATTTATGATTTGTAGGGCATGACTCTCCAGACCCCTTAGATAGGAATTTGGCTAAGATAAGAAAAAAATCAGAGCTTAGTCCTCAATTCCCAGCATTTGATAAATACTCTCATGTTTATAAAAACATTATTACTGTTACCACACTACCTGGTAAATATTACCTCTCTATTTGTCTGCTCCCATCCCACTAGACTAAAATGGATTGAGGGCAGAGATTCCATTTTATTCATTCCTTCATCCCTAACTCCTATCACAGAGCTTGGTACTTTATAAATTTTCGTGGAGTGAATGAACCTCACTGGTTCTCTGAGACAAAGAAGGCGTGCAGTAAGAAGGTCGAGTGGTCCTTGCTGTTTGTTGTTCGTTTACATGACACCATCATCTCAAGCACCAGTTTGTGGTTGGTTGTGTAAAAGAAAATAAAAACCTAAACAGTCTGAGTTTTAGATTGGGTAAGGATGAGATTTTTTTAACCTTCTGATGATAAAATAATCAGATGGGCTACCCCAAAATGTGGAGGACTCTTTATGCTTAGTGAGCTTTTCGAGATGTCAACAGTATCTGTCCTGGATGATTTAGACATTCCCTTGTCTGCAGAGAGAGAGCTGGGCTGGATCATCTCTGAAACTGCCTTCAGCTCTCTATTATCACTACATGATTCTATTAACCAGTTAATATTTTTCCAGTAATTTGCCCTTAGCAACTGCCTAACAACATTACAGGTTCTTCCATCAGATTCAATGATGTGATATTAATCTAATATAACATACCCTCTCTGCCTGTTTCACCAACACCTCTCATTCCTTGACCCTTGAATAATTATTCAAGGACATCTTCTTTCCTTTTCTTCAACTAAACTAAGACCATCCTTAGGGCTTTAAACCAGTACCCATCATAGGCTCAGTGCTTACTAAAAATCTATCTGTAGGTTCAGATACTTCATTCACCAGGCCTTAAATTCTTCTGTTGGATACAGTGAATTCTAGATTTCTCTTCAAAGAATCATTATGTCAGTATATTCAGTTTTTTGTCCTCCATTTTAAAGTTTAACTTCCTTGTGGTTTCAGTAAACAACGTTTTTCACCAGTTTAATCAGTAGTTCACACCTGTTCCCCTGGTCACCTACTCCATCCTGACTCATCTCAGTCACCTGCTTTGACCTGCCTGAGTCACCCCTGGTCACCTGCTCTGACTTAAGTCACCTTTAATTACCTGTTCCTAACCATCCTTCCTGCCAAACTACTCACCCCGCCACTCTGGCTCATACCCCTGCTCTCTTTAAAATAGCCAATTGGAATTAGCTTAGACTGTGTGGTCCAACCCTAGCCAATAAGGGAACGACACAGCAGTAGGGGCTACATGTGTCAGGAATAAGAACCCCTTCCCCTCCCTTGTTCAGGTATGCTCTCGTCATTACTCCATTTGTGAGTCGTACCCTTCTGTAGAAGTCAAAATTGCCTTGCTGAGAAAATTAAATTTATGTTCAAGTGCATTTCTTTGCAGCACCAAGGAACAAGCATTTTGTTTCTAACACTTCTGTTTCCTTCTTTCATCCCATCCAAATTATATTCTTTTTTGCTGTTATAAACTAAAACCAACTGCTAACCATAAAAATCGGATTCAGAATCTGGACGTCCTCACATTTCAAAATACCTGAAAATGCCCAAACTCACTGTAAGACTGTGTCTATCTTTGCTGGGCAGTATCAGCTGATATCTGTCCACTCACAAAGACAGACTGGAGAAGAGAATCCAAGGGTCAGAGGATCAGGATAACATGGTAGCTCATTTCTTTCTCATCTTCCAACCTTTCTACCATAGGACAGAGATTAGAACTGTTTATTTAAGAGGATTTACTGGCACAATAGCTGTTATAGCTTCACAAAATAGCTGACTTGTCCCTAAGGAGAATTTGAATCTGTGTAGCTTCATGAGGCCTCGAGTCAAAGGTAGCTCTTTCCCCACCAATTTAGACGTGGTTCAACTTTGCCTCTGCTGGGCATGTCTTCTTTATGCTTGGTTAATCAAGTGAATGGGATTCAGTAATAGCAATAACTGCCCTCTATTGAGTGCCTAATATGTAACAGGCCCCCTAGCCAGGCAGTGCCACGCACATAGTGGTCTGCATGGATGGCAGCCCTGGAACCATGCAATGCTGCAGCCAGGCCTGCCATACAATCATATAATTCAATTGTAACTGCAAAGGGTAGAATTGCCATTCCCATTCCAAATGAGGAAAAAGTCTCATGAAGGTAACTAAATTGACCATGATCACACAAAGAGTGAAGAATAGAGCTGGATTTGAAACTCAAGTGTGGTAACCAAAGACCCTGCTATTGTCAGGAGTTCTGCTCCATGCTGTGGAATTCAAAAATAAGCAAGTGGGGCTGGGTGCAGTGGAGGCAAGAGGATCACTTGAGGCCAGGAGTTCAAGACCAGCTTAGACAACATAGTAAGATTCTGTCTCCACAAAAATTATTTTCTTTTCGTTTTTTAAATTAAAAATTAACAAGTGGACCCGGACTTTAAAGACCCTGAAATGCAGTTCGAGAAAACAAGACATATTCATGTAAAATTAAATAGCAATGAGGCCAGGCACGGTGGCTCATGCCTGTGATCCCAGCACTTTGGGAGGCCAAGGTGGGCGGATCACGAGGTCAAGAGATTGAGACCATCCTGGTCAACATGGTGAAACTCTGTCTCTGCTAAAATTACAAAAAATTAGCTGGGCGTGGTGGCACGCACCTGTAGTCCCAGCTACTCGGGAGGCAGAGGCAAGAGAGTCACTTGAACCTGGGAGGTGGAGGTTGCAGTGAGCTGAGATCACAACACTGCACTCCAGCCTGGGCAACAGAGTGAGACTCCGTCTCAAAAAAAAAAAAATTAAATAGCAATGAAATGTTGAAATAATAGCTCAAGTCAAAAGAGAAAATGTGTCACGGGGCAGACCATGATTCATTGCTAAATGGACCATATAGCAATAATTGTTACAACTGTTTAGAGAATACAGGTTTACAAATATTTACAAGTTTTGGTAAACATAGTCCATGTACTGGGAATTTCCAAATAAGGCCCTAAAACTGGCGGTAACACAAAGACAAATAATAAGAGAAAGACATGACCTTGCTTCTACTGGACAAAGTCCTCATAGAAGAGAAACCACCAGGCACTCGAAGGGGAGGAAAAAGATAAAGGGTCTGTGGTAAAAATTTCAGAACTCTGTGAGAATGATTAACGTGACTTTTTTTTTTTTTCTTTTAGAAAGTTTTGACTTCAGAGTTAGCTTATGGCCTTGGGAGCTCAGGTTTAAAACGTGTAATGTGTAAATTATATTATTTGAAGTGAAAATGTGATACACACTTTGGGTTTTGTTTTATAATTTAATATTAAATAAGCTTTAAAAGCTATGGTTTTTACAAAGAAAACTTGAAGGATTTTGTCTTTTAAGACTGATAAGTAGGAGTTGCACTGGCAAAATCTAAATAGTAACTTCCAGTTTAATTCTAATGTTGGTGGACATGACAACTAAAGCATTGTGTTCTTCATGTTCCTGTGAGTAAAGGAGATGTGATAAATGCTACTGCTTTCTCTTTCAAATCTGCATCGCAGATAGTAGTCATGTGCACTTTTGACTAAGACCAAGTAGATGAGAGTTTATAAGAAGCCTAGGAACCGAATGCCAAATTTAGACTTGGGTTTTGAATCCTTCCTATGCCAGAATGATGATGCTTTCCTTAAATAGTTAACCAACTGGTTTGTTAAGCAAAGCACGTTACAGTAATAAAACTAAGGGGGCAGAGATAAGTATGCCTCTACATAGTTATATATGACTAGAGAAGAAAGACTAGTATTTTATAGACCAGTAGTGTTTCTTCCCAAACGCTAGTCCCATAAGGCAGGGTCCCCACCTGCCTGCCACAGACCGGTCCTGTTAGGAACTGGGCCACACAGCAGGAGGTGATTGGCAAGTGAGCGTTACCGCCCAAGCTCTGCCTCCTGTCGGATCAGTGGCAGCATTAGATTCTCATCGGATTGTGAACCCTATTGTGAACTGTACATGTGAGGAACGGAGGTTGTGTGATCCTTATGAGAATCTAATTCCTGATGATCTGAAGTGAAACAGTTTCATCCTGAAACCATTCCCTTTCCCCTCTTACCCATCCTTCCATCCCCCTTCCATCTGCCATCACCCCACCATCCATGGAAAAATTGTCTTCCATGAAACCAGTTCCTGGTGCCCAAAACGGTTGGGACTGCTGTTATAGATCTTAATATGCAAATCACTTTCACATGTGCGTAACCTTGGAAACCACCTCTGAGATAAACATTATTATTGGCTCTATTTTATAGATGAGAAATTGACCTTTATGGAGTTAAATGATTTGCAGAACCATACTTAAACACAGATTTCCAAATTCTGACTCCAAGAATTAAAAAAAAAAAAAAAAAAAAAAAAAAACCGTTGAAAGTGACTTATCCTCTGAGAAATACGGGGTAAGTGCCCTTCTTTATTTTCATTTACTGCTATGGGAAACATGATTACCCCTTCTAAGCCAATATGTCTTCATCATCAAGACACAGACGGTTTCAAAATGTAATTGCATTCTGATACACATAAGGAGTAAAAAAGAAGGAAATTAGAGACGGGTCATTCGTGGTTAAAAACACTGGCTTTGGAGTCAGACTGGCATCAGACTCATCCTCCAACTTTTACTAGTAATGTGAGCTTCGGGAAGCTGTTTGACTTCTCTGGGCCTCAGTTTCCTCATTTGTAAAAGAAAAGTAACAAGATCTAACTCTTAGGGTAGTTCTCATCATTAAAGAAGATAATACATTCCGAGAGCTTAGTTAATATGTGCTCAATAAATGTTTAAGTCTACTGCTATCATTTATTCAAAAAGTATTATATTGAGTGTGTATTAGATGGTGGGAATATGGAAGGAGAGAATATGGTGCTTGCCCTCATAAATTTTGTATTTTAACCCCGGTTGCCACCAAAATTTTTATCATAAAGTGCATTATTTAAAAATTTCTGAGCATTATTCCCAAAACATATATGTATATGTTAATTTATAAATTATATGCATCTATTACTATACTAAAAATTATGTACATTATAAAATGCATACAATAAATGAATGCAAAAGAATAAACAATTAAGATCATACTGAATTATCTTGCACAGTCTTTGGCATGTACATACCACACTTTGAAGACCATTGTTTTAGCCCAGGGATTAGCACATTTTTCTTTAAAGGACTGGATAGTAAATAGTTTTGCAGACCACACAAAGTCTCTGCTGCACAATCTTCTTAGCTTTTTTTAAAAAAAATTTTAAGCAACCTTTAAAAATGTAAAGCAATACTTACCTGCAGAGCTTTGCAAAAACAAAGCTTGTGCTGTAGTTTGATCATCCTGGCTTTAGATCACAGACTGTTCTAGGGTAAACGATTTCAGACAGTGAACTAGTAAATACATAAGTTCTAGATGAAAGAAACTGTTTAGCTCAATGGAGAGTAAGGGAGAGGAGATCAACTTCAGCTAAGATGGTCAGAGAAGATCACATCTAAAGTGAGGCTGGAAGTTGGGGAAGGAACCAGGCACAGAAGACAGAAGAAAGCCTTCCAGGCAGAGGGAAGAACAGGCAAGGACAAGGTCCTCAGGTGGACAAGAACTTGCTCGACCAAGAACTGACAGGAAGTCTGTGTGCCTAGAACTGGCGAAAGGGGGGAAAAGAGCAACGTGTGAGATGAGGCTTGTGAGTTGGGCAGAAGCCAGTTTTGGGGAGTTTTGAAGATAATTCCCACCAAGTAAAGCCTCTGAAGCAGAAATGTAGTTAGAGAAGATAAAATCAGCCGATTGTATGTCTCCGGAATGTGAACAAAGTGAAATAATAACCAGAAGGTGGTGGATCAAGGACTGGTTCCTGGGGCAGAAATAAGAGTTAAAGAGAAGTCAATTGTTTTGATTATGTCCTCAAGCTATTGAAGACAATTATTAAACTTATAAATCCTTTATTGTTATTCAACCTTGAAATAAAGTCATGCTGTTCTGACTTTCATGAACCAAACCAACGGAGTTTAGAACAAAGCCCTTATATTCCCACGTACACATTTTTTTTAAGTTGCTCTCTTCAAATTAAAACGGCATTAAAATGTCTTCTTGGAAGACCACACAGAAGCAGGTAACACTGGTTGCCTCCAGGGAATGAAATTGAGCATCTGTAGCACAGAGGAGGCAGGGGGACAATACACCATGTACCTCATTGTGCTTCCAGAATTTGAACCGGGTCACTCTAATCCCTAGTCAAAATGCAAATAAATAAAATTAAATTTAAATTAAAACTTTTAAACCACATTAATTTTGTTCCACCTCAGAAGAATGAAACAGTTCTCTAAAGATTCATTTGACTGAGACAAACAGGCACTCTTGCCATTCAAATAAATATTAACAAAATGTGATTAAGGTAACGACTTTGCAAAGTGGGTGTGTACATGTAACAACATGATACACAGAAATGCATAAATTAATAAAAAAAAATCACTTTAACTGAGAATGGAAGCAGTATAGGTAATTTTTTTTTTTTTTTAAGACAGAGTCTCAGTCTGTCGCCAGGCTGGGCGCAATCTCTGCTCACTGCAAGCTCCACCTCCCACGCTCAAGTGATTCTCCTGCCTCAGCCTTCCAAAAAGCTGGGACTACAGGCGCACGCCACCATGCCCAGCTAATTTTTGTATTTTTAGTAGAGACAGGGTTTCACCATATTGGCCAGGATGGTCTTGATCTCTTGACCTCGTGATCTGCCCACTTCTGCCTCCCAAAGTGCTGGGATTACAGGCATGAGCCATTGCGCCCAGCCCAGTACAGGTAATATTTTAAAAACCAATTTATACATTGGGAAACAAGGTTGGCAGTTCCTCAAAAAGTTAGAGTTACCTTATGACTCAGGAATTCTACCTGAGGTATATTCTACCTAGGTATATTCCCCAAAGAATATGGAAACATATGTGGTGCCTGTAAAAACTTGTGTACAAATGTTTACACTAGCTTATTAAAATAGCCAGGAAAGTAAAAACAATCCAATTGTCTATCAACTGATGAATGGATGAATAATATGTAGCATATTCATGTAATAGAATATTTTTCTGCAATAAAATGAAGCGCTGGTAAATGCTACAACATAGATGAATTTGAAACCTTATGCTAAGAGGAAAAAAAAGCTAATGACAAAAGACCACCGATTTTATGATTCCATTTATGTGAAATATCCAGAATAGTCATATTCACAGAAACAGAAAGGAGATTAGTGGTGGCCTAGGGCTGATGGGGGAAAAGGAGGATGGAGAGTGACTGCTGGTAGGTACTAGGCTTTGTCAGGGGTCATAAAAATATCCTAAAACTAAACCGTGGTGATGATTGCATAGCCCTATGCATATTTAATGAGTATACTAAAGCCCATTAAATTTTATACTTTAAATGATAAATTGTATAATATGTGAATTGTATCTCAATAAAGTGTTTTGGGTTTTTGTTTGTTTGTTTGTTTTGAGACAGAACCTCTTGCTGTAGACCAGGCTGGAGTGCAGTGGCATGATTTTGGCTCACTGCAACCTCCACCTCCAGGGCTCAAGCTATCCTCCCAGCTCAGCCTCCCAAGCAGCTGGGACTACAGGCGCACACCACCATGCCAGGCTAATTTGTTGTTGTATTTTTCGTAGAGATGAGGTTTTGCTGTGTTACCCAGAATGGTCTCCAACTCCTGGGCTAAGCCATGCACCCACCTCGGCCTCCCAAAGGGCTGGAATTATCAGAATGAGCCACTACACCAGGCCTGACTTTTTTTTTTTTTTAATATCAACTTACAAAGGGCTATTCAAATACCACATTGTAATGTAAAGTATAGGTGAACTGTCACTGAAAACAAAAGAATAACAATGTCAATATATGAACACTCGGATTTATAAAAATGGAAACCAACAAATCTTCTTTGGTTACAAAAAAAATCAGTTTGGGTTTCGTATTGCACAGAAAGTACGATCTCTGTGGAGTTAGCTATTCTGAAACACATCAAGTTGCCTGCAGCAATCCTCTTTCCTAACTGCCCTTAATTGCACAAGGTGCAGGCTAAAGAAGTGAAAATATTACAAAAATATTAAAAGTCCAGAAATCAATGAGAATGGCCTTTAGGAAGCACTTTGATATACACAGATATTCAACTTGTGTGCGTCAGGACCGAAATCCCTTCTGCCTATGAGAGAACACAGGTCATGAAACTACAGGAAATCTGCAAATAGATCATCCACTTGTGAATAATAAAGAGTTGGTTCACTGTACATGTATGCCTGATTCCTATAAATCACCCTCTATTGCTAACAGATTGTCATACTGATGAAGTTGGCAATAGTTTCTTTTGTTTTGTAAAATATTCCTATTTTACTTTATAATAAAGTTTTATTTTGCCAATTTTGAAAACTCCTATTAAGGAAGGAGACAACCCCTCATATTGTCTTATGCCCAATTTCTGCCTCCAAAGAAAGAAGTAAAAACTAAAAGGCAGAAATGGAATCCACAGGCAGATAGCCCAGCAATAGCCACAGGCAGATAGCCCAAGGCCTGGTAGTTAAAAATCAACCCCTGACCTGGCTGTTTGTGCTATCTATAGATAGCAGACATTGTATGGAAAAGTACTGTGAAAATCCCTGTCCTGTTCTGTTCCGTTCTGATTACCGGTTCATGCAGCCCCCGAGTCACATAACCCCTGCTTGCTCAATTGATCACGACCCTCTCACATGGACCCCCTTAGAGTAGTAAGCCCTTAAAAGGGACAGGAATTGTTCACTCAGGAAGCTCAGTTTTTGAGACATGAGTCTTGCCAATGCTCCAGGCCAAATAAAGCCCTTCCTTCTTTAACTTGGTGTCTGAGGGGTTTTGTCTGTGGCTCCTCCTGCTACGCTATAATTAGTGTTTGAGAGATTCATACAGTAATTGATGACATTATATACTATCTACAGTAAATCTCATTCTTGCCACATAAAATAATTCCAATGAGTTATCTTATACAGTCACATTCAAGTTCCCTACAAGAAAATTCAATGGCTACAGAGAGGTCTATTTACTCTTTTCTCTAAAACTAAATTTTTAAAGACTTGGCTCAGTCTTGATTTTATAATTTTATGAAAGCAAATGATTTCAGGAATGATGTGTTCAAAGTATTTTTCAAACTTTTCCAAGGCATAATGATAAGCTAAAACAAATTTATTCAGTTTATATAACAAGATAGAAAAGTATATAATAGGGAGGAACTTGTTACAAACATTGGATAAAAATTATATATTTGCCAACATTGTCATCCATTAAAAGATGAATTATGGCTTATGGTAGGTCTCCTAAAATACTATAATTTATATCTTCAGTCTGGATGTGTTTCTCTCCTGTAGACTCATATATCCAGCTGCCTATGTAACATCTCCACCTAAATGTTTAATAAACATCTCAACCTTAACAAATCCAAAGCATAGCTGCTGATCTTTGACACCCAAACCAACTCCTCCTGAAGTCCCTCCCTACCTCAGTTAAGGACAACTCAATGCTTCTAGTTGCTTAGGCCAAAAACTTTGGTAGCAATCTTGATTCGAATTTTTCTCTTAAATGCCACATCCAGTCATTAGCAAATCCTTCCAGCTCTATTTTCAAAATATTACAGAATTTAAACACAGACTTTCCCCGACTTCCACTGCCACTTCATAAACCAAGCTACCATCATTTCTTACCTGAATGTTGGCCACAGATTCCTAATAGGCTCACTCATTACTAATAGGCCTACCACTAACTCATACAGCAGCTTTGTGCAAATTAGAAAAAAGTGCCCTTCCCCAAGAACATCTGCAAGAACACTGTAGAAATAAACACTACACAAAACTCTGATGCCAACAATGTCATGGCCTCCCCAGATTGTGGTACACTTGTGCAATGCACAACCTGCCTAACTGTGCGAAACTGCCTTGCTTGTTAGCGTGATATATTTTTGTTTATTTTTCTTATTTATTTTCTATTTCTCCCAATAGCATTTACTCTTTGTGAGGGCTGGGATTTCAGTGTCTTGTTCACTGTTGTAGCCCTAGCACCTAAACCATACCTGATACGTGATATACACTTAATCAATAGTTGTTGACCAAAAATGTCCAAAGAACAAGGGTCACATCACCAAAGACCCTGGCATGAGCTGCCAGCAGGATAACCTAAATATTCTTCTGAAATCACTTCATTAGATGTACAGCCTCAAGTACTGTTGATGTGGAAAGAGGATTTGAAAACAGGATCTCTTTGGATGGTTAGTTTCCATTGTAACAAACATTGCCATGAAGAAAATCCTTAGTAATGCGTAAGCCCCAGCTGCAGGCAGCAAAGTATAACTGAAAAAGGAAGTGGATAGAGAGGTCAACCACAGGCCCTCCAAGTCCAGAGTGTGACAAAGCATGGAGACTTGAAAGAATGCACTGTGCTGGGTAGGAGTCCAATTGCTTCTATGTGGAGAGGAGCAGAGAAAGAGGAAGATAGATAGATGGGGCCTTCGCCATCTTTTCTCTGGCCTTGAGATGAGTCATCATACCTAACCATGACCTTTAACAAACTTTACAGAAGACTGGAAGGTTAAGGACAAATCTGTACAATAAACAGATTTATTTACAACAGCTAATAGAAAGAATTGACCTTGGAGCCCAATGGCCCAACCCAATCCTTAAATACCAACCAAACTCTCAGCAGGCTGGTTCAAACTCCACTGAAGGGATGCCCCCTAAATGGCCATGTATTTGTCTAAGTCCAACTCTGACAGCACCACCCCAAAATAAAAACTTTCTTTACCCATTTAAATGCCTATTTTTGAATTTCCTTCTCCAAAATGATTGTCAGTGGGAATAGTCAGCTCCTACAAATAATATCCCATTGTTTGCCCTCGAAAATGTAAGTTAGACAGGCATGGTGGCACACCTATAGTCCCAGCTACTTGGGAGGCTGAGGCGAGAGGATCACTTGAGCCCAGGAGTTATGGGCTATAGTGCACTATGATTGCACCTGTGAATAGCCACTGCACTCCAGCCTGGGCAACACAGCAATATCCCATGTCAAAAAAAACAAAAACAAATAAATTTAATTTTTTTAATTTAAAAAAATATGAAATAAGATGAATAAAATAAGACAAACATACTATTTACAGGATACTCCTTAATATGTGAGTTATTTGTCCTTATGTAACACCAGTGTAGGACACCAATATCCTGTACCCACTGCACTGTACTTTTTCAGTTCTTCCTCCAGAGTGAGCTGAAGAGATTAAGACAGCGCATTTCTCCAGCCATGTTCTAGCTTCAAATTCCATACCCCACATGCAAATGCTTAGTAAAAGAAGCCATGAGACATCCAGATTTGGTTGGTGGGAGGGATGTTTTTAATTCCGTAGGGCTTAGCTGTGCTTACGCAATGGAGGCTCTATCACATAGTGCTTGAGAGTGAGGACTCTGGAGCTAGACGTGTTGAATTCCAATCTGAATTCTACTGGTTACTTATCTGTGTGTCCTTGGGCACACTATGGAACCTCTCTGTGTCTCCATTTCATCAATAGCAAGGGATTGTAACAGAGGTAGTATGAGTATTACATTAATACAAATAAAAAGCTTACAAGAGTACCTGGCACATAGAATTGGCCTCAATAAAATTTAGTTATAAGTATTGCATTATTAAAGAGGGTATTTAGCATCCCATTTTGAGCATTTTCACTGGGACTTGCCAGCCACAAGAATATTTAAATCCCCCTACTACTTCTGCATAACCAAAGGTGACTAGCAGAATGGTCTCTTTCTGAACATAGTCTGAACAAAAATAAATTCCAATCTCTATTCATAGAAGGCAAAAAACAAAAAACAACAAAAAAACCCTGCTTGTAACTCTTCCAATGACAATATTTTCCAAGTTCAAACAATTTTTTCAAGACCAGTTCTCATTAGGCACCTAGTTAAGAAATCTGGACTGTAGACTGATGGCAATGGAGAGGCAATGAAGAATTTTCTTGTTTTGTTCTGTTTTTTTTTTTTTTTTTTGGAGTCTCACTCTTGTTGCCCAGGCTGAAGTGCAATGACGTGATCTCAGCTCACTGCAACCTCAAACTCCCAGGCTCAAGCGATCCTCCCACCTCAGCCTCCTGAATAGCTGGGACTACAGGCATTGTGCCACCGCACCCGATCCAGAATTTTAAAGGAAACATGAC
>NW_012108808.1:5393450-5400954 GCF_000951045.1 Mandrillus leucophaeus | reverse complement strand
TTGAGACAGTCTCACTCTGTTGCCCAAGCAGAAGGGCAATGGTGCCATCTCAGCTCACTGCAACCTCAAACTCCCAGGCTCAAGCGATCCTCCCACCTCAGCCTCCTGAATAGCTGGGACTACAGGCATTGTGCCACCGCACCCGATCCAGAATTTTAAAGGAAACATGACTTGATCAAACTTGTGCTTTGAGAAGAGCACTCTGGCAACAATGTGAGAGCAGATGAAGGGCTATTGAGAAGGAAGTCCAAGTGCAGGCCATTTCAATTACCTAGACAGGAAATAAGAAGGACGAAACCCAAGGCAACAGGTGAAGGGATTGTGCCAAACCATCTTCCATGGCCGTCATACCTCCAGAATTTCAAATTTAGTAATTACCTATTTTTCAGCTTAATCTAATAACATTTGACTTGTATGATGTTAAAAAGTGGTGGGTGTGGCCAGGCGCGGTGGCTCACACCTGTAATCCCAGCACTTTGGGAGGCCAAGGCGGGCAGATCACGAGGTCAAGAGACCGAGACCATCCTGGCCAATGTGGTGAAACCCCATCTCTACTAAAAATACAAAAATTAGCCAGGCGTGGTGGTGGGCGCCTGTAGTCCCAGCTACTCAGGAGGCTGAGGCAGGAGAATCGCTTGAACCCGGGACTTGGAGGTTGCAGTAAGCCGAGATCACACCACTGCACTCCAGCCTGGTGACAGAGCGAGACTCCATCTGAAAAAAAAAAAAAAAAGTTGGGGGTGGGTGGGTGCGTGGACTTAAACACTTGGCTTCCAGATCTCATACAGGAAAACATGAGCAAATGTCATCTATTAAATTACAGTATGTTTCCTATTAGTGAATGGCTTTGACTTTCCACAATGATGATTACCCTATAATAAAATTCAGCATTTAAAATAGAAAATTATTAGACTTGGGTAATGGCATCCTCTTCTCTGAAAACTTCCAGGACCTGAGCAGGAGGCAGAAAGGGCATGAGGCTCTTCTGGGAATCAGCACACATTCTCCAACAGGCCAGCAGAGTGAGGGGCTTGGAGGGCCAAAGGCAGAAAGTGAGGGCCAAAGGCAGAGAGTGAGGGGCTTGGAGGGCCAAAGGTCAGAAAGAACCATGGTTGCCGGATCCACGGCACCTCTTCTTTATTTTCTGAGGGCTCCAAGGATGAGCCTGGCAGCTACACTTTTAATGTAGAACAGAATTCAATTTCCAGTTCTTTCTCTTAACCTCTTTCCCTAGAACAAATGCAAAAGTAAGAATTATTTCTTCAATAATATGGTGTATCAGCATCTTTATTTTCTCAGCTGCGCAACTGCTTTTTAATATATTGTTTGATCAGCGTTATCTTATTCGTATAGAACAAATAATGAAAGCACAGAGAAGAACAGTGGGTTACCCAATGTCACACAGCTAGTCAGTTTCCAAGCTGTAACACTCAACGTTATCCCCACTACACTTAGTAGACGCCTAGTGAGTCCTTGAATTTCAATCCAGGCCTCCACTCAGATATTGTTTTTGTAAGCAAAAGATAAATTAATGCTACCTTTTGAGAGACAGGACTCAGAAGAAAAAAAAACAAAAGAAATGTTAGGAGTAGATAACCTAAGTGAGAAAAGTGAAATAAGTAATAATTTTAATGAGTGCCAGAAAAACATTTTCAGCAAATAATGGTCTCACTGATATTTTATAAAACATGAATCCCCATACACGGTATTTCTCTAGTTTCAAGAAGTGCTATAGATGAATTATTTAAAAAGTCATGTTTTCTTCAGCAAGCCTTCCCCTCTTACTTTGTTTTTGTTTTTTCAGAACTACATCTCTAAATATTTTTTTAAATTTTTTATGCTAAAAGAAAACAGTAACCCTTGTGACTGATGCTCCAGTATCCCAAGATACACACTGTCACATAAGCAAACTATGCAACACCGCGTGATATAAAACAGGTTCCAGGAAAAAATATTAATTTTATCTGGCACATCTGGCATATTTGGGGCCATAAGATTTGCTTTACTCACCATTAGATTTTCTTCATGAGTCTTTTCTAAAAAATAGACACATGGTGGTTTAAATTAACAAACTAGGTCTCTACAACCATAATTTCAAGCATTGTCTGTCTCTCCAGAAGTACACTAAGACTGATCTAGTTCTTTCTATTCTTAGATTTCTCTCTTTTATACTTCCCAACTGTCATCATCCTCCAACACAATCAAAAATCAGGTTAAGACAGACATAAATGCATGTTCCAAGGGCATTTACCTGGGAAGAGTTTTTTTCTCAGAAGGACAAAGTGTACCAGCATCCCCCAGAGGCTGATCGGAGGTAAGTTTGCAATTCATACACACACTCACACGTTTTTTCCATAAACTGAAATAAGACAGAAGGTCATAACATCTCCTCTCCACAAGGAAAAGGTAGCATGTTGTTCTTAAGAAAAGTCAAAGGCGTGTGATTTTTTTTTTTTGTTCTTTAAGCATCTCACTAAAACATATTTCCATCACACTTGTGAATCAGTGATTCACCACCACCCTACACTCCTGGCTCAAGAAAAAGTACAGAACAGGATTTGGGCTGGAAAACTCTTCAGATCTGTAGCTAACAAAGAGCAGATTATTTAAAATACGAACCAAGCTGAAATCATGGCCTTTATTGGGCATCGACTATGCGCTAGGCACAGTCAGGCTTGCGTGTGCTGTATCCTTACCACAGTCTATTGAGAAATGTATAATCAACTTAGTTTACAGAGGAGCGAAGTCAGGTTAGGAGGATTAAGTAATTTTTCCAACATAATACAACCAATACATAGCCAGGCCTGGATTCAAAGCCATATCTGCTTTAGTCACTTGTCCCATGAACATTTTACTAAGATGCTGTGAGCCAGGTATTGCTCTAGGACCTGGAAATATAGCAGGGAGCTGACATTCTAGCAGGGAGAAAAAGCAATAAACTCACATGCACACACGCTGTGTGTGTATAGATATAGATATACAGTAGATATAAAGTCAGAGAGTGAGGATTATCACCAAGAAAAATAAAGCAACTGAGAGGAGGATAGACAGAGAAGAATAGAGGGTGTGGTTTGGATGGGGTGTCCAGGGAAGACCTCTGGGAAGGTGACATCTGGGCAGGGCCTGGATGGAGTGAGTGAAAAGCAGTGTCAGTATCTAGGGAAAGAGGCTTCCCGGCAGAGGGAGCATCAGGGGCAAAGGCTGAGAGGTTGTAGTGATTCTGCAGCACGGTTGAACTATAGCACCGAGATCCATGTGGCTGGAACTGCAGGCAAGAGGAAACAGAACAGGAGATGAGGCTGGAGGCACAGCCAGTTGGAAGAACTTTGGGTCCTTGTGTAAGGAGATGACAAGCAGTGTCTGGGGCAGAGGGCTAGATGATCAGTTTCACTCCTCGCCACTGTCCTCTGTACGTCACTTCCACCCCCATAGTACCCAATGTCCTCTCTTGCTTGACCGAAGCCTGAGTCTCTGAAACCTGCTCTAAGACCCATACTGCCCTCACCTGTTTCTCTGATCATAGTTGCAGCTACGTGGCCACTGGTGGCTGTCCTTCTACACTATGGAAATTATGGACCTCCTAGCTCATCCACTCAGGGCAGCTTTCTGAGTGCTTCCTGGAAAACATCAACCCAATGAAGACTATCATAGACTTTCCAAGGCACAGACCCATCGCTTCTGCTTCTCTGTGTTAAAAATATCCCCACGGATTTTATGCCTTGATTTTCTCCTCTTTGCATAAGATTCATCCAGCTTCACAACGACAGCCACATCTTCCAGGATGGAAGGACAAACACGAGCCCTGATTTTGCTCCAAATACTGCTAGAAGTCAGGGAAACAGCAACAAACAAGATACAGCCGCTCCCCACGTGGAGCTCACATTCTCTGCATCCAGGTCACGCTCCTCAATCAGAAAATGGGAGGGGATAGAGCGGGGAATCTTCGTAGTTTGACGAAGTGATCGAAATAAAATGTTTGCATTGTTTTTAGTTGCAACTTTTTTTTAATTTTAAAACATCAAATAACATTAAATGAAGGCATGTTTTATGTTGGCCAAGAAAAAATAGCCTTTAAAAGGCTGAAAAACAGTGGAATTAAGGGCTTTAGCAATGACCCTATTTTCATTATCTAGACTGAAGTAGTCCTCTGAGGGGAGAATTTCAAATGTTAGAACAGGGGAGGAAGTGTCATGAAATATGGCTAGAGGAGATGATTTGGGGACAGTGGAATCTCCTCAAATCACTCAGACTACTCTACATTTGCAAGGGCTGGCCACATTCAAACATAGGATTTGCAATCCTGTCAGTGCATTTGAGCATCCCCAACTCAGCGGTTACATCTCTGTTCTTACTGATTCTGTTTCCCTGACCAGGACTATTTGATGTCCCAATAAGGTTCTACTCAGTCTCTTTTCTTTATTAAAAACCAATTCTAGCCAGGTGCGGTGGATCATGCCTGTAATCCCAGCACTTTCGGAGGCTGAAGCAGGCAGATCACCTGAGGTCAGGAGTTCAAGACCAGCCTGGCCAACATGGTAAAATCTCGTCTCTAATAAAAATACAAAAATTAGCCAGGTGTGGTGGCGGGTGCCTGTAATCCCAGCTACTCGGCGGGCTGAGACAGGAGAATTGCTTGAACCCAGGAGGCGGAGGTTGTTGTGAGCTGAGATGGTGACACTGCACTCTAGAATGGGCAATAGAGCAAGACTCCGCCTCAAAACAACAACAACAAAAAAAGGTAACTAATTCTAAGGCAGGGCAATCTGGACACCTGTCCCTTTATATTTATCCTTCAGAGCACATAACAATTTAGATCACCCAGCAGAGTCCTTGAAACTGATTGATTGATTTCCTCATCTCCTACTTGTCAATTGCCTATAGGCCTGTGTGTGTGGTAGATCATATTATATGTATAATGTGTCAATTTTATATACATGTGTATATAAATATGTATACATACATCTCTGTATCTTACATTTAGTAACTGCTCGTTTTGGGGTCAACATAATTTTTTTTCATCAGAGCTAAAATTTCTTTCATTTTCTGACATTTTTCACGACCATGATTCTCGCAGATTTTGTGCTGGGATTTTTTGTTTCATCATGGGAGAAAGATTCATTCAGATTCAGTTGTATCCACTTCTTCTAAGACAAATACTCAGACCATTGTTTCTGAGCCTTATTTTCTCTAGGAGGACAAAATATTTCCTGGATAGTCACTCCAAATTTTTCTGTCTTGCTTTCTTTCAGAAACAAAGCATTGTCAAGAAATGCTTCCCAGTCTCTAAAAATGCTGAGAGGAGTTGGCGTGGAGGGGTGAAGGGAGGCTCTTATCTTGGCCTTTAGAAGGACTTCCGTATAGAACCACTTCTCCACGCCCACATGGTCTTCTCAACACGTCCCCCGTAGGGGCTCCTTCTGTTCCAGTGCACAAGTGGCCCCCATATCCTACACCTGGAAGAACTAAGCCCAAGAGAAGGGCAGCCCAAATGACCAGATTGATGCCTGAGAAACAGCTCTAAACTGAGATATTTTACCCTTCAGCTGTTAGACGTGGAAACAGATACACATTCCGCTGTCCTCCAAAACAGGTGAAGGCATTTCACAAGCAAATGATCAGCTGGGTAGCCTCAAGTTGAGTTTCCCCACCCCTCCTACAGTCCTGCTTTTCCTTTCTCTTCTTTCTGGCAATAAATTCCTAGCTCTAATTGTTCTCTATGACTCACACCTTTGACCAATATTTACCCAAGAACCCACTGTGTGCTACTCTGTGCTTGCCGCTGCGTGGCTATAGAAGACATTTACCAAAGATATAATCCCACAATTGGAATTGCTGGTGTTTCAGGTGGAACACAGAAACATTCAGGAAACATATATGGAATCTGTGCAGCAGTGACAGAAGGAAGTCCAGACGTGTGAGTTGGCAGGCTTTATGGAAGACAGAGACCCAAGGTGAACTTGGCAGGTTTACACACTGATGTACCAGTGGCTCAGATGGCCATTCCCAGCCAGGCAAAAGCCAAGTGGGAGAAAGATGAGTGGGAAAGTCCATGAACAGATGTGCTGAGTCCATCCCAGTTACAGCAGTGATGTTCTTGTGTGCTTGTCCAATTTAAAATGTCTAAATATTATTATTATTTTTTTTTTGAGACAAAGTCTCACTCTGTCACCCAGGCTGGAGTGCAGTGGCACAATCTTGGCTCACTGCAACCTCCGCCTCCTGGGTTCAAGTGATTCTCCTGCCTCAGCCTCCTGAGTAGCTGGGATTACAGGCACACACCATCACACCCTGTCAATTTTTGTCTTTTTAGTAGAGATGGAGTTTCACCATGTTGGCAAGTCTGGTCTCAAACTCCTGACATCAGGTGATCCACCCGCCTCGGCCTCCCAAAGTGCTGTGATTACAGGCATGAGCCACTGTGCTTGGCCTAAATATTATTTTTTAACTCCTCTCAAGTTATAGAAAAAGACAGTGCAGAGTTATTCACATCTTCTCAAGAAGGAAGGGCCTGGAATAGTTCAACACAGAAAGAGATCTCAAACCAGTACTATTACTCTCCCAGAGAAAACCACAGAAACTCCTCAAAGCAAAAGACAAATGGAACTAGAAGTCTAATCGTAACCCCCAGTGGCTTATAACCCCATCTGAACCTGTATCCTTGAATGTCACTCTGCCCACAAAACAACCAGAGGAAATTCTGAAGATGGACATACTTTTTCCTCTCTCCTCTCTTTCTCCCACATTCACTGGAAAAAAATGTTTGACTGCTCTCTGTACCCCCTCTTGCTTTCTGCTTTTGTATACCACCTGTTCCTGTGGTGTTTTAATGAATACTCATAAGCCCTGACTCATGAGATTAAAATGAGCACCATTCCAAAATTCTGATTGTGCCATGGAGATCACAGCCAGGATATGTAGGCTGAACTGAAAGCAAGAACTGGGTTTCCTTTGTGATCTTCTTTAACACCTACAACTTCTCACTCTATAATGGACCATTGTGTTTCTCTGGGCTGCTCCATGACTCACCATCAATCATACAGATAGATGGAATTTGTTCATTTTTGAGGGATTTTTAAGGGGGTTTATTAGTCCATTCTCACACTGCTATAAAGAAATACCTAAGACTGGATAATTTATAAAGGAAAGAGGTTTAATTGACTTACACTTCCCCATGGCTAGGGAGGCCTCAGGAAACTTACAATCATGGCAGAAGGGGAAGCAGGCACATCTTACATGGCAACAGGAGAGAGAGAGAGAGAGAGAGAGAGAGTCAAGGGGGAAGAGCCCCTTATAAAAACAATTAGATGTTGGCTGGGTGTGGTGACTCAAGCCTGTAATCCCAGCACTTTGGGAGGCCAAGGGGGGCGGATCACGAGGTCAGGAGATCGAGACCATTCTGGCCAACATGGTGAAAGCCCATCTCTACTAAAAAGACAAAAATTAGCTGGGTGTGGTGGTGTGTGCCTGTAATCCCAGCTACTCAGGAGGCTGAGGCACCAGAATC
>NW_012108808.1:5386866-5387985 GCF_000951045.1 Mandrillus leucophaeus | reverse complement strand
CCTCCCCCCTCCCTCCCTTCCTCCCTCCCTTCCTTCTTCTTTTCTTTTCTTTTTTTCTTTTCCTTTGAGACTGAGCTTGCTCTGTTGCCCAGGCCGGAGTGTAGTGGCACCATCTTGGCTCACTGCAACCTCTGCCTCGTGGGTTCAAGTGATTCTCCTGCCTCAGCCTCCGGAATAGCTGAGACTAGAGGCACGTGCCACCTAATTTTTTGTATTTTAGTAGAGACAGGGTTTCACTCAGTCTGCCCAGGCTGGTCTCAGACTCCTGAGCTCAAACAATTCGCCCGCCTCCACCTCCCAAAGTGCTGAGATTACAGGCGTGAGTCACCGCACCTGGACCTGACTTTTCTTTTTTTTCTTTTCTTTTTTTTTTTGAGACGGAGTTCTGGTCTTGTTGCTCAGGCTGGAGTACAATGGCGCCATCTCAGCTCACCGCAACCTCCGCCTCCCGGGTTCAAGTGATTCTCCTACCTCAGCCTCCCGAGTAGCTGGGATTATAGGCGTGCACTACCACGCCCGGCTAATTTTGTATTTTTAGTAGAGACGGGGTTTCTCCATGTTGGTCAGGCTGGCCTTGAACTCCTGACCTCAGGTGATCCACCCGTCTCGGCCTCCCAAAGTGCTGGGATTACAGGCGTGAGCCACTGCACCCGGACCAGACTTTTCTTTAAAAGTACGTGGTATGTGGGGTTTCCTTACCATGTGATCAATATGATCACCTGTGACAGTACCATTAAAGCTCCAATTTTTTAAAAATTGCATTGATTGAATCAAATTAAATTGAAACTCATTTCAGAGTTTTTGTTTAAAATTTGGAACCCACTGGAAAGATGATACCTTAAATTATCATCAGCGATGACTTTACATATCAGTGAATGCATCAGCAGACAAGGAGACCAGACTGCTAAAAGTAAGGGACTATGACAAAAAGAAGGGTGTCGGAAAGTGAAGAAAGTGACTTGGAGCCTAGAAGAAGGTAAGAAACCCTAACGCCAGGCATAGAAGACTCATTCTTCCCATTCAATAAGGAGATGCAAACTCAGAACCAGGCAACTGGAAAGTTGTGATCATATATCTGTATATATTATCACCACGTATATTTATAAATATATATAAATA
>NW_012108808.1:5381237-5383616 GCF_000951045.1 Mandrillus leucophaeus | reverse complement strand
TCGAGACCATTCTGGCCAACATGGTGAAAGCCCATCTCTACTAAAAAGACAAAAATTAGCTGGGTGTGGTGGTGTGTGCCTGTAATCCCAGCTACTCAGGAGGCTGAGGCACCAGAATCGCTTGAGTCCAGGAGATGGAGGTTGCAGTAAGCTGAGATCACACCACTGGACTCTAGCCTGGCGACAGAGCAAGACTCCATCTTAAAAAACAACAAGAAAAAACAATTAGATATCATGAGAACCCACTCACTATCACAAGAATAGCATGGAGGAAGCTGCCCCCATGATCCAGTCACCTCCCACCAGCTCCCACCCTCGTCAAGTGGGGATTATGGGGATTACAATTCAAAATGAGATTTGGATGGGGACATAGAGATAAACCATATCAGGGGGGTCTGGAAATCTCAGACAACAAGAAAGTGCTAAAGCTATATAATTTTTCTGGGAAAAGAGCAGCTGTCCCTAAATATTTCATTCTAAAATTTGGCTGATGGCAGAATTACACTGATTTTTAACCACCTTATTTGGCTAGCAGATGATGGCAGGATCAGCTATGACTTATACCTCCTTCACTGTAATCGGTCCTAGGCTGAGAGGAGGGATTATGCTTGACAGGTAGTTCAGAAAACTGACAGGAAATAGCATTTGGCCTCTTTAAAGGTGAACTACAATCTGTAAGAGATAATCTAAATCTAATTTATCAAAGTTCCAGATGGCAAAGCTATGAGTAACATAGCCTCTGCCTGGGGCTTATATTAAATTACGCCTTCTTTACCTTTTACTGTTCTTTAAATTTTAACTTTCACATAAAAAGGAAGGACTAAAATTCTGCATACCCTGAATTTGGAGCACAGCAGTTTCTAGGCCACTGTCGAATACAGGATGTAGATGTATTGGTTGAGAATGCAGACTGCCCAGGCTGGAATTGAGACCAACTTGACCAATGTCAAAACAGTGTGAGTGTTCACTCATGATGCTGAAGAATGAAGGAAAAGCAATATGCATTAAGATTTAAGCATAAGGAATGAAATCTGTTTTAGGGCCAGGCATGGTGGCTTACATGCGTAATCTCCACACTTTGGGAGGCCAAGGTGGGAGGATTGCTTGAGCTCTGGAGTTCCAGACAAGCCTGCGCAGCATAGAGAGACCCCATCTCCACAAAAAATAAAAATAAATTTTAAAATAATAGAAAATAAAAAGAAATCTGTTTTAGGAATTTAACTTCATCTCAATAAAAGGGAAAGAAATTATTGATCTCATCTGCAAACTCCTATGGAGAATTGTTTTATGCTTTTATTACTATGGTGGAAGAAAAGTATCTCATTTTTCTACATGTGGAAAGAGTTACTTCTCAAAAGTTTGGTCTCTATTTAAGTATAGGGACATATGGCTCAGATCTTCTGGAAAAGTATTAATTTCTAATATTCAGATTGGATCCAGGCTGGGAGTGGGAAAAAGTTGTCCAGTAAGTATGATCATTGAAAGCTAGTCTTCCCATACTCCCCAAGCACAACCCGGACCTTTTTTTTGTTACAACCTGCTTTCCACCCATAGGAATGGCTTTTTGCCTCTTGCAGTGTCCAGGAGAGACTTATCATTTGAGACTCTTGGGAGTTAAGGACAGAGTTTAGCTCTGTACTGCCCACCCTTTGCTTGGGTCAGCAAAGACGAGAGGGGAGAATTTCCACCATAATTCCTGAGACCTTTGGGAGTTATTTCCTAGCAAATATGGAGGAAACAAAACAATTCACATCTCACATCTTTTTCACTTTCTATTCCAGGAATTTTATGCTAAACCCAATAAATCAACATTGTGCTGCTAATCTAGGAAAAATTATCTGTTGTAACCAAGAGGACAGTTGCACATTGCAAAGGTCCAGCTTTACAGAAATCAATTTTTTTCTTCCTTTGGACATCTTTGTGGGAGGGCCAGATGTCGGGATTTAGGAGGTGGCCTTTCAAGTTTGCATTTCTATATTACACTTTGAAAGCAGTAAGTCTGATGGTTCTCCAGTGTAATGTGATGATGGGAACCATTCAACCATTCACTTGTAACCTTTCCTTTATTCCCTTAAGAAGATGGAGGAGTATGGGATGTTAAGGTTAAGCCCGGCCGCAAAGCCAAGCTCAGATACCTCAAGGGTCTACTCCTCCAAACCCATGGCCTCTTCATAAAAAAAGAAAACAGATCTACAGGAGGAAAAAAAGCCAAAAGCAAACGCAAAACACTTCTATTCCACCTCCACTGCATTGTGGAAGGTCTACGCCATGTTCTCTGCTCCTCTGATGGCCATGCCCAGAACTAACTAACTTCCTTCCTTCCTTCCTTCCTTCCTTCCTTCCTTCCTTCCTTCCTTCCTTCCTCCCTCCCTCCCTCCC
>NW_012108808.1:5374061-5380198 GCF_000951045.1 Mandrillus leucophaeus | reverse complement strand
TATATATGTAAATATATAAATGTATATAACTATGTATTTATATTTTTATAAATATATTATAGCATTATGTATTACGTATATTACTTTTTATTTATATATTTGTATTTTATTTTTATTATTATAAAATATAGATTTATATTTATATGTGTATGTTATATTTGAGACAGGGTCTTGCTCTGTCACCCAGGCTGGAGTGCAATGGTGTGATCACAGCTCACTGAAGCCTGTACCTCCTGGCCTGGGCTAAAGCAATCCTCCCACCTCAGCCTCCTGAGTAGCTGGGACCACAGGTGTGCATCACCACACTCGGCTTATTTTTTTAACTTTCTGTAGAGATGAGGTCTCACCATGTTGCTCAGACTGGTTTCAAATTCCTGGGCTCATACAATCCTTCCACTTTGGCTTCCCAAAGTGCTGAGATTACAGATGTGAGCCACTACTCCTGGCCAGGTGATAATATTTATAGTCCTTGCTTACAAAATTGTTGTGAGGCAGGAATGGAATAATGCCTATTTTGGGCACTTTTAACTGATGAATGTTCTATCTGTATTGGTTTAATTCTGTTAATTCTGAGACTAGCCTTTGCTCTGAGACTTCGACTCATCTTCCCCTTCTTTGGTTGCCAGTTTTTAACTCTTCGGAAGAAAGGTGGTGCTCAAACCTAAGTACTTATATGTTGTATTTGTACGTTGAAATATATTATCTTAGCACACAATCCCTTGGACTAAATTTTAATCTAATTGTTATTAACTTGGGATATGGGATGATAAAACATTTAACTATTTCTTATCTAAACATTGTCTTTTCATACTTAGATCGCTGCAAAAATGGCAATTCATTATATTCAGGATATTTTCACCAACTGTTAATAAGGCATCTGCACAATTCCACTCTAATGGATGGCCGACTTTTATCTTGCACAATTTTCTGCATCGTATCCGTTGATCATTGGCTTTGCATCATAGGCAATAGCACTCACCCGATTTCTATATGAAGAGGCTGGCCTATGGAAACCTTGTAGCCCTCACTACACTCTGATTCTTCTTGTATGCCTTTTATTTTCCCTCAGAAATTAATGACTCCAAACATCACAAACATTCCCGCTTCCCTGACATTTCTCCCAACATCTCTCCTTTATGAAGCCCCGTGTCTTACTCCTTATTGCTTTTATAATGAAAAGAGCATGAGCTTTAGATTTCAGACAAAACTGGGTTCAAATCCCAGTGGGTTCACAAGTTGTATCTATGACTTCAGACAAATTACTTGATTCCTCTGAGCCTTTGTGTCCTCACCTGTAAGATGAAGCGAACATGAGATAAAAGAAATAAGAGAGAGAACAAAGCTCTGGGTAACAGTCCTGGCCAGCAGAAAACACTCAATACCCTGAATCCTCTCATTTCCTCTGCTGCAGCCCAGAAACTTTCCCTTACTGCTCAAGTCTTAGGGATCTCGCTTCCTTCTGAACTCCTCTATCGTATACCATCGATCTCCTTGATTCCATTCTAAGCACTCCGAGGTTAAAGAAATATGTCTCATAGTTCTTCAGGACTTGATTTGGTGCCTTACGTGTAGTAAATGATCAACAACTGGCTTTTGTTCTTCTTAATGTAATAAATGCCATCACCAGCCCTTCTGTCCACACTGTGCAAAAGGCCTTCTCTTTCATGACACATATTCCCCAGAAGTTCTACAAAGAGTAAAAGTTGGACCAGTGAGAGTCATGGCAGGAAACAGAATTCAACTCACATATTAAAAATGAAGAATCCTTAGCCAAGGACTGCATTTCGAGGTGTGGGTAGAGTTAAGAGCATAGCACTATGTGTTGAGGCACCTAGAGACTGGTGGCAGCAGGAGGCCACCCACACCAGGGCTGAGAGGACACAATGAGCTGTGGTCCTGAAGGTGCATAGTCCCTGCCAAGGACACGGGGCTAAAGCAAAGCAGTGAGGGTCCCAGGGGAATGAATTCCTTGACTTTCCTCGCCTTCCACACTTTGATTTGCTGCTGGTATTTTCTATCTGCTGAATCTAGGAAGCTAGGAGCAGAGAGGGCCAAGGGAGGCAGTTTCCCAGCGATCAGTCTCCCAGGGTACAAAACGCAACAAAGAAGGGGAGAGGATAGATCTGGAGCAGGGAGGGCAGTGGCAGATAGAGAATGAAGAACAACTTCAATTTATGTGTCTTTAAGAGTCTCAGAAGTTATTTTGGGCTGTGCGCTGTAGCTCACGCCCAACACTTTGGGAGGCCGAAGTGGGTGGATCACCTGAGGTCAGGGGTTCGAGACCAGACTGACGAACATGGTGAAACCCCATCTCTACTAAATACAAAAAATTAGCTGGACATGGTGGCACATGCCTGTAATCCCAGGTACTTGGGAGGCTGAGGCAGGAGAATTGCTTGAACCCAGAAGGCTGAGGTTACAGTGAACCGAGATTGAGCCATTGCACTCCAGCCTGGGCAACAAGAATGAAACTCCGTCTCAAAAAAGAAAAAAAAAGAAATCATTTTGTCTCACATCACAGAAAAGAAGTAGGATTTCAAAAAGCTAGGCAGAGCTAACATCACCAATATTGGAGTAGACCAAACTCAGGTGCCTCCTGACACGCTGATGAAGGAGGACACAGCATCACTTCCATGATTCTCCTCCCAAAAATCATAACCTACATCTTATCAGACAAACCCAAACAGAGGGACGTTCTACAAAATATTCATCAAAATTGTCAAGGTCATAAGAGATGAAGTATGACAGAAGAACTGTCCCAAATCAAAGGAGATTAAAGAGACCTGAAAACCAAGTGCAACAGGCCATCCTCAATTGGATCCTGGATCAGAAAAAAAAAAAAAAAATGTATTTTTCCTTTTTCTCTAAAGGACATTAGTCAGATAAGTGACAAAATTTGAATAAGAACCAGGCACTGTGGCTCACACCTGTAATCCCAGCACTTTTGGGAGGCTAACGTGGGCAGATCGCTTGAGTCTAGGAGTTCAAGACCAGCCTGGGCAATATGGTGAAACCTCATCTCTACAAAAAACTACAAAAATCAGCTAGGTGTGCCTGTCATCCCAGCTACTCAGGAGGCTGAGGTGGGAGTATCACTTGAGCCCAGAAGGGGCTTCAGGCTGGAGTGCAATGGTGATCACTACAGTGAGCTGTGATCATCACTGCACTCCAGCCTAGACAACAGAGCAAGACTGTGTCTCAAAATAAATAAATAAATAAATAAGAGCTATAGATTAGAAAAAAGATAGTATCGTTGTTAATTTTCCTGATTTGATAATTTTATTGGGATTATGTAAGCAGATTCTTTTCTGTTCAAAGGAAATACACCTGAAAGTATTTTATGGTAAAGGGACACAATATCTTTAACTTCTCAAATGGTTAAAAAAAATATGAGTGTGTGTGTGTGTGTGTGTGTGTGTGTGTGTGTGTGTATGTGTAGAAAGAGAGAGAATGATAAAGCAAGAAAATAGAAAGAAATACTAACCATTTGGTAGGTTTGGATAAAGGTCATTCCATTTCTTTTTATTATTTTGACTGTTCTGTAAGTATGAAGCTATGTTTTAAAAAAGAAAGAGAGAAAGGAGAGGAGTTCGTCATAGGATGAGGATGATGCTAATGGGAACCACTCATTTTCATTGAGAGAATGGCTAGGTCCCCACGGTTTTACCAGAACCTCATTAAATGTATGCTTCTCAGACTACTCTGGGCACCCAGTGACTTCTCTCATTTACAGAGCTCCTATAGGGAATTTTATTCGTTTCATTAGGATTTGTTCTGTTTTTATTTGTAATGGTCTGGGGTCAATGTTTCAACAATGGAACTGCCTTTAATTCCTTTTAGAAGTATAAATTATCCCTTTAATATAGGAAGAAGCCAGGTAAAGCAAAAAGCCATGCCACGTCGTCGTCGGAGAGCTTGGCATGAAATTACAGGCTCTCCTGTCCCCTCTGTAAGGAAGTGAGAGAGTGGTGAGTGTAATGCTTATGCTAGCTTTGAAACTGGATTGTTTTCCTCCTCCAAAAGAGAGCCACTCATATAACATTAACTTTCTGGGAGAATGGTAGCATTTTGCTCATTCCCCCACTGCCTCATCCTATCCCCGAGCAGTTGTTTGAAAAAGTTATGATGACTACACATATGGCACACACATACATCTTTCTAGATGTCTTAGAGAAAACCAATAACTGCAGTGGCTTTTAGTATAGAGATGGCACAACTAAACCTATTGCAACTCCAAGGACAGTTAGAAGATGATTCCAGTTTTAAAATTCTGATATTAATTTGGGTATTTGTTTTTAGTGGTGATTTTTTTTGTTTTTTTTACTTGGGGAGTTTGGACATAAAAAAAAGTCCATGTTTTTGAGCATGCTGTCAATTTTAGTCCAACTAATGTTACTGCGGGACTGTAAGAAAAATGAAGAAATTCTTCAATGTCGCAACGTCATAGTGAAAAAAGGAAACCCCAGCATCAAACATCAGTATGAATCTTTTTAAGATTTAGACTACCAGGCAAGTATTATTTGTTCAAGTATTAATTTTTTTATAACACAAGAATTTCACTGTTATTAATTCAAGAAACATGTATTAGGTGCCTACTGTGTGCCAGGCACCATAAGAAACAAAGTGAAATAAGCCTTGATTTGGCCTTCATGTTGCTTTCCCAGTCCACAATTTTCTTTTGCCAACAAAATTGATGGCTATGTAAATACATAAATACAGTATTATACTCTGGAGAATGTAAGTTTCTATCAATCTAGTACATCTCCTGAGAGCTATACTTAGGGAAGAAACACTTCAAGATACTCACTGGGCAGGTGGCTGTGGGTGGGGGACCCTTTCAGACCCCAAAGAGCAGAAATCTCTGAATCAGTAATGTTCACCCATAGTTGAACACCCATAGTTCATTCATGTGATGATTAATTTGGCTAAGAAATATCATTTTGTTAAGCTTTAGTTGGGTGTCAAAATACATTTTTAAATAATACATCTGGTCTGGTATTGCAAATGGAGCAGCAGCAGAACAAGAATAAATCCAACATATGTTCTTGTCTTAGCATTTTTGGGCTGCTATAACAAAATGGTGATTTATAAATAACAGAAAGTTCTTTCTTACAGCTCTAAAGGCTGGGAAGTCTAACATCAAGTCATCAGCAGGTTTGGTGTCTGGTGAGGGCCTGTTTTCTGCATCCAAGATGGTGCCTCATTGCTCTGTCCTCACATAGTGGAAGAGACAGGAAAAGGAGATTCACACCATGTGACCACACGGCAGAAGAGGTGGAAGGAGGCAGACTCCCTCCCACAAGCCCTCTTATAAAACCCTAATCCCATCCGTGAATGCTCTATTCTCACGACTTAAGCACGGCATAAGACAATGACATTGACAACTTTCAACATATGAATTTTGGGGAACATCCTCAGACTATAGCAATTCTACTTGCTAACATAACTGCCTCATATCATCTTTGAGTTTATTAAAAATTATATACTGCAACAGTTTAGTCCTAATTTCAAAAAGGAACCCCAGGCTTGTTTGTGACAACAGCCTGACATCTCTAGAATAAGTTCATAAGTTCCCAAGGTGAGCTGTTTGAAAGACAGCACTGATTTGGAGGAATGGATAAATGCTGGTATATTTGTTGAAAAAATAGCCTCGTAACTTTATAGTACCCCTTTGTATATGAATTTGAAGGCCTATAACAATATAATGCAAGTATTGAAATAATGTAGGAAATTTTTTTGCAAAGTGGTAAAATGCTCATGGTAGAGGGTTATCTCATTGCCAGCCTCCAAGATGGCCCCCAACATCGGCTGCTTCCTGGTATTTGCATGCTTGTGTAGGGATCTCCTACACTACTACGACCAATGGAATACAGCAGAAATTATATCTCACTTTCGAGACTAGGTTATAAAGGACTGCACATTCTGTCTTCTCTCCCTCTCTCTCTGTCTCTTTCTCTCATCACTTCCTCTGGGGGAAGGCAGCTTTCATATTATGTGAGCTCTACGGAGAGGCTTACCTGCTGAGGGCCTGAACCCTCTTTATCAACAGCCACATGAATGAAGTTGGACACTAATTCCCCAGCTCTCAACTGACTGCTACCGTACCCACGACTTAACTGCAACCTCATGAGAAACTT
>NW_012108808.1:5370109-5372821 GCF_000951045.1 Mandrillus leucophaeus | reverse complement strand
GCTGGGATTACAGGTGTGAGCCACCACGCCCGGCCTCTTTTGTCCCATTTTCTCTGATACTTTCCCACCAGATCTTTTCACTCTTTTATTTTTTTTCCTTGGAATTTAAGTTATTTTTAAAAATTATACATGTTTTTGAAGTCACGGTATCTGAAGAAAAAATGAAAATAATTGTTTTAAAAGTATACATGTTTTTATTTGTGCCTATCAGTTGGGTAAGGCAGTAAGATTCAAGATGTAATGCTTTTAGCTCTTTGAGGAATTGCCACACTGCTTTCCACAATAGTTCAACTAATTTACACGCCCACCATCAGTGAATAAATGTTCCTTTTTCTCTGCAACTTCACCAGCATCTGTTATTTTTTGACTTTTTAATAAGCTTACTACCTGGGTGGCAAAATAATCTGCACACAAACTCCTGTGATGTGAGTTTACCTGTATACAAAACCTGCACATGCACCCAGAACCTGAAATAAAAGTTTAAAAAAAAATTTTTTTAAAGATATAATGCTGAAGTAAAATCCAAAAGCTGGTGGAGGATCATAAGAAACAGGAAAGAGACTGAGATGTCAGAGAGTAAGAATGAGAAATGGCAGCTGGGCACAGTGGCTCACGCCTGTAATCCCAGCACTTTGGAAGGTCAAGGTGGGTGGATCACTTGAGCCAGGAGGTCAAGACCAGCCTGGCCAACACAGTGAAACCACGTCTCTACTAAAAATACAAAAAAATTAGCTGGGTGTGGTGGTACACACCTGTAATCCCAGCTATTCAGGAGGCTGAGGCATGAGAATCGCTTGAACCCAGGAAGCGGAGGTTACAATGAGCCAAGATCATGCCACTACACTCCAGCCTGGGCAGCAGAGTGAGACTCTGTCTCAAAAAAAAAAAAAAAAAAAAAAGGAGAAAAAGACTGAGAAATGATATTCAAAGCAAGAGATTAGATAAAGTTTCCCACTGGAGTAGGCTGTGTAAGCTCTGTGTATTGGTTTGGATGGGCTAGGTTATGCTGCAATAACAAACTATCCCAAATCTCTGTATCTTTTTTTTTTTTGAGACAGAGTCTCGCTCTGTCGCCCAGGCTGGAGTGCGGTGGCACCATCTCAGCTCACTGCAAGCTCCGCCTCCCGGGTTTACGCCATTCTCCTGCCTCAGCCTCCCGAGTAGCTGGGACTACAGGCGCCTGCCATCATGCCCGGCTAATTTTTTGTATTTTTAGTAGAGACGGGGTTTCACCATGTTAGCCAGGATGGTCTCGATCTCCTGACCTCGTGATCCGCTGTATCTTAAAGCAAGAAAGATTTATTTCTAGTACACAATGTGTGATCAATATATGATCCTTGGTGCTCAGCTGGGAACTCTAATCTCTATCATACCTGTCTCTTATACACATCTAGATGTGTATAAGAGACAGCTTCTCTCCCTCTCTCTCTGTCTCTTTCTCTCATCACTTCCTCTGGGGGAAGGCAGCTTTCATATTATGTGAGCTCTACGGAGAGGCTTACCTGCTGAGGGCCTGAACCCTCTTTATCAACAGCCACATGAATGAAGTTGGACACTAATTCCCCAGCTCTCAACTGACTGCTACCGTACCCACGACTTAACTGCAACCTCATGAGAAACTTTGATTCAGAACCACACAGCTGAGTCACTCCCAGATTCTTGACCTTCAGAAACTGTGTGAAATAATGTGTATTGTATTAAACAGCTAAGTTTCAGGGTAATTTGCTACACACAACGGACAACTCATACTGCTAAATGAAAAACATAAATATATGATGGAAATTTGCCAAAATGTTAACAGTGATTATCACTGACTGATGAGTTGTAAGTAATTTTCATTTTTATCAGACTTCTTGTATTCTTTCCTAATTTTACATATTAATTACGTATTACTCTTTAAAGTAGAAAAAAAAAAAGGCAGGGAGTTTTGTTTGTTTGTTTTAATACAAAGTGTGATTTACAATGGATTTTTCATTCATTTTATTACCATGTATGGGCCACAGGATTCTGCAGGGACAATGATTAGCACTGATATAGAAAGAGGAATTAAAATGCCAGGCAATATAATTTGGCCAAGTTTGAATCAAGTACTAAACAGAGATAACCAACCCAGCTAATTCTGTCTAATAAGTGTACATACACCACCACACCAATTAGTGCTTTGAAAAAGCCTTTTAAATTTTGAAATAATTTCACACATACAGAAAAGTTGCAAGAATAGTACCAAGAATTTCTGTACACCATTATTTCTATATAGCAACATACTCCAATTTTGAATGTCTTACATTTGCTTAATCATTCTAGATGGACAGACAATAGATATGGATACATAATGTGTGCATCACCTCTTCATAGCACTTATCACTATTATAGTTTTACATTTATTTGTATAATTATTTGATTAATTTTGTCTTTTCAGCTAGATTGTAATTTTCATGACTTTTGTTTGCCATTATATCCTGATGGTTAAAATTGGCTCATAGCAAATGCTAAATATTTTGTTTCATGAATGAAGAAATGAAAGGAATGGGAAATGAAGAGAGAGTACACACTGGAAATCTTACACAATGTTACTCTTCTGTCCCTTCTTTTTTTTTTTTTTTTTGTGACAGAGTCTCACTGTGTCGCCCAGGCTGGAGTGCAGTGGTGTGGACCTCGGCTCACTGCAAGCTCTGCCTCCCAGGTTCACGCCATTCTCCTGCCTCAGCCTCC
>NW_012108808.1:5361389-5368825 GCF_000951045.1 Mandrillus leucophaeus | reverse complement strand
GTTAGCCAGGATGGTCTCGATCTCCTGACCTCGTGATCCGCTGTATCTTAAAGCAAGAAAGATTTATTTCTAGTACACAATGTGTGATCAATATATGATCCTTGGTGCTCAGCTGGGAACTCTAATCTCTATCATACTCACTCCAGGACCCCTGCTAGTCATCATGCCAGAAGAAAAAGGAACTCTGAGAAGTCTCTCATCACTGGTAAGATTTGGTGAATAGCACTGTAACTACTAGCTTCAA
The DNA here is from genome assembly GCF_000951045.1 of Mandrillus leucophaeus. Taxonomy (NCBI): domain Eukaryota; kingdom Metazoa; phylum Chordata; class Mammalia; order Primates; family Cercopithecidae; genus Mandrillus; species Mandrillus leucophaeus. The sequence continues at coordinate 5,368,581 of NW_012108808.1, read as the reverse complement.
AGCAGCCATTGCATTTCCTGTTCAGCAATCTCTACTACAAATTGAGTTTTATAGAGTGGACAAATAGGAAATGATGAGAATTTTGTAGACACTCAACATCAAGTCATTGCATATATGTATCCAAGCACAAGTGTTTCCCAGTCTTTCCAGACTTTCACCTTCCTCTTCCTTCTGTTTCTTCAATGTGATCCCCTTTCATTCAAGGAGTATTTCATAACTAAAAGCAAAGCCTAACTCATCACTCATTTGAACTCTTTTTAGTATTTATTTATATTCATCTATGCCTACATTCAGTAAATTTATAACACCCGTAATATGTACTAATAGAATAAAACGTTCTCATTGTTAAAATTAGTCACAGAAGCTTTGACTGTGCTTCTCTAAGCAAGATTATGGTGTGGTAAAGCAAAAACAGCAGTGTGGGGAACCCAGGTTTCTAGTCTTCACTATATGCTCCAGGCATAATATCTGAAGAAAGTGGCCTTACGATTGGCATTAGATTTCTGAGAGTAACTTCCATTGCCAAGCCTGGTTAGGTCGGCCAAACCAAATCATATTAAACTCAATCTCTAACAAAAACAGATTAGTTTACAGTTGTAATCTTGATTATCTATTGAATCATATTTACAAAGCACAGCAAAAGCAGCATTCAATACTCTTTGGCTGTGACTAGGCAGTAAACAGAAATAAGAACTGGATAATAATTTAAATAATGTCAAACAGAGGACAGGAGTTCTACCAAATACTCCAGGAACTTTGTGAACTTCATTAAGTCAGCTGAATAATTCAGCTGTCCAATATGCTAGAGTTCCTTTAACTTCATTCCGTGTGTATCCATTTGCCCTCTTGCAAGTGTGCGGGGGTTGGGGGGTGGGGTGTTATTTTACTTCTAACCAAAAGCTTTGAGGTAGACCAGAAGAATGGTTGGATAGTTAGCAAATTGAACAGGAAGAGGAGGACAGATCACATGGAAAATCTTTTAGAAAATCTTAGAAAGAGGAAAAGCAGCTCCTGGTATTTCTTCTTCATTCATTCAGCTTCTCCTATGAGCTAGGCACTATTATTGGAGCCAAAGATAGAGTAGAAAATAAGACAGGAGAGGCTTTCATGGAGTTTACATTCCAGTTGTGAGGGGAAGACAATCAGCATAAAAAAATAAATGTGATAATATCAGACCATAATAAACACTTCTGAAGACAATAAAACAGCATAATGAATGTGATAGATGATGACAATGATTAGGAGATGTTTTAGATATGGTGGTCAGAAAAGGACTTGATGGATTTGAAGTGAGGGCTAATGGTGGGAAGGAGGCAGCCTTGCAGTATCTGGGGGAAGATCATTCCGAAAAGAAGGAAGAGCTAGTGCAAGGCCTCCAAGGCAGGAACAAAGTTGGCACAGTGAAGGAAATTCTATAGAGGAAAACACACACTGAGTGGTATGCTGATGAAAAATGTTAATTCAAAGGATGCATAGAAACTTCTGTCAGGTTCAGAATAAACAGGTCATTTCATAGGAAAGATACTGGAGCTGACACTGAAGTTAGTGTTTGCTACATAAATGCTGAGAGAGATGGTGGGACAACATTTACAGCTTCTGAGGTAAAGGCTCACTCCTCTCTGAGGACAAAGGAACCCGCTTCAGCACTGGAGGACCAGAAAGTCTCTTTCTTAACACTCTTTATGAAGAAAACTATTACAGGAAGTAGTCTGCTGAAATAACAAATGAATCAGAATAAAGACCCCAAGAAATCGAAAGATGTAGTCTAGACAAAATAGCAGTGAGCTGTGAAATCTGTAAGATTTACTGTTAAGTGATAATGTATTTGTAACATTTAAAATAATTGTTAAAGAAGTATTCTTGGCTGGGTGCGGTGGCTCACGCCTGTAATCCCAGCACTTTGGGAGGCCGAGGAGGGAGGATCACGAGTTCAAGAGATCAAGACCATCCTGGCTAACACGGTGAAATCCCATCTCTACTAAAAATACAAAAAATTAGCCAAGCATGGTGGCACGTGCCTGTAGTTCCAGCTACTCAGGAGGCTGAGGAAGGAGAATCACTTGAATCCGGGAGGCAGAGGTTGCAGTAAGCCGAGATCGTGCCACTGCACTCCAGCCTGGACGAAAGAGTGAGACTGCATCTCAAACAAACAAACAAACAAAAAAAAGATGTAACAAAAACACCTATATGTTTATAAGATATACCTAAATCTAATGAGATAGGTGTATTACTATAAGGGCATAGTTTAAAAAAAAATACCAAACTAATACAAAGAGAAAAAAAGCTGAAGTGACTACATTAATATCAAAGTAGAGACTTCAAGAAAAAACGTTTTAAAGGGATAGTTATTGGTAAGTGTTATAATCCACCCATTTTAGTCTTTGTGTGTGTGTGCTTAAAAGAAAATACCTATAACTGGATAATTTATAAAGAAAATGAATTTATTTATTACAGTTCTGGGGGCTGAGAAATCCAGGGTCAAGGGACTGCATCTGGGGAGAGGCTTCTTGCTCCTTGCTGGTGGGACCCTCTGCAGAGTCCTGAGGGGATATGGGGCATCACATGGCAGTAGGGCTGAGTGCCTAGCACACTCGTTCAGACCTCTCTTCCTCTTCTTATAAAGCCACCAGTTCCCCTCCAGTGAAAACCCATTAACCTATTAATCCATTAAACCATGAATAGATTGATTCATTCTTGAGGGGTGAGCCCTCATGATCCAATCACCTCTTAAAGGCCCATCTCTCAGTACTGCCATATTGGGGGTTAAATTTCAACATGAGTTTTGGAGGGGACAAATATTCAAACCATAGCATTCCACTCCTGGCCCCACAAAACACATATCCTTCTCACATATAAATACATTCATTCCATCCCCATAGCCCCAAAGTCTTAATTCAGTCCAGCACCAACTCCAAAGTCCAAAGTCCAAGTCTCATCTGTAAGCCTGTGAAATCAAAATATATTATCTATGTACAAGCATAGGGTATACATTCCCATTCCAAAAGGCAGAGATAGGCAAAAATGGGCCAGGCATGGTGGCTCACACCTATAATCCCAGCACTTTGGGAGGCCAAGGAGGGTGGATCACCTGAGGTCAGGATTTCAAGATCACCCTTTGATTCAGTGTCCTGCATCCTAGGTACACTGGAGAAAGGGCTTGGCCCCAAGGTCTCAGGAAGCCCTGCCCCTGTGTCTTTGCTGGCTGCAAGCCACATCACAGCTCTCCCAAGCTGGTTTGCATGCTGGTGGCCCTACAGTTAGGTGGTCTCCTTGGTGGTCCTGCTCCCATGGCTCACATGGTGAAACCCCATTTCTACTAAAAATGCAAAACAACAACAAGAGCAACAACAAAAATCTAGCCAGGCATAGTGGTGGGCACCTGTCATCCCAGCTACTCAGTAGGCTGAGGCAGGAGAATTGCTTGAACCCAGGAGGCAAAGGTTGCAGTGAGCTGAGATTCCACCACTGCACTCCAGCCTGGGTGACAGAGTGAGACTCCATCCCCACCCCCAAAGAGAAATAGGCAAAATGAAAGGAGTAACAGGTCCCAAGTAAGTCCAAAACCCAACAGGAAAAACAACAGTAAGTCTTTAAGTTAGAGAACAATGTCCTTAGACTCAGCGTCCTGCATCCCAGGTACATTGGAGTAGTGGCTTGGCCCCAAAGTCTCAAGAAGCCCTGCCCCAGTGGCTTTGCTGGGTACAAGCCACATCACAGCTCTGCCAGGCTAGTTTGCATGTTGATGGCCCTATAGTTAGATCCTGCTCCCATGGTTTCATTAAGCATTGCCCTTGCTGGGACTCTCTGTGGTGGCTTCAATCCTACATTTCTGCTGGGAATTTACCTAATAGAGGCTCTCTGTGGCAGCTCCACTCCTGTGGCAGGTCTCTGCTTGGGCTTCCAGTACAAGACATTCTTTGAAACATAGGTGGAGGCAGTCATACCCCCATAGCTCTTGTATTCTGGAAGCCTGCAGACTTAGCACCACATGGATGCCACCACAGCTTACAACTTATACTTCCTGGAGCTGTAGATCAACGTGTACCTGGGGCTGCTTGAGCCACGCATGGGGCACTGAGGAGCACTGTCTTGAAATGCAGGGAACAGAGACCCAAAGTGATCTTGGGCAGCAGCCTATGCCCGAAACCACTCTGCCCTCCTATACCTCTGGTCCTGTAATGGGAGGGGCAGCCTCAAAGATCTCTGAAATGCCTTCAGGGGTTTTCTCCCATTGTCATAACAAAGAGCCTCTGGCTTTCTTCCAGTCATTCTAATTCTCCCATTAATTGGTCACTTGTTCACATCCTTGGTTTCTTCTGTTAAAAATGATCTTTCATTCTCTACCACATGGCCAGGCTGTGAATTTTCCAGAATTTTTCGCCTCTGTTTCTTCTCTCATCTTACTATAAACAGCCAAAAGTGGTCATGCAGCAGCCTGAATGCTTTGCTGTTGAAATATTTCTTCTGCCACATATTCCAGTTCATCACTCTCAAGTTCTGCCTTTCATAAAGCCCTCAGGCATGGACACAGTTCAGCCAAGTTCTTTGCTGCTTTATAACAAGGATGGTCTTTACTCCAGTTTCCAATACTCTGTTCCTCATTTCCATCTGAGACTTCATTGGAATGGTCTTACTGTCCATATTTCGACTACACTGTAGCCAGTGGGAGTCCTGAAAACACAACTCACCTCTCTGCAGTCTCTTCCTGATTAAGAAACACCACCAGGGGCAAAGTGAACCCAAGTGCCAGGCTCAAATTCTGGGCTCTCTTCCTCTCATTCTTTGTCATCTTCTTAGCTTTTTGAAGCCTCAGCCTCCCAAGTAGCTGGGATTATAGGCATGTGCCACTGTGCCTGACTAATTCTGTATTTTTAGTAGAGATGGGGTTTCTCTATGTTGGTCAGGCTGGTCTCTCAATCTCCTGACCTCGTGATCTGCCCGCCTCGGCCTCCCAAAGTGCTGGGATTACAGGCGTGTGAGCCACCACGCCCAGCCTGTACCTCTATTTTTCTAAGAGAAAATTAATACATCTTTTAATTACTTTTTTCTCCTTTTCTCTTTCCTCCTCTTCCCCTGTTTCCCACTTCCTACTTAACTCTTTGCCAATGCAATTGTAACCTTTTACCTTCCCTTCACCAGACACTCCCTACAGGGCAAGCTTCTCTATGTGCTTAGAAGCTCCAGAACCAAGAACCTCTCCAACCAGGGGATTGTCTCCGGAGACAACACTCAATTTACAACCTAAAACATGCCCTCTAGGAAACTCTCTCCTACCTGGAGAGTATCCTGAGACAATGGCCACTTTACAGCCTAGTTCTGCCCAAGATGGAACCAGCTCAGCTACCCAGTCCAGAAGGCACTAAAGCAAGTCACAAAAACCCCACTGGCTCACTCACTCCCCTGCATGCCATTCATGCCAAATACCCCTTTAGAAACCCCTGCTTTCTGCCCTAGAAGTAAAGCAGTACCCTTCAGGCAGAAAGGCTGTACTCCTTCCTGTAAGCTAGTTTTGGAATAAAAATTAATTTTCTTCATACCAGACCTTACTGTTGTTAGTTGGACTCTGCACATGGCAAGCAACTGAATCTGCATGTTGGTTACATGATCACAACCGCTTAAGTAGTCTCTAAGAAGATTCAGACTTCCCCTAGTCTTCTCTTCTGAGCCCTCACCAGGATCACTCCCTAATGCTCCATTCACACCTAAACAGTTTTTTTCTAGCCTGCTCCTCCAAACTCTTTCAGCACCTACCCACCCATTACAAAGTCCCAAGGCTGCTTCCACATCTTCAGGTATTTGTATAGCAACAACCCCACTTCTCAGTACCAATTTTCTGATTTAGTCCATTTTCTGTTACTTATAACAGAATACCTGAAACTTATAAAGAAAAAGTCATTTATAAAGAAAAGGAATTTCTTTCTTACTGTTCTGGAGACTGAGAAGTTCAAAGGCTGAGAGCCTTCCTGTTGTCACTGGTAAACTGAATTCTTTCTCCACCTTGTATCTGTTGCACAGAAAGAACATTCCATTGGAAAAGGCAATCAGGTTTTTATTCACTGGCCAGGGGACGGAGAAGGCAAACTTTCACTCTAAATGCACCTTCTCTCTGAATGGTGCCTGGGTATTTAAGGACTAGGTTCAGGATAGAAGAGGAATGTTAGCATGTGCGGAGCAGCCGTCCAGACATGCAGGCTCAATTTATATGCATATGACCTCATACATCACATGTACACAAAACGCCAGAGCTTTTCTTTTAGGGGAGGGAATTTTAGCATTGTAGTGATATTTTAATGACCTCACGGCAACTAGGGGTCATCTGTTCCAATTTGTGCCAGTTTCGTGAGGTCTTATCTTCCTTTGATACCTGGTCGGGGTCAAGAAGCTCTTTCGCCATCAGGGGCCATCTTATTTCTTTAAGCAGCTGTGCTTATAAACAAAGGGACTGGGGGGAAAAAAAAAAAAAACACAGTAAGAAAAAGAAGAAACTTTCGCAGTTATTTCATCAGGGCTCCGCTGGTATCATCGTTGATGGGGACCCTCTGCAGAATCCTGACGGGGTGCAGGACATCACATGACGAGGGGGCTGAGTGTGCCAACATGCTTGCTCAGGTCTCTCTTTCTTTTCTTATAAAGCCACCAGTCCACTCCCTTGATTGCCCATTAATTCACTAACTCATTAATCCACTAACCCACTAATGGATTAATCCATTTATGAGGGGAAAGCCCTCATGATTTATTCCACCTCTCAGTCCTGCTAGATTGGGGAATAAATTTCAGCATGAGTTTTGGAGGGAAGAAATATTCCAAACATAGCACCACCAAAGCAGAAAAACAATCATAAGTTCTTACATTAAGTGACATTGCATTGAACTAAAAATGGACAAAATGTAAGAATGTGACATATTCACCTTGGCATTTGGAGATTTTAAGAGATTTTTAACATGCTTCTTTCAGAATGTGAACAATCATTCAGAAAACAAACACACAAATAAGGATATAGAAGATATGAAAAATTCAATTATCATTCTTGACCTTTCAAAGGCTATACGTGAAAATTTTTGTCAGCAAATAGCAAATATATTTTTTCAATTCTTTATGTAACATTTATAAAAATTGATACACTATTAAGCTGCAAAGATAATCACAATAAATTAGGGAAGAAAAGTAGTATAAGACCATAATAAAATGAAGT